>NC_052945.1:3027857-3339642 GCF_013358895.1 Oreochromis aureus | reverse complement strand
TCAATCTAAATGTTATTTTGTCTAAGCTAAGAATGGAGCTTGTGGATGTTGAAACTCAGGTGAATGTTAGACAGCCAAATTCTTATATGCACCACCAAAGCTGGGCCTGATGAGTAATCCCTCCAGAGGGGATGAGCAGTACTCACAGCCTCTCCACTCTCTCCTCTGAGACGAGGCTCCAGTGTTCATTCAGGCTCTGCTCGAGTCGCTGCTTCTGCTCGTCGGAGTCATCGGGGAAGAAGTCCTTCTGTCCTCTGACGGGGATTTTGTGACTGCGGGAGCGAGCTGCGAACAGCTCCGACGGACTGAAAGTTGTTAAAGAAAGACAACATCGCTCAGCTGTTTGATGCACACGTGATCACAGTTACTGCCACTGAAACACTGAGAAGGAAAACCACTGCACTGCTTTTAGATTGGAGCCTGAAACAAAATGTGCTGGAGGTGTTTGAGGGGGGCTTTCTTTCAAAAGTGAGCATCTTTTCTGTGAAAAAACGTGTCCTTCTCGATTATGTTGGAAGCTTTCTGCTAGAACACAGTAAACGTGTGAATAACTGTCAGCTGACAGTCTTTTCTTGTCTCAGTTTGAAAAACAGCTTTAAATAATAATCTGTGCCAGGGAAGAGGAAGGCGGTGTACAGCAAGTGTTTCATATTTTCCTTTTAACAAAATGCAATAACAAAAACATTCTTGATCAGCAGAAGAGGAAGAAACTCCAGAAAAATATTCAACACAAGGAGAATCAGACTCTAAACCTCCCACTCTGGAGTCCCTCTTTTATCTTGTTGCTCTAACTGATACAGACACTCAACAGAAACACAGCAGGGCACAATAACGCTCATGCAGAGCAGCAGGGAAATGGTGCAGTTTTTTGGGGGAGAAAATGCGACCAGATAACATCGTTGTTTAAGCCATATATGCTGGGAACTACGGGCCAACGAGTAAGAAACCTCAGAGCAATCGCTGAATCAGATCTTAGCGTGAGGGCCAGTGTGAGGTCTGTCACTAAATCTGGATTTTATCACATGAAAAACATAGGCAAACTTTTCTCTCTCAGTAACTCATTAGACGAGCCGCTGCAGTGCTCCCCAAAGGGAGCAACTGGAAGAAGAAGAAGAAGTTGAGGCTCGACTCATGTAATGCTCTGTTGTCTGGGCTATGCAAAAATGTTTCATATCAACTACAACTGATTCAAAACTGCAGCCAGACTTATAAGAGAAAATCTAACACCAGTTTTACAACATGCTGGCTGCCTGCTAGTTTGTGCAATGACTTTAAAATCCTTTTAGCTGTTTTTAAGGCACTTCTTAGTCTCTGTACATCATATTTGTCTCACATGGTGCCAGGCTACGAATCATGACAGGCCCGTGGGTCCCAAAAAGCAGCTTTTAGCTTTTATTTTGTGTACATTACATTGCTAAGAACTGCATGTTACTTGTTTCGCTGTCTAATTTGTTCCGTTTCTGTTTCTCAGTTATCTGAAGCATTTTGAGCTGCACAGGTTGTTGTAGTTTATTTGTGTTTCATTTAACTAAAGTGATTTTTCTTGCCCACGTTCAGTTCATACCTGAGTTTTAGGTAACTGTAAAACTTGTTTATCTTTCTAGCAAAGCTGCATCGATGTGAAAGATTATCATGACAAGAAAGCAGCAGTCCCCAAGTTACTGGCATACTTTCCAGGCTTTGCATGTTGGTGTATAACGTTAGTATCACTTATGAAGTCCATCTGCGTGTAATTAAAGTGCCATCCTGAGTCATAAAGTCGTGACTCAGTGCCACGGGATCTCGCCCAGACTTGTTTTAAAAGGACTCCACCCTGATGCTTTGTCTGTGTGCAGAAAAACAAAAACAGCAGACTTCCAAAAAATATTTTACTGTTACTTAATTCCTAACTTTCCTAATGCTTTCTCTCTCTCCCACGGCTGTTTTTACCAAAACACACAACAGAGGGAGACAGAGAGCCGAATACAGAGTGTCAATATTTCAGAAAACGTGTCCAGATAATATTTCAGTAACAGTGTTTCTCTGGAAACAGCTGTGCAGCTTCGTCAGTGCGTTTTAATGAAACTATAGGCGTTTTCTCTTCAGCACGTATTCGCGTTGAAGCTAACAATTAGCTTTAAACTAACCCGTGCTACCATGTGCACAAGAACTCTGAGAGTTCCGACCACAGTGATTCAATGACAAACAGACGCTGAGGGAGAACACCAGAGAAAATACCGCTACCCTGCGAATAAACCCGCTCACAGGTACCGTTAAAGGTAAAAACACACCTTAAAATTTCACTGTAGAACTTCCCTTTATCGTCTGTGTTGTTTTGATCCGCCATGATGCCGGGTCTCCCTGCTACTGCAGCGCTCCTCTGGGTCCTAGTGACCGTCACATTCATCAGTTATAAAGTGGCCATCAGAGGGCGCCAAAGGGCTTAAAAATAAAGCACAGTTTAAAATCAGGGAAGAGTTTTTCCAGAATACTTGATTTGTTTCAGCCGAAACAAACCAAAGGGTCCCACAAGAAGGCAGAAAATTGGATCAGGCATAAATACAGGGTAGAAAATTAGTGCAGAAAATGTTGGTCATGCTTTTCAGGCTCATGTCTACTAACGGCGTTTAACGATTATCCCCAAAAGTTGATTCTGTTCATCTGGACGTAGAGTTTTCAGAGGGAGAAACGTTTCGTCACTCATGCAAGTGACTTCTTCAGTTGACCTGCAGTCAACAGAATCAACTTTTGGGGATTTACTTACCTGGAAGATTGAGCATGCATCAAGACGTTTAACGATTAGTTTGTTGTAAATGACTGTTTTGCAAGTTGAGAGCTTCTTTCGTTTCATGAAAAATGAAGGAGACATAAAATCTTACGTTTATTTAAAGGGTTACATTTCAGTTTTATAGCCTTTCATTGAAGGTAATGTCATTTTAAATATGAGTCTCTGAGAGATGTTAGTGCAAGTGAGGGAGGAGATGTATGGGCTCAAATTGTGGTCATAAATATTTTGTACTTGTAAATCAGTTTCATACTTGTAAATTAGGATTTGTATGTGTAAAAAGAATTTGTGTGTGTGTAAAAAAGATTTGTGTGTGGACTTAGCCAAAAAAAATACGTGTGAAACTCTGCAAGTTACAAGTACGAATTTTGACTCTATTTTTCTTCCTCTTATCTGATTGGTCAATGTCATGTCAATCACAAATTTAACTATCCAATCAGAGAATAGATGGGTTTGGGCTGTCGGAGGGGCGCTTTTTTGAACTGCAGTGTCCTTCAAGGGTAATACAGTTTGAAGCTGGAGTATCTCTATGTAACTATCCGATAGACGCTAGGTCCCCTAACTTCCAGTAGCTGTTGAAAGGATAAAGTTGTGGTATATCAGTGGTTAGAAATACCATTATTACCTTAGGATTAGTTTAACACAAAGTCAGGGCTGACCCGGGACCGTTGCTGTGAGTCACAGTGCGCAGCATAAAGGTCCTTTCACATCGGACGCAGGATGTGCTGCTAATGCTAACTAAAAGCAAAGGATCCAGAATTTGTTGCACTGGCTGCTGAGCTCTGTGGGTTTTTGCAGCAGCTCTACCTGTACTAGATGCACCTGCTCCTTGTCCAATCCAATCCAATCCAACTTTATTTATATAGCACTTTTAAAAACAACAAAGTTGACCAAAGTGCTTTCCAATAATAAAACAGAGATAGCAGTTAAAAACCATACATTAAGCATACAATGAAATCAATAAACAAAATAAATATATAATTGATATAATTCTATCTCTGACTTTATGTCCTCTACAAGAGTTTCAGTTTTCTTTGCTAGTTTGCTAGTTTTCTTTGCTAGTTCTTCAAATGTTCAATAAAAACATGTATGCTAATTCATAATGAAGAAAAGCTTTGTAACTTTCCCCACTAGTGAAGACTGTCATTTCCACAACACTGCCCCCCCCCCCCGAGGTCCGCAGCGCTGTTGAAAAGGCTCTGGAGCTCCCTGTATTAAGCACGCACACCTGTGACACAAAAATCACCAAACTCGGACCACCACAGACTGTTTTCCTTCGTGGTGATGAAGGAAAACGCTGGGCTGGCATGTAAAAGGTAGTGGTGGGCGGATCGATCCAAATATCGATAGTATCGATACCAAGTTGGCATCGGTATCGGATCGATTCTAGCCTGGTGAGATCGATTCTTTACTTTGAGTTCTGCTCATTTACAATGCTGTGCTTTCAGCAAAGACGAAACAGCCAGGTGGCTGGACTTGCCGCTCCTGTGTCAGCGAAGAGCAGGCACACTTTGCTCCCTGTCCACCACGCTTATGTTTCGGTGTTGCGCTGTCACGTCACGTGACTTAGACACTTTGGGTTTTTTTAAGTTGTTTACGTATTAATTATATTTTTACCAGTTGTTTTTGATGTTGAGAATTTTAATTGTAATTTTTGTATTATAGTTTATTAACAGTATTTGTTTTAATTTGTTTACTGGCCCCGCCACATACCCCCATCGCCCGCTTCAGGCCGGGGAGCCATCCGGCCGAACCTACTCCCCACTCTGCGAGCAGGCGAGGGAATCGGCCCGGACCATCGGCGCCCCATGCCCCGGCCCAGCGACAGGGAAGTGTCCACTCTGGTGGTCGGCCGCGCCTCCAGCGGAAGCCCCAGAACCTGTAGCGCTTCCCTGAGGGAAGCAGGCTGAACATGTTGAAGCCAGGGTGGGAGCTGTCCTTGATGATGTTTGCTGCTCTGCTGAGGCAGCGGGAGGAATAAATGTCCGTCAGGGAGGGGAGAGGGCAGCCGATGATCTTCTGTGCTGTCTTGACCACACTCTGAAGCCTCGCTCTCTCCGCCTTAGTGCAGCTGCCGTACCATACCGTGATGCAGTAGGTTAGCAGGCTCTCAATGGACGAGCGGTAGAAGGTCAGCAGCAGCTTGGAGTTCATCTTGTACTTCCTGAGGACTCTCAGGAAGTGCAGCCGCTGTTGGGCCTTCTTGACGACCACTGAGATGTTGTCTGTCCAGGAGATGTCAGCAGAGATGAGGACACCAAGGAACCGGAAGGTGTGGACCCTCTCCACACACTCCCCGTTGATGTAAAGGGGGGCTAAGTCAGTGCTGTGTCTCCTGAAGTCAACAATGAGCTCTTTGGTTTTCTTGGTGTTCAGTGTCAGGTTGTTTTCTGAACACCAGGCTGCCAGCTTCAGGACTTCCTCTCTGTAGTCCGCCTCATCTCCCTTTGAGATGAGTCCGACTACCGTGGTGTCATCAGCAAACTTGATAATGAGATTGTTGTTGTGGGTTGAACTGCAGTCGTGGGTGTAGAGAGAATCCAGGAGGGGCTCAGCACACAGCCCTGTGGGGAGCCGGTGCTCAGTGTGCGAGTGGAGGAGAGATGAGGGCCGAGTCTCACAGTCTGGGGCCGGTTTGTGAGAAAGTCTTTTATCCAGGCACATGTGAGAGGAGGGAGGCCAAGAGTGACCAGTTTGGTGATGAGGATGTCCGGGATGATTGTATTAAAGGCTGAGCTGTAGTCCACGAAGAGCATTCGGACGTAGCTCTGCCGCTGCTCTAGGTGACTCAGCACAGCGTGGAGGGCTGTGGCGATGGTGTCTTCTGTGGATCTGTTTGCGCGGTATCACTTGGTGTCACTTGTGCCGTTTCTCAATATGCGTACTTGTGCGTACTTGCGTTCTTGTGTACTCGTGATACGTCATCAGTCGGAGACCAAGTACTGTTCCAATTCGAAGTACGCATCAAGCCAAGAACGCGAAAAAGTCCCGGATGTGTTCTCGCTCTGCCCGTTTTATCGAGCATGCATCGGTGGTGACTCGTGTGGACTTGGTACAGCTAAATATCCCAGAATGCATTTTGTCCAAAACTCAAACGCCAGCTCCATAGCAGACAGCGAGGTCGAGGATTATTAGAGCCGGCGAGAACAGCGGACTCCCGGCACATCGTTTTCAACCCCCGCCGGTCTTTTTCGCTACTCAGGTTAAAGAAACCCCAGCAGCTGTCTATTGTATTGAGTGTCCACTAAAATAAAAATAAAAGCGTTCTAACATCTCACCTGCTTGTTTTTAATTAAGGTATGTACACGTATGTACATGTACACTACTTTTATTAATAGAGGTTTCACTACTGAGGTTAAAAATGATATATAAGTCACTTAGATCACTTCTAAATGTTAATGTTTGGTTTATTTCAGTGTTTTATTTGTTCCTGAGTAAACCGGTTTGGCTGTGATTAAAGTTAAGCTTCATAACATGTTACTCACAGTTAAATTAAGAGGGGACGGCAGTAAAAACTCCGGACCTGTGACATCATCACGTACGCTGGTGTTCCAATTGTACAAATCGCGAGTCCGTGCTCGCGTTCTCGGCGGGTACGTACTCGCGTACTTGAGAATTGAGAAACGGCATTGGTGTTCACTCTCTCTGCGGTAGAGTATCACTTCCTGTTCCTGCTCAAACACAGTGGTGTTTCTGAGTAGCTTATCTGCTTAGCAATTTAATTAAAAACTTTTAGATACATTCTTTTTTCATAGTATAATCTTCACGTGCTTCATCCGAAGCACACTTTCTGTGTACTCACTACCTAATTTATAGCCAAAGTATTCACTCACTGTCTCTGTACTGTTTTGCTAGCTTAGCTTAGCTCGTAGCCGACTCGTTAGCACCATGGCTACTTCACCTGTCCCTCCTGCACTTTCCTGCTCATTGTGTCAGATGTTTAGTTACTCCTCGGCCTCCTTTAGCAGTAATGATACCTGTAACAAATGTAGCATATTTGCAGCTCTGGAGGCCAGGATTACTGAATTGGAGACTCGGCTTCGCACCCTTCATTCACCCGTAGCTAGCCAGGCCCCTGTAGCTGGTGCAGCCGAAGATAGCGTAGGCCCCGCTAGCTGTTCCCCGGCAGACCCCAAGCAGCTGGGGAAAGAGGCGGCTGGGTGACGGTGAGGAGGAAGCATAGTCTTAAACTGAAGCCCCAGGTACACCACCAACCTGTTCATGTGTCTCAACTGCTTTTCCCCACTCGGCGACACACCCCGCTGGGGTCAAACTCTGGTAATTGGTGATTCTGTTCTCAGACATGTGAAGCTAGAGACACCGGCAACCATAGTCAGTTGTCTTCCAGGGGCCAGAGCAGGCGACATTGAAGGAAATTTAAAACCGCTGGCTAAGGGTAAACATAAATACAGTAAGATCATAATTCATGTCAGCAGTAATGACACCCGGTTACGCCAATCGGAGGTTACTAAAATCAATATTGAATCGGTGTGTAACTTTGCCAAAACAATGTCGGACTCTGTAGTTTTCTCTGGTCCCCTCCCCAATCAGACCAGGAGTGACATGTTTAGCCGCATGTTCTCCTTAAATTGTCTGTCTGAGTGGTGTCCCAGAAACGATGTGGGCTTCATAGATAATTGGCAAACCTTCTGGAGGAAACCTGGTCTTGTTAGGAGAGACGGCATCCATCCCACTTTGGATGGAGCAGCTCTCATTTCTAGAAATATGGACAAATTTATTAAACCCCCCAAAATATGACTATCCAGAGTTGGGACCAGGAAGCAGAGTTGCAGTCTTACACGCCTCTCTGCAGCTTCTCTCCTCCTGCTACCCCCCAAAAACCCATCTCCATAGAGACTGTGTCAGCTCCCAAACAGACAAAAAACAAACTAAAACCCAGCAATAAACAACTTAAACATAAAAAATCACAAAGAAAGAACAATACAGAATCCACATCTGAACCAAAGAGTAAAACAGTGAAATGTGGATTATTAAATATTAGGTCTCTCTCCTCCAAGTCTCTGTTAGTACATGACTTAATAATTGATCAACAAATCGATTTACTCTGCCTTACAGAAACCTGGTTGCAGCAGGATGATTATGTTAGTTTAAATGAATCAACACCCCCGAGTCATTCTAACTACCAGAAACCTCGAAGCACAGGCCGAGGGGGCGGTGTGGCAGCAATGTTTCACACCAGCCTATTAATTAACGAAAGACCAGGACAGACTTTTAATTCATTTGAAAGCCTGATGCTTAACCTTGTCCACCCCAGCTGTAAAACTCAGAAACCAGTCTTACTTGTTATCATCTATCGTCCACCTGGGCCTTACACAGAGTTTCTCTCTGATTTCTCAGACTTTTATCTGATTTAGTGCTCAGCTCAGATAAAATAATTATTGTGGGTGATTTTAACATCCATGTAGATGCTAAAAATGACAGCCTCAACATGGCATTTAATCTGTTATTAGACTCAATTGGCTTCTCTCAAAATGTAAAAGAACCCACCCACCACTTTAATCACACTCTAGATCTTGTTTTAACATATGGCATAGAAACTGAACATTTAACAGTGTTTCCTGAAAACCCTCTGCTGTCTGATCATTTCCTGATAACATTTACATTTACAATAATTGATTACACAGCAGTGGAGAGTAGACTTTATCAAAGTAGATGTCTTTCTGAAAGTGCTGTAACTAAGTTTAAGAATATAATCCACCCACTGTTATCATCTTCAATGCCCTGTACCAACATAGAGCAGAGCAGCTATCTGAACGCTACTCTAACAGAGGTCGATTATCTTGTTAATAATTTTACCTCCTCACTACGTACGACTCTGGATACTTTAGCTCCTGTGAAAACTAAGGCCTCAAATCAGAAGTACCTGACTCCGTGGTATAATTCTCAAACACGTAGCCTAAAGCAGATAACTCGTAAGCTGGAGAGGAAATGGCGTGTCACAAATTTAGAGGATCATCATTTAGCCTGGAGAAATAGTTTGATGCTTTATAAGAAAGCCCTCTGCAAAGCCAGAACATCTTACTATTCGTCACTGATTGAAGAAAATAAGAACAACCCCAGGTTTCTCTTCAGCACTGTAGCCAGGCTGACAAAAGTCAGAGCTCTACTGAGCCAACCATCCCTTTAACGTTAACTAGTAATGACTTCATGAACTTCTTCACAAATAAAATTTTTATCATTAGAGAAAAAATTACCAATAATCATCCCACAGATGTAATATTATCTACAGCTACTCTTAGTACCATTGATGTTAAGTTAGACTCTTTTTCTCCAATTGATCTTTCTGAGTTAACTTCAATAATTAATTCCTCCAAACCATCAACGTGTCTTTTAGACCCCATTCCTACAAAACTGCTCAAAGAAGTCCTGCCATTAATTAATTCTTCAATCTTAAATATGATCAACCTATCTCTAATAATCGGCTATGTACCACAGGCCTTCAAGGGGGCTGTAGTTAAACCTTTACTTAAAAAGCATCTCTAGACCCAGCTGTCTTAGCTAATTATAGGCCAATTTCCAACCTTCCTTTCATATCAAAAATCCTTGAAAGAGTAGTTGTCAAACAGCTAACAGATCATCTGCAGAGGAATGGCTTATTTGAAGCATTTCAGTCAGGTTTCAGAGCTCAGCACAGCACAGAAACAGCTTTAGTGAAGGTTACAAATGATCTTCTTATGGCCTCTGACAGTGGACTCATCTCTGTGCTTGTCCTGCTAGACCTCAGTGCTGCATTCGATACTGTTGATCATAATATCCTATTAGAGCGATTAGAACATGCTGTAGGTATTACAGGTACTGCACTGCAGTGGTTTGTATCATATCTATCTAATAGACTCCAATTTGTACATGTAAATGGAGAGTCCTCTTCAGACACTAAGGTCAATTATGGTGTTCCACAGGGTTCAGTGCTAGGACCAATTCTATTTACATTATACATGCTTCCTTAGGCAGCATCATTAGAAGACATAGCATAAATTTTCACTGCTATGCAGATGACACGCAGCTCTATCTATCCATGAAGCCAGGTAACACACACCAATTAGTTAAACTGCAGGAATGTCTTAAAGACATAAAGACCTGGATGGCCGCTAACTTTCTGCTTCTTAATTCAGATAAAACTGAGGTTATTGTACTCGGCCCTGAAAATCTTAGAAATATGGTATCTAAGCAGATTCTTACTCTGGATGGCATTACCTTGGCCTCCAGTAATGCTGTGAGGAACCTTGAGTCATTTTTGACCAGGACATGTCCTTCAACGCACATATTAAACAAATATGTAAGACTGCTTTCTTCCATTTGCGCAACATCTCTAAAATTAGAAATATCCTGTCTCAGAGTGATGCTGAAAAACTAGTTCATGCATTTATTACTTCCAGGCTGGACTACTGTAATTCATTATTATCAGGATGTCCTAAAACTCGCTGAAAAGCCTTCAGCTAATCCAAAATGCTGCAGCAAGGGTACTGACAGGGACTAGAAAGAGAGCATATTTCTCCTGTTTTGGCTTCCCTTCATTGGCTTCCTGTTAAATCCAGAATTGAATTCAAAATCCTGCTCCTCACATACAAGGTCTTAAATAATCAGGCCCCATCTTATCTTAATGACCTTGTAGTACCATATCACCCTATTAGAGCACTTCGCTCTTGCACTGCAGGCTTACTTGTTGTTCCTAGAGTATTTAAAAGTAGAATGGGAGGCAGAGCCTTCAGTTTTCAGGCCCCTCTTCTGTGGAACCAACTTCCAGTTTGGATTCGGGAGACAGACACTATCTCTACTTTCAAGATTAGGCTTAAAACTTTCCTTTTGCTAAAGCATATAGTTAGGGCTGGACCAGGTGACCCTGAATCCTCCCTTAGTTATGCTGCAATAGACGTAGTGCTGCCGGGGATTCCCATGATGCATTGAGTTTTTCCTTCCAGTCACCTTTCTCACTCACTATGTGCTAACAGACCTCTCTGCATCGAATCATATCTGTTATTAATCTCTGTCTCTCTTCCACAGCATGTCTTTCATCCTGTTTTCCTTCTTTCACCCCTAACCGGTCGCAGCAGATGGCCGCCCCCCTGAGCCTGGTTCTGCCGGAGGTTTCTTCCTGTTAAAGGGAGTTTTTCCTTCCCACTGTCGCCAAAGTGCTTGCTCATAGGGGTCATATGATTGTTGGGTTTTTCTCTGTATTTATTATTGTGCTATCTACTGTACAATATAAAGCGCCTTGAGGCGACTTTTGTTGTGATTTGGCGCTATATAAATAAAATTGAATTGAATTGAATTGAATTTTGCTGCCATGCAAAATGTCTTGTGTTTTAAATAAAGAGCTTAAACACAGAAAAATGTTGTTTGGATTGAGAAATTTAACTGTGTTTGAGGTACACTATCACCATAGCTGCTGTAGTATTATAGCTGTTCTGTTTAACATGGTAGGAAATGTTAATAATTTGTGGTAAAAAGTAAAATTGCTAATTTAAATAGGAGGGTCCCCACAGGAATAGCAAAATTCAGGTCATTTTTTTCATGTGAGTGTTTTTAATATATCAAGTGATTTTCCTCTTCACAAAAAATTTACATGAATTTAGCAATTAAAATCAATTTTCTAAACCATGTAGAAAAGGTGGATCCCACCAGCACCCTCCCAGTCAGGTGGGCCCACCAGGTAGTAAAAACGGGTGTGTGTGTGTGTGTGTGTGTGTGTGTGTGTGTGTGTGTGTGTGTGTGTGTGTGTGTGTGTCTACTTACCCTGCCTTACCTTACAGGGTAAGGTGGGATCTCTGCCCTCTCCCTGACACACCTGAAGCAAAACACCTGCAAAACATCTGGCAAACAGCTGACTATGCTGGGATGTGACATTCAGTCTTTGCCTGAGCTTTGTCTCACTGTGGCAGGTATCTTCTTGCTTGTTGCTTATCTGAAAAACTGGATTTTGACTACTCAGTCCTGTGTGCATTAATCTTATTATAATCTTGTTTTGTCTTCCATGGAATTTTATATGTTTAATATTTTAATAGTTTGATATTTGTGTTATCATGTGTGTTTCTGTGGGTGTTGACCTCAAACTTTTGCTGCTGTACATGACAATTTCTTTAACATCTAACCTTGAAACATGTTTATTTTTTGCTCAACAGATGTTTGCTTTCTACAAATCTGTCTGTTACTGTCTGTTGCTGGAAACAGTGGCATTCATCCCTATTTTGGTTTGTTTGCCCATTTGACATGTGATATGATCCAGTCCTGCCAGTAAATAATGCAGCCCACTTCAAGCTACCAATCAAAGTCCTTCTACAGGGCATCAGGAAGCAAGTCTTGCCAGTTGATGCCATTTGGCAATTCACCCTGGCAGTTAATTCATGTACACCCTTTTGAAATGAAACAGGAGAGAGCTTTAACCTGGAAATGACTGGCGAAATCTGAACAAACTATTCAAAATATTTGGAAAAACGACTTCAAGATAAAATTTAAAACACTTGTGTCTCCCAAGAAAAGAAGCCAATACATTTGTGCGTAATGTGTTTTTCTTCCTAAAGGTCAGTAGGGGGCTGCTGCTTTCTGCAGTAGATTGCCTGCTCACCCACCAAGCCAAACGTGTGCCCAGGTAGCGTTAATTCTAAATTAACTCCACTCAAGTTCTCTACCAGTCAAAAGTTTAGACACACCTTCTTTTCATGACTATTTACATTGTAGATTTTCACTGAAGGCTTAAAACTGTGAATGAGCATATATGGAATTATATAGTAAACAAAAAAGTGTGAAATAACTCATAACATGTTTTATATTTCAGATTCATCAAAATAGCCACCCTTCGCTTTGATTACTGTTTTGCACACTCCTTCACCTGAAATGGTTTTCCAACAGTCCTGAATGAGTTCCCAGAGATGCTGAGCACTTGTTGGCTCGTTTGCCTTCACTCTGTGGTCCATCTCATCCCAAATCATCTCAACTGAGTTTAGGTCAGGTGACTGTGGAGGCCAGGCCATCTGACGCAGCCCTCCATCACTCTTCTTCTTGGTCAAATAGCCCTCACACAGCCTGGAGGTGTGTTTGGGGTCATTGTGCTATTGAAAAATAAATGATGGTCCAACTAAACGTAAACTGGATCTGTTGGCATGTCGCTGCAGGATGCTGTTGTAGCCATGCTGGTTCAGTGTGCCTTCAACTTTGAATAAACCCCCACTAGTGTCACCAACAAAGCACCTCTACACCATCACACCTCCTCCTCCATGCTTCACGATGGGAACCATGCATGTAGAGACCATCTGTTTACCTTTTCTGTGTTGCACAAAGACACGGGTGGAACCAAAGATCTCAAATTTGGTTCATCAGACCAAAGCACAGATTTCCACTGGTCTAATGTCCATTCCTTGTGTTTCTTGGCCCAAACAAATCTCTTCTGCTTGTTGCTTTTCCTTAGTTGTGCTTTCTTAGCAGCTATTTGAGCATAAAGGCCTGATGTAGAGATGTGTCTGCTACTGGAACTCTATGTGGAACTGGGGACACATTCAAAGTTTTAGCAATTTTCTGAACTGACTGACTTTCAGTTCTTTAAGTAATGAAGGACTGTCATTTTTCTTTACTTAGCTGCCTGGTTCTTGCCATATGAATTCTGACAGTTGTCAAATAGGGCTGTCAGCTACCAACCTGACTTCTGCACAACAGAACCTATGGCGTAACCTCATTAAGAAGGCAAGAAATTCCACGAATGAACCCTGACAAGGCACAGCTGTGAAGTGAAACCATTTCAAGTAACTACATCATGGAGCTCATTTAGACAAGGCCAAGGGTTTGCAGCATTGTCAACAAAGCAAAGGGTGGAATCTAAAATATAAAACATATTTAGAGTTATTTATCATTTTTTGTCTTTGCTACATAATTACATATATCTATGTTCCATATATAGTCAAACTTATATATACACCGTTAGTACATAAGATACACCATGTCTTTTTCTCTCTCTCCCTCTTGGTATGTGTGCTTATTGCTCTGTGTGTGTGTGTCTACTTACCCTGCCTTACCTTACAGGGCGAGAATGCTGGTGGGATCTCTGCCCTCTCCCTGACACACCTGAAGCAAAACACCTGCAAAACATCTGGCAAACAGCTGACTATGCTGGGATGTGACATTCAGTCTTTGCCTGAGCTTTGTCTCACTGTGGTAGAGATCTCCTCACTGATCTGCACGTCGTGGTCCTTGTTGTCATCACAAAGATTTCTAATGTGTCTTGTCCTCTGTTTAAGACATCCCAGTGGTTCCCATCAGTTTTGGAAACGCTCCTTTGTTGGATTTTGTAAATAAGAAGCTTTTGAACTAAAAACTGCTGAAAGACTGTAAATAGCACAACCTTCACCTGCATTATAAATAAATCTCTAAACTTGCACTACTGAGTTTTGCGTTTGAGTCTGACCAGACAGATCCAAATCCATTTTATTTATGTAGCACATTTAAAAACAGAAAGTTAGCCTAAAGTGCTGTACAGAAACAAAGGGGTAAAACACAAGATAAAAAACACTGACACTCACATAAACACATAATAATACACATAATAAACATTAGACTTGTAGTTAAGACCGCCTAAGATAAGATAAGATGGCCTTTATTAGTCCCACAGGTGGGAAATTTGTTTTGTTACAGCAAAAGTGCAAAGTTATGTAGCAGAAATTAGAAAACACTGGAATGCAATAAAATAAAATAAAATAAAATAAAATAAAATACTATGTACAATAGAATAAAATAGAGATACAAATACTATATACAACTGAGTAGGAAATACAAAAATACAACTTCGTCAGAAGAAGAATTGCACATATAGCAGTCTTATTGCACATGTGTGGGTTTGTGTGTTTGATCAGCTGCAAAAGTCTTTATTGTGGAGTCTGACAGCAGTGGGGAGGAAAGACCTGCGAAATCTCTCCGTCCCACACCGTGGGTGCCGCAGCCACTGAAGGAGCTGCTCAGTGCTGTCACAGTCTCATGCATGGGGTGGGAGATGTTGTCCATCAGGGATGACAGCTTAGCCACCATTCTCCTGTCACTCACCACCTCCACTGGGTCCAGAGGGCATCCTAGAACAGAGCTGGCCCTTCGGATCAGCCTGTTCAGTCTCTTCCTGTCCCCAGCAGAGATGCTGCCTCCCCAGCAGACCACACCATAAAAAATGGCTGAGGCCACCACAGATTCATAGAAGGTCTTCAGGAGTGGGCCCTCCACTCCAAACGACCTGAGTCTCCGCAGCAGGTACAGCCTGCTCTGCCCTTTCCTGTAGAGGGCGTCTGAGTTATGAGTCCAGTCCAGTTTGTTGTTCAGATGAACACCAAGGTACCTGTAGCTGTCCACAGCCTTGATGTCCATACCTTGGATGTTCAGTGGTTGCAGTGGAGGATGCTTGTGCCTGCGGAAGTCTACCACCAGCTCCTTGGTTTTACTGGCATTGATCTGGAGGTAGTTCAGCTGGCACCAGTCCACAAAGTCCTGAGTCAGTCCTCTGTACTCCTTGTCGTCCCCATCAGTGATGAGGCCGACTATTGCAGAGTCATCAGAGAACTTCTGCAGGAAGCACTGGGTGGAGTTGTGGGAGAAGTCTGCAGTGTAGATGGTGAAGAGGAACGGAGCCAGAACCGCTCCCTGTGGGGCCCCGTGACTGCAGACGACCCTGTCCGACACACAGCCCTGAGTCCTCACATACTGTGGTCGGTCGGTGAGGTAGTCCAGTATCCAGGTGGTGAGGTGATGGTCCACTCCAGAGTTCTCCAGCTTGTCCTTCAGAACCGAGGGAAGAATGGTGTTGAAGGCACTGGAGAAATCAAAGAACATGATTCTCACAGTGCTTCCAGCGGTCTCCAGGTGCGCGAGGGAACGATGTAGGAGATGAATGACGGCATCATCCGCTCCAATGCCAGGCTGGTAGGCAAACTGAAGTGGGTCCAGTGATGAGCTCACAAGGCGCCGAAGCTGAGCCAGGACCAGCCGCTCCAGGGTCTTCATCAGGTGGGATGTCAGAGCCACCGGCCTGTAGCTGTTGAGGTCCTTGGGGCGTGAAGTCTTTGGCACTGGAACAACACAGGAGGTTTTCCAGAGCTGTGGGACTCTTCCCAGCCTCAGGCTCAGGTTGAAGAGGTGCTCCATCACCCCACACAGTTGGTCCACGCAGGACCTGACGACCCTCGAGCTGATGCCATCTGGACCCGCTGCCTTCTTGGCTTTAATCCTCCTCAGTTCCCTCCTAACCTGGGTGGTTGAGAGAGACAGGCTGGAGCCTTGTGTTGAGTGTGTATTGGATGCTGTTGTTGGGGTGGGGAGGAGTGAGCAGGGTGAATAGAGGAGGTGTGAAGTGTCTGAGGTGTCAGAGGTGGAACAGCAGCAGTGGGGGTGGGTGAGTCTGCAGCCGATGTTGGAGACTGCCTCATGGCTGAATCAAATCTGTTGAAGAAATGATTCAGTTCATTTGCCCACCTCACATCCCTCCCAGGCAGAGAGTTCTGATGTTTGTGGCCTGAGATCGTTCTGAGGCCTCTCCAGACTTCACCAACGTTGTTTTGCTGAAGCTGGTTCTCCATCTTCTGCCTGTAGCTGTCCTTCCCATTCCTTATCAGTCCCCTCAGCTTTCTCTGCACCCTTTTCAACTCCTCTTTGTCTCTGGATTTGAAGGCCCTCCTCTTCTGCTTGAGGACGGCTTTAATTTCTGGGGTAATCCAAGGTTTGTTGTTGGAGAAACACCGTACAGTCCTGGTAGGTACGGTGTTATCCACACAGAAATTAATATGGTAAATGGTAAATGGCCTGTATTTATATAGCGCCTTTATGGTCCCTAAGGACCCCAAAGCGCTTTACATATCCAGTCATTCACCCATTCACACACACATTCATACACTGGTGATGGCAAGCTATGTTGTAGCCACAGCCACCCTGGGGCGCACTGACAGAGGCGAGGCTGCCGGACACTGGCGCCACCGGGCCCTCTGACCAATATAGTCAGTAATGCATGTAGTAAGGCTGTCGATGTCCTCTCCGTGGTCGTCACAGATCACCTCCCACACAGTGGACTCAAAACAATCCTTAAGAGCCTCCTCGCTCTCCTCCGACCATCTCTGCACTGTGCGGGTGGCTGGTGGCTCCCTGCGCACTAAGGGCTCATACACAGGGACAAGGTGCACCAAGACCAAGACCAAGACAATACCAAGACCAGAGGGTATCGAGACCAAGACAGACCGAGTCAAGACCAAGACAAGACCAAGACCAAGACAGACCGAGTCAAGACCAAGACAAAGTCGAGACGAGACCGAGACAAAAAAAGTCTTTAAACTGCAGCCAGATGCTGCTTCGTTTACGGGTGTCAGGCATATTTATGTGTTTTTGCGATGCACTCGCACAGCCCTCCTCACCGCTGTCTACTGTCTGACTCACGTACTGAGAGGACAGACGCACGCTCCACTTGACTGTCGCGTCCATCACCCTCTCTGTTTTTCACATAATGATATTATCCTATATCCTTGCATGTGATTGGCCACAATATGGAGGGATTGGAGCACAGTTGAGCCGCTGTGTGAGAGCTGAGCAGCCAAAGGAAATTAAGTGAGGAGCCGGCTCTTGCTCAATAGGAGTCGACAGTTCTGATTCACTACAAAGCGCTCTCTAAGCACGGCTCTTAGAGCTGATGCTTTGTGCATGACACATTATTGAACGTTACGTTGTGTGTCATGGATACTGTTGACTCCAAATCTCCCGACCGCTATGTTGATCTGAGACAACAAGACTGAGACAGCGAGACCAAGACAAGACCGAGACCACGTAAAAGTCGTCTCGAGACCGGTCTCAAGACCAAGAAGGGTCTTGAGACATCCAACTCTAATAAACATATCAACTCACACCAGTCTAAACGCTATCGAAAAAAGGTGAGTTTTCAAAAGTGACTTGAAAACTGGAATGAAGATGCCTGTCTAATATTTAAAGGCAGCATATTCCAAAGTCTGGGAGCCATAATTGAAAAGGCTCATTCTCCTCTACGCTTTAGCCTAGATTTTGGGACAACCAACAGCAGCTCATCTGATCTGAGGGTCCGCGAAGGAATATATGGCTGAAGTAACTCGGAAAGGTATGGGAGAGCAAGATCATTTAGGCATTTCTAAACCAGCGTTAGGATTTTAAAATTAATTCTGTCATGAACAGGAAGCCAATGAAGAGAGGACAGGATAGGTGTTACATGTTCGTGCCTGCAGGTACCAGTTAAGAGGCAGGCAGCAGCATTTTGAATGAGCTGAAGACGTGCAATAGATGTTTGGCCGACTCCAACATAAAGTGCATTACAATAGTCAAGCCGAGTTGAAATAAAAGCATGTATTACCTTCTCCATGTCACGTCTTGACAAAACTGGCTTCAGCTTTGCTATTTGTGTCATGGTCCTGGGCCACGTTGGCCCAGTATTCTGAGTTTTCATGTGTTTTTGTACTTTTGTTCTTTCATTATGCCATGGTTCCTAGGTTCTGCCAAAATGTTCCTTATTTGATTACCCCCTGTGTGCCCTTCTGTGTATCTCTGAGCCCTCGTTTCCCCTCCTTGTGTTTCATTCAATGTTTTTCCCCAGCCCGTTATGTCTGTTCTCTCTCTCTCCGCCTGTCTGAACCTCTGTGCACTTCCTGTTTTACTTTGGCAGTCCCTCGTCAGTATGCGTCACGTTGTGTTCACTCCTGCCCTGTCTCGTTATGATTATCAGTGTCACCTGTGTTCCCCGTGTATTCCCACTTCCCTCGTTAACCCTCTGTGTATTTATGTCTGCGTCTCCCTCAGTTCTGTGTCGCGTTCTCCCTCATTCATGGCTGTGTGTTTCTCTGTGCATTAGTGTATTATTTCCCAGTGTAGTTCCTTTTCAGTTTGCTTCGCCGTTTTTCTGTCCAGCAATAAAGCTGTGTTTTGAGTTTATTCCTGCTTCCGTGAGCTTGCGTTTGGGTCCACTTCCTGCCTGCCACACAGCCGGTTCATGACAATTTGTCTCAACTGGAAAAAGCTCTTTTGCAACACAGAACAAATATGTTTGTTCTGTGTTGATCATGACAATCAGCTTTCTTCTATGAAGTAATTAAAGCCTAGAATATGCTTCCAAAAATGTAAAAATTTGAACAGATCATCATAACTTCTTTCACAACCTGAAAAACTGGATTTTGACTACTCAGTCCTGTGTGCATTAATCTTATTCTAATCTTGTTTTGTCTTCCATGGAATTTTATATGTTTAATATTTTAATAGTTTGATATTTGTTTTATCATGTGTGTTTCTGTGGGTGTTGACCTCAAACTTTTGCTGCTGTACATGACAATTTCTTTAACATCTAACCTTGAAACATGTTTATTTTTTGCTCAACAGATGTTTGCTTTCTACAAATCTGTCTGTTACTGTCTGTTGCTGGAAACAGTGGCATTCATCCCTATTTTGGTTTGTTTGCCCATTTGACATGTGATATGATCCAGTCCTGCCAGTAAATGCAGCCCACTTCAAGCTACCAATCAAAGTCCTTGTACAGGGCATCAGGAAGCAAGACTTGCCAGCTGATGCCATTTGGCAATTCACCCTGGCAGTTAATTCATGTACACCCTTTTGAAATGAAACAGGAGAGAGCTTTAACCTGGAAATGACTGGCGAAATCCGAACAAACTATTCAAAATATTTGGAAAAACGACTTCAAGATAAAATTTAAAACACTTTATTTTGTGCAATTATATTTCTATTATGCATTTGTGCACTTTAACAACATTATATATGAATTAACAGCTCAGCCCAGAGAATAATCATTCTCTCACTCCTCCATGTTTACCATGACAACACAGCTAAAACTGCAGTGAGTGTCAGTGTTGAACTTTGGCTCATGTTCCCACCTCAACTGTTCTTCAGTGGATTTCTGCTCAGAATTTCTAAAGTGTCTCCCAAGAAAAGAAGCCAATACATTTGTGTGTAATGTGTTTTTCTTCCTAAAGGTCAGCAGGGGGCTGCTGCTTTCTGCAGTAGATTGCCTGCTCACCCACTAAGCCAAACGTGTGGCCAGGTAGCGTTAATTCTAAATTAACTCCTCTTACCACTGGGCTGCAAGACCAGACTGACCGACCTGTGCACCAACCTGTGCACCACCTGGACTGATTACATGAAGGCCTATGACTCAATGCTCCACAGCTGGATCCTGGAATACCTAGAATTGTACAAGATCAACAGGACACTTGGAGCTTTCATCAGGAACTCAGCGGGGACGTGGTGAACAACACTAGAGGCCAACTTCAAGCCTGTAGGACAAGTCACCATCAAGTGTGGGATTTACCGAGGAGAAGCTTTGTCCCTGAATCCTTGCTCAGAATTTCAGTCTTGTGTGCATTAATCTTATTATAATTTTTTTTGTCTTCTATGGAATTGTATATGTTTAATATTTTAATAGTTTGATATTTGTTTTATCATGTGTGTTTCTGTCTGTGTGTTGACCTGAAACTTTTGCTGCTGTAAGTGACAATTTCTTTAACATCTAACCTTGAAACATGTTTATTTTTTTGCTTAACAGATGTTTGCTTTCTTTTTCTTTTTTTTTCGGTCCCATTTGGCTCTTTTGCCATCAGAATTATTGTCTAAAGGTGAAGAAAGATGCCCAATGGATTTACTTTACCAAATGGACCATCCCAACCTTGCTGTAATGGTCCATTTGATTCACCTTTTATTGTTTATTTTATTTTATTTTCACTTGCTAAATATGGGACAGACTTGACTGGGGGAAAGAAAAGGGAGAAAGAAAGAGGGAAAGAAAAACAGCAGGGAAGAGGGACGGGGAAAAAGGGCAAAAAACAAAAACCAACAAAATAAGCAGACAAAAACTACATATATCAATCACCTGGATCACCTGTTGAGAAAGAAAAAAGAGAAAACAAGCAGAAGAAAAAAAAAGAGCAACATAATAAACAACATCACGATGATCTATGTGAATATAACAGTAAATACTAAATATTAAACATTATTGTGCAGCACGTAAGATCGACAGCGCACAGTGTGCGTTGAGGTAGGAGCCAAAAAGGGTGTAGTTTGTGTGTGTGAGCACCTGTGTGTACACCTGTGAGCATGAGCGCGCTTGTATGTAAAAGGTTCCTTCATATAATGATTTGCTAGAGGGTGTGGGGGGGCCACTGCCCCGTCCTCCAGGGCATGAAGCAGGTATGGAGGAGATCCAGGCTCCAGACATCCAGAGGCCCTCAGAGCACAAGAGACCAAGGAAGACCAACAGAGGGGCAGCCGCACCACTATCCCAGAAAGAGCTGAGGAGAGCCCCAGATGAGGGGTCACTCAGCAGCTGTGGATCAGAAGCCAGGGGGGGTTGCAGTTACGTGCCCGGGAGCACCGCCGGCAGCCAGCTGTGCCAGAGTGACCGAGCCCAAGGCCGAGAGGCCGAGGGCACCCCACCCCCGAAGGTGTGGGCACCCCCAGATGTTTGCTTTCTAAAAATCTGTCTGTTACTGGGAACAATGGAGACAGCCCCCTGAATCGCTTCAGTTAGATCACTGACAAGACTGGCTACAGATACCAACTAAAGAATGGAGCAATCATCAGATACATGGATGACATCAAGCTGTATGCCAAGAGTGAATGAGACATCAACTGAGGAGATTGAACTACCAGAAGGACATTACCTGGGACTCCCGCAGGCAAACGGGAACCATGCAGAGGCTGCTAGAAAAGCCGCAACCACCAAGTATCCACAGAGGGTCAGTCAATCTCTCGTCTATCACTACAGCTGTAGTGTTAGAAGTAGCTATACCGAATGACAGCAATGGGAAGAAGGAACAGGAGAAGCTGGAGAAATAGCTGGAGGGCACACAGACTGCAGCATACCTTCGATCTCAGTGATACACTGAAGAAGAGCGCTCACTCTGCTCTTTAGAAAAATCATGAAGCATCTTTTCATGCCGATCCAGTTTGTCAAGCGACAGAGCTTGCTGGGTCCTTTTTTGGCTGGATCATTCTGTCAGGTCGGTAAAAGCAGAACCCAAACGCAGGACTTCCTGTGCTGAAGACAGTGCGTTTATTTACAGTGAAATAACAACAATGGTGCAAATAGTCCGCAGTGCATGCTCTCTTCATTCTCTTTGTTCCCAGCTCCCGTGGCTGAGTGTCATTCATTGATGAAACCTGTATGTTCTAAATGGAGTTATTTTTTTGATCTTCTGCAAAGGTCTTGCAAAGTATTTTAAGGTCTACATTTATAAGAGAAACTGAGCGGTAGCTGGATGGGATTTTTGCCTGGTTTAAGAAGTAGACTAATGATGACAGATTCATGTTTGGAGATAAATTCAGAACAATCAGACTCTGAGTGACCATTTGTTACATCCCGGTCTAGGTGTACAGGAGTACAACATGAGGGTTAAAAAGGGTGTCCCCCTTAAAGGTAAGGTTTATAGCTACCAGTGACACCAAAACTTAAAGCATATACTCCAGGGTGAACAAAGGCCAAAGTAACAAAGAAAGCATGCTACTCAAAAAAGTGCTACCAAATCCCTGCATGAACAAAACCAAACAAAAGACAAGCACTACCCCTGATGCCTTAATTTTATAAAACAAGAGAAAATGTACGAAAATAAATAGACAGTTCACCCCTTCTACTTCAGTGCTTATTTACACATGGACAAGAATATTTATAACACTATATACAAAACCTAATTGTTCTCAGAATTCACACACAAGATCAATCATTGATAGTGGGGGCCAATCAGCAGCTACCGGGTCAATGCCAGCCCAGAACTGCTTCCCAATAAGGAGGAGGACCTGCAGAGACTCTTAAGGCACAGAACACACATACGCAACACAGTCCAGACATACTGACACTGAAAGAAAATATGGCCAGGGCCATAACACCATTGTGAAAGAAGTAGGCACTAGCGTAGGCCAAAATTCTTTCTGAAACTCTCCTGGAAAACCACCTGGACCTGGGGCTTTATTATTTGGGAGATGCTGCGGGGCTTAATGCAGGGGTGGGGAAATCCAGGCCTCGAGGGTCGGTGTCCTGCAGGTTTTAGATCTCACCCTGGGTCAGCACACCTGACACATTTGTCAACCGCCTTTGGAGCAGCTTTCGTCGCGTCGCTGTGACGTAATCGGCCTTCAAATGCAGCCTCCGAATGATGCAGCCCCTGAATTGAGACACAGCCACAGCGTGGAGTTTTGGTCGCGGTAAAGCTACTTGTACTGAAGTGACTTCAGTACTGGGGCAATATGCTCTAACTTCCAAGTACGTGTAAGGACTCTAGCTGCTGCATTCTGAATGAGCTGAAGTTGTCTTGGTGATGATTTGGAAAATCAGTCAGTATGAGATAAGAATTTTCTAACACTTGTTATATTTTTTAATTGGTTGAACACAGTTCTGGTGACATTTATAATATGATTATAAAAAAATTAAGACCCTGTTAAAAATGATGCTAAGGTTTCTGATGTGCTCTCAGTGTTTTAGAGCGATGGATGATAAATAGAAACAAACAGTTCTAGAAAGTTTCAAGACATCCAGAAGCTACAGCTCATAAGTGGGAACAGAGGTTGGATCGTCTGAGGAAAAAAGTACAAGTGCAACTTATTCTTATGCATAATCTGCATGAGAATGCATGTAGAGCTTGAATTTTCATTTCTGCAGAGCTAAAACTTTCTGATTTGATTCTGATTGGTAATTTATTTCAAACATGTAAACAATATACAGGTACATTTAGAAAAGAAAATAAGAGAGAGAGAAAAAAATACTACACAAGAAAATCAATACATTTCAATATAGCTGCCGTTCTGATAAATTTACATGTTGAAAGGGAGTGGGAAGAAGTAAACACTTATTTAATCCCACCCCTTTGCCATAAATTATCAGTTAATATTTAGTCAGCTTCCTTACTGATATAATTTGTAATAAAATATAGTGAACAGATTTCTAATATACTATATACTATAATATAACATCATGAATTTTTTTTATTATTATTATTTTTTTTTAAATAGAGACATTCACTTAATTTCAATATTTTCCTTTTCTTTATAGTTCCAGAAGATCATATTTTTATAACTCTTTTTGAACTGTTTTATGTTTGGACATTGCTTTAATTCCATATTCAGACTGTTCCACAGTTTCACTCCATGAACAGAAACACAAAAGCTTTTTCTTGTAGTACGGACCTCCCCTGTTTTGAAGTTACAAAAACCCCTTAAATTATAGCTTCCTTCTTTCAAAAAAAAACATACTCTGAATATTTCCTGGCAGTTCTTTATTTTTTGCTTTGAATAGAATTTGTGCTGTTTGGAATTTCACTAGATCGTCAATTTTCAATATTTCAGACTGCAAAAATAGTGAGTTTGTATGTTCCCTATAACCTGCATTGTGGATGATTCTAATTGCTTTTTTTTTGAAGAGTAAAAAGTGAATGTAATGTGGTTTTATAGTTATTGCCCCAGACCTCTGCACAATAGCTTAAGTATGGTGAAACCAGTGAACAGTGTAGAATATGAAGTGATGTTCTGTCAAATACCTGCTTTGCCTTTAGTATTGCAATGCTTCGTGATACTTTGGAATGAATATATCTTACGTGAGCTCTCCAGTTAAGTTTTTCATCTATTATTACCCCCAGAAATTTATTTTCACTGACTCTTTCAATATCAACACCATTTATTTGAATCTTTGCATTTGTATTTAAACTACTATTTCCAAATAACATAAGTTTAGATTTATTCAAATTTAATGATAATTTAGTTTTTATCAAGCCAGAACTTCACTTTACTTATTTCATTAGTCATATCCTCCAATAAATTCTGCAGATCATCACCAGAGCAAAAAATGTTTGTATCGTCCGCAAAGAGAACCATTTTTAATACTTTGGACACTTTACAGATGTCGTTAATGTACAAGTTGAAGAATTTTGGACCCAAAACTGACCCTTGGGGTACACCACAAGCAATGTCCATACATAAGGAGCAACAACCATTTAATTTCACAAACTGCTTCCTGTCACTTAAATAACTCTGGACCCAGTCTAAAACTACCCCTCTGAACTTCTAACTGAAACATAAAATCTTCCATCCTCACAGGATGATAAAAACCAATCGAGAACCTGACGTGTTAAACCAACTGAATCAAACGACATAAATTAGTTAATCATTAACTCTCAAATTAAGTCCTTCCAAAGATGTAATTTACACATGTTTATGTGATTTGTAGAGCAGTGTATCCAAGTAGACTCCAGGTGTGAGGTGTAGCAATGTCTGCCTGTCTGACGGTCATGTCAAAGAAAGTACAACATCTTTCACTGCTAAGGTTTTACGTATCAGGAAATAATCAAAATCGTGGAGATTTTATTTGGGATTTTGTTTATTCTACAGAGAGTAAAAATTATACATATGAACTCAAATATATAAATACACTCCCACTAACATTTGGTTTAATGTCCATTAGAAAGCTGCACAACAACCAGACACTGTTGGTAGCCATCAACAAGCTTCAGGCATAATATGTGACCACTGTTCTTGGCAAAATTGGTAAAGTTGTTTAAATTTACTAGTTTCAGCTTAGCACAGAGTTGAAGTCCGGGCTTAACGTAAGCTTGCTTTGTCCATGTATTTATATTGGGTGTTGTATTGTATGGCAATGTATTGTAAGGAAAAGCCACTACAATAGAGAAAACTACAGTAGCCCTGAGAGGCCAAACGGACTGCAACTTAACAAAACACCAGCAATATGAAAAACGCTGCAAAAGCACTCAAAACACAACAGAAATAGGAAAAAACAGATTTCCAAAAGCACAAGGGGAAGTGTTTCTGGGGAGACAATAACCAGACGGACTAGTTGCAGGAACCAAAATATGCTGAGCATTGCGCTGAGAGACATTTAAAAGAAGTGGAGGATCTGTCGGTTTTATGAGGAAAGAAAAGATGAGAGGTAAGTGTGTTAGCCTAACTACTAGCCTAAAAATCCGTCATCCGTATTATATGAATCATGAGATTAAAACATACTTACCTCGCATGTTTTGGTTCCTGCAACTGGTCCGTCGTGTTATTGTCTCCCCAGAAACACTTCCCTTGTGCTTTTGGAAATCAGTTTTTTCCTATTTCTGTTGTGTTTTGAGTGCTTTTGCAGCATTTTTCATATTGCTGGTGTTTTGTTAAGTTGCAGTCCGTTTGGCCTCTCAGGGCCACCGTAGAAAACCCCCCAAATTGGACTTCCGGCTAATGGCGGCTTGGAGTGAGTAGTGTTTTGGTGAGCTCCTGCACGGTCGACCTTTTTTTTTAATAATTACTGGGCACTTTTTTTCTGACTCGACCCCAAGCGATATCTAACTCGTTTTAAAATAGTACACTTTTTCATTTTGGTCACTAAAATGCCACCAAAGCCGACTAAAGGAGGAAGCTCGATTCGGCCTCACCTGCGGCCTGCTTCTCCTGATGAGCCCTTGACCCATCCCGAGTCGGGGACTGCGGCCCAGGCCGCCACCAGTAGCGATGTCGGCGCTCTCAAGGCGGAGTTGCTTTCGGCTCCCCGCGAGGACTTTGCTGCTACACTTAAAACGGAGTTTCAAGCTATCCTTGGTGAAAGTCTTTCCTCCATTAAGTCCGAGCTTCTCTCCTTCAAAAAGGAATTGTCCTCTGGCCTGTCCGCGATGCAGGAGAGTTTCACTGGGCTAAAGGTAACGGTCGCCGAGATGGAGCGATCCCTGTCTACCTGTACCGATGACATCGTCAGCCTCCAGAGAAAAGTGGAGCATCTATCTAAAGCGGTAGCCAAGTTGGAGGATAAATGTGACGACTTGGAGTCCCGGTCCCGGCGTCAAAACATCTGCATCGTTGGGGTTCCAGAGGACGACCCATTGTCGGCATCCACGGCCGCTATTTCACGGTTGTTGAAGGAGGCCTTTGACCTCGCCGAGGAGCCGCTGCTAGACCGTGCTCACCGTACTCTGGCCCCCAAGCCTAAAACAGGTGAGCGGCCCCGTCCCATTGTAGCGAGGCTACACTACTACACTGACTGTGTTAAAATCCTGTCGAGGGCAAGGGAGCTTCAGCGGATTAAGGTGAACAACATGACCATCTCCGCTTTCCCGACTACACCGCCAAGACAGCCCGAGCTCGTGGCGGCCTTCGCGGACTGTCGCCGTCAGCTCCGAGGAATCGAAGGGGTCCAGTTCGGCCTGCTCCACCCAGCCCGGCTGCGGATTACCCATGATGGGGTCACACGGGACTTTACCTCTCCAGAGGAGGCCAATACTTACATTAAGACGATAACCAAGTGAGGAAAAAAATGTATATATACTATAATATATTTAAGGAAGCAATTGACGTCTCCGGTTTATATTTCACTGTTTGAGGAGTGTGTTTTTCTTCGTCTGGGGTAAGGTATTCTTTTAGGTTCAAAATGTATGAGTCAGTCTTAAAACGTTTGTCCCTTACAGGGTTAATTTAAAAACAATATTTTCACTTAGGCATTCTTAGATTAGTGCCTGTCCTATGTTTCCATTTTATATTGTGTGTCTAGTCCTGCGGGATTCACCCGACACTTAAAGGTGTTTTTGTTTTTTGTTTTTTCTTGTTCCTATTGCTATTTAGCTGAAAGTACAACTTTGTCAATGACTCCCATAGGAGTCTGCACCGCTCCTTCGTTTGGGGAAGGACAGTGCAAGCAAGGGAGGGGTGGGGTGGGTGGTCTTTGTTTTGTTTTTTGTTGTTGTTTTTCGTTCTGTTTTTGTTTTGTTTTTTCCGTCTTGTTTTCCTTTGGGAGGGCGGTGCCTACTTACTTCTGCTATAAATGACTGATCACATGTCCTGTGGTATACAAGCCTCATCAAGTTCTTCCTCAGTTAGATTTTTAAGTTGGAACGTCAAAGGCCTTAACAACCCGGTGAAGCGTTCTAAAATATTTTCACACTTGAAGCGCCTAAATCCAGATATAGTATTTTTTTACAAGAAACACATCTGCAAGATACACATCATTGCAAGCTCAGGTACTCATGGGTTGGGGAGACCTTTCATTCAACCTTTAACTCTAAAGCCAGGGGAGTAGCTATTTTAATTAGTAAGAAGGTTAATTTTACGGTTTCCAAAACAATTGAGGATAAAAATGGTAGATTTCTTATAATTGCTGGTCAACTATTTCATACTCCTGTTTTGTTGGTCAATATTTATGCTCCAAATTTTGACAACCCTGATTTTACAAACAATGTATTTAGCACTCTTCCTTTTCTTGACACCCATTGCTTAATTCTCGCTGGGGACTTGAACTGTGTAATTAACCCGACACTAGACCGCTCCTCACCTCGTGTCTTTACTCAGTCCTCTATGTCCAAATCAATCTCTGACTTCATGTCTCAGAATGGGTTTGTAGATCCTTGGAGGACGCGTAATCCACAAACAAAAAAGTTTTCCTTTTTCTCTCAGGTACACCAATCTTATTCCCGTATAGATTATTTTTTGTTGATGGTTCTCTGATGCCTAAAGTCACATCTTCTGAATACCACCCAATTGTTATATCAGACCATGCTCCACTAAGCCTTGATATAAACTTCACTGGTAGACCTCGCTCCTGCCCTTCTTGGAGGTTCAACACTCTCCTACTATCTGCTGATTCATTCAACCAGTTCATTCTATCAGCAATCGATGACTTTCTTGCATTTAATAAAAGCGATTCAGTCTCCTCCTCATTATTATGGGAATCACTGAAAGCATATCTGCGTGGCCAGATTATTTCTTATTCAGCTAATCTTAATAAAAATTCCAGGGCCAAGGTAGCAGAAATTTCAGCAAAAATTCAGGACGTTGACAACCAAAATGCCATTAATCCATCACAGATGTTATTGAAGCAACGACAGGATTTACAGACTGAACTTGATCTCCTCACATCAGCTGACGCGGAACGTCTTTTGATTCGATCCCGTGCTACCTACTACGAGCATGGTGAAAAGCCAAGTAGACTTCTGGCACACCAACTGAAACGTAGAGCCAGCTCTCGCACAATTTCACAAGTTAAAGACCAGTCTGGCAATCTGGTTTCTGACCCTGTCTCTATCAGTGGGATTTTTAAGAGATTCTACTGCAATCTCTACAGCTCTGAATCACAGTCAGTTTCAGATGAGATGCTTGCCTTCCTCCAGAATTCTGACCTTTCCACAGTAAATAAATCAGTTTCTGATGAGCTCGATGCTCCCATTAAAATAGAGGAAATTTTGGCTCAATCAAATGTATGCAGAGCCGTAGGCCCCAGGCTCAGACGGATTTCCGGCTGAGTTTTTCAAAAAATTTAAAGACAAGCTGGCCCCTCTCCTTCTTGATGTATATAATGAATCACTGCGAAATGGCCGGCTGCCCCCCACTTTAACGCAGGCATCTATTTCAGTTTTACTGAAGAAAGGCAAAGACCCTACGGCCTGTGAGTCCTACAGGCCCCTGTCTCTCCTAAATGTAGATTTTAAGATTTTGGCAAAACTACTTGCAATTCGGCTCGAGGCTGTTCTTGCACAGATTATCTCACAGGAACAGAATGGATTTATCAAAGGCCGTCAGTTGTTCTTTAACACACGTACGGTGCTAAGTACAATTTTTTCTGCTCACTGTCCCTCGTCTCCTGAGGTGATCATTTCTCTAGATGCAGAGAAGGCCTTTGATCGGGTTGAATGGGATTATCTTTTTGCTGTACTGACTAGGTTTGGGTTTGGAGAAAGGTTTGTGTCTTGGATCAAACTTCTTTATACATCCCCTCAGGCTTGTGTCATCACCAACTCAGTTCGATCTGATTATTTTCCACTATGCCGTGGCACTCGCCAGGGGTGTCCTCTTTCTCCCCTTCTGTTTGCTTTAGCCATAGAACCTCTTTCTGTTGCTCTGAAATCCCTCTCTTCCTTTCATGGAATTATCCGTGCAGGTGTTGAACTTAAGGTATCCCTGTACGCAGATGATCTTCTTTTGTATGTAGCTGACCCCATATGTAGTCTTCCTCCAATTTTATCTGTCTTGGAAAAATTCAGCTCTTTTTCTGGCTATAAAATTAATTTGCTCAAGAGCGAATGTTACCCTGTGAACTCTTTAGCGTTAACACTCGAGCAGTCTGACATTTCTTTTAAGCTCAGCCCCTCGGGATTTAGGTACTTGGGAATTAATATTACACGAACTTTGCCTTTACTGTTTTCTGAGAATTTTGCCCCCCTGGTCTCACAATTTGCATTAGATTTCCAGAGGTGGAATTCCCTCCCACTGTCACTAATTGGCAGGATTAATATTATCAAAATGAATGTGCTACCCAGATTTCTCTTTCTATGTCAGTGTATCCCCCTATTTTTGCCCAAACAGTTTTTTAAGTCCCTGGACCAGATGGTTTCTTCTTTTTTGTGGAATGGAAGAGCCCCTAGACTTAGGCTCTCTTTATTACAACAGTTTACCTCTAATGGGGGTCTTTCCCTACCAAATTTTTTAATGTACTATTGGTCTTCGCATATTCATAAGCTGACCTACTGGCTAAATTCGCCTAACCTGATTTTGGTGTAAACTTGAAATTCAATCAATTTCTCCATATTTTTCACCCGCCTCCCTTATCTATTCATCACTGCCTGTTAAAACATCTTCTGTTGCTTCAAATCCCGTAGTGCTCTCTACACTTAAGATATGGTTTCAGTTCAGGTCGCATTTTAAATTCATATCCCCCTCTACCAGATTACCATTGTTAAGGAATCATCTATTTTCCCCTGCCACTACCAACGCCGCCTATTTGACGTGGCACGAAAGAGGCATAAAGACCATGAGTGCCCTTTACAAAGATGATGTCTTTCTTAGTTTCTCAGAGCTATCCTCAAAATTTAACCTACCTCCTACTCACTTGTTTCTCTATTTACAAATTAGACATTGTGTCTCATCACTGTTTCCAAAGTTCCCAATTCTCCCTGCTGATCCTCCATGGGTTGACCTTCTGCTTGTTAGGCCTAATCAAAAATCACCTCTATCAAATATATATTGTGTGCTTATGGCGACCGAATCTGACTTATCAGGTAAAATCAGAACCGCCTGGGAGCGTGAATTAGGTGTTGAACTGTTTGAATCATGGTGGAATAAGGTGAATCTCATCATGCGTTCAAGTACACCATGTGCTAGGCTACAGCTTATACAGTTTAAAGTAATAAACAGAGTCCATTTCTCAAAATCCCGTTTATCTAAAATTTTTCCTTCAATTATAGACCAATGTGACAGATGTCACACCTCCCCTTGCAATCTAAGCCATATGTTTTTTTTCTGTCCGAGTTTGAACAAATTTTGGAGTGACTTCTTTTCTGTACTTTCAGGGGTTTTTGGAATTCAGATCCGAGAAGACCCTCTAATAGCCATTTTTGGAGTTCCAAAGACCCCTCTTAATATAACTCCCCAGCAAAATGAGATCTTGGCCTTTTGCTCTCTTCTTGCTAGACGGTGTATTTTACTTCTTTGGAAATCTCCCACGCCTCCATCTGCATTGCAATGGCTTAATACTGTCCGGACATTCTTGAGGGTGGAGAAGGTCTCACTCACAGTGAAAGGTAGTTCTGCAAAATTTATCCACAAGTGGACACCCTTTGTGGAATATCTCAAATCTGTTCCTTAGTACAATGCAATTTACCCATCCTGCGACTAGATTGAAAAGAATTTGGAATTTACTCCTTTTTTTTTTCTTTTTTTTTTAAGGTAGGCATAGGATTTAAGCACCCCCCCTCCCCTTTTATTCTTTTCTTTTTCCTTTTTATTTATTTATCTATTTATTTTTTTTTAATGTTGTTTCTTCAATTTTCTGTTCTTCTGTTGGTATGATGTTTGGGGGTTTTTTTGTATTTTAATTGCTCTTTTGTTTAACAAGTTAAAGTTAAAATGATTGGGAAAGAAATGTTTGAGAAAATATGTCATGTAAGATGCATATAATACAATGTATATAAGTTTCTATAATCTCTCAATAAACAAATTAAAAAAAAAAAAAAAAAAAAAAAAACCCCCCAAATTAAAAAAAACAAAACAAAGAAAAAACCCATTGAGCAAGAACTTGTGGAAAGGAAAAACTACCTTTTAAGAGAAAAAACTGCAAATAAACTAGTAGTCTGAGAGTGATAAGCTCTATTCATTATCAATTACTCAAGGCCTGTATGTGCAGGATTTAGAATTTGATTCTGGGTTTAACAGGGAGCCAATGAAGAGAACCCAATACAGGATAAATGTGCTCTCTCTTTCTAGTCCCTGTCAGCTGTTACAGCATTTTGGATCAACTGAAGACTTTTCAACACATCACTGACAAGTACAGAGTCCACTGTGTGTCCACCGATGCCAACTGTGTCCAGTTTCAACCGTTTAGCTGTTGATATGAGATGAATTTGAATAATTTACAGGTAGTCCTCCTCTTTCATTATGCCGTCCACTTTCTGGAATGTACCTGTACACCAAAGCAGCTTTCTTAAACTAACCCTTCGGTTAACCGCTTGTTTTCACTGCTCCAAGTAGCTCCTCTTAAAGTCTCTAAATAAAACTCAAAGATCCTCATAAGCATTAATACTGACTCAAAAAGGCTGGAGTTGTGTTAAGTTGCTTTTGCCTAAGTCAACAGTTCATTTTGTCTGCCCTCTGAACCGTAATTCGATCAAATTTTACTCACTGTTTATGTCATTTCCACAACAGGATTCTGAGGTGGGGTGTTTGAAGAAGTGGGTTATAAAACCACCCAGCTGACTGTCAGTAGAGGGGCATTCTCAGCAGTACAGTACGTATACAGCTTCATTTTAGTCTGCAAGTTCATATAACATTTTAATAATCATTGCTGTGTATAAATTAAGATTGTATTAACACATTAAAGGAATAGGAGTCTGATTTTCTGCAGATCTGGGAGATAAAATGAGTCCAGCGGTCACCCTTTTTCTCATCGTCGTCTCCACAGCAGTGGCCGGTAACTGTAACCTCTCTGTGTTGCTTGTTTGTGTATACTTGTGCATGTTTTTCATGATTTTATTATTTATTTAAATGTTATATTTTATGCTTTTCATTGTTTTCATAAAATGCATTTACTTGTAATTTAAGCTTTCAGTGAGAGAAAACATGGCATTTTAATAACCTTCATTTTTAAGAACTCAGAACTCAAAAATTACAAAAGTGAAACATAATTTTATGCATAAAAACTCAATTTTATGCCAAATTTGTTTTGGGGTTGTTGTTTTTGTTTTTTCTTTTTTCTTTTTTCAAAGTTTCATTTAAAAAAAAAAAAAAGAATTTTCCTGCCTCTCAGGGAGTGTTACCATTAAGACCCTGGTTTTCCCCACTGCGACGAGCACCAGTTATGTTGAGATGATCCCTCAAAGGCCGATGAACCTGACTGCGTTCACTCTGTGCATGCGAGTGGCCACGGAGCTCAGCGGCAAACGAGAGATCATCCTCTTTGCATACCGGACAGGAAGCTACGATGAGCTGAATGTGTGGCGTGAACTGGATGGAAGGTAGGACATCTTAAGGCCAAAATTATCTACTTTGTGGGCTTTTCACATATAAGTCTATGATATATCCCAAGACACTGATGGTGAAAGATGGTTATAGAAAACATCCTGGTAAACAATAACAAGATTTTGCCTTGAGACTGTGACAGCTGGAGTATAAAACTGGTTTGATGTTTGGTGCCAAAAGAATGTATTAAAATGTGTTTTACAGCCCTGAGAACTAAAGTTGGATTTCTCCTGTACTTATGAATCTATGAGAAAAAGTAGAGCAAAAATATGACCCACCTCTATGTGCTTTTTTAAGCATGTTGAAGTTATTGTGGAAAACAATCAGCTGATTCTGTGTGGGGAGGGGGGTGATTTTTCATTAAACTGCCTGTCAGTTGTGTGTAGTAATGATTAAAAATGCATATTGTTTGTTTGTGTGCAGACTGTCCTTTTACCTGGCTGGGGATGGTGTTTTATTTAAAGTCCCTGACCTCGGAGCCCTGATTACCCACCTGTGTGTCACCTGGGATTCCACTTCAGGTTTAGCTGCCCTCTTCCTGGATGGAAAGAGGAGCTTATCCAAAATCTACAAGAAGGATCACACTGTCAGCCCAGGAGGCAGGGTTATCCTGGGACAAGATGCGGATTCTTTCCTGGGTGATTTTGATAAAAAGCAGAGTTTTGTTGGTGAGATCTGTGATGTGAACATGTGGGACACTGTTCTGCCAGATAGTGCAATCATATGCATGTTTGCAGGGAAGAGAGAACCAAGAGGAAATGTTTTTGACTGGGACAGCGCAGAGCTGGAAATAAACGGAGATGTAGAGGTCGCCACTCGTGAGCTGTAGCTATAATGTTCACCCACAGGAAAACGTGTGCAGTCAGTGAATGCCACCCATACGGTTGTATGAAATCTGATACTTTATTGATCAAAATGTGCATCAGTATTACTGACATAACTTCAGATTAATGTGTTTTGCGACCTAGTAAAAATATCTGCTCCATCCTTCTCTATGCCTGATAAATCATTTTGATTTCAGAAATGCCAGACCTGACAGTCATGTGACAAAGAAAGTACGCCATCTTTCTGTTCTAGAGTTTAACGTAACAGAACATATTAAAAAAAGTCATCATCAACAACAACTCATGCTATATTACACTGTGTCATTTCATTCATATATTCTCTCAAATATTTTAATAAGTAGTGCTGAAGATTCTACAATGTCTTTTAATTCAACAAGAATTATTAACGCATTAGTGGTTACGATTGACTACAGCTGGTTTCTCTTGGAGCATTTCCAAATGACTGCAGATTCCAAAACCCTGACTTCAAACAGCTGTATATGTTATTTAAGTTATTCAGAAGTGTCAACACTTTGCTAAGGGCTGGAAGAAACTGTCATCCTCAGGTGAGAGGAAATTGCTGAGGATGTTTACGAACAAGACCGAACCCATCAAAGCTCAAGACCTTTCCCCAGGTTCATTCTGAAGTCAAGCTTTATGAATTGATTTATGGACAACAATGGAGTCTCTGCAAGTTACAAGTACGAATTTTGACCCTATTTTTCTTCCTGTCATCTGATTGGTCAATGTCATGTCAATCACAAATGTAACAATCCAATCAGAGAACAGATGGGTTTGGCTGTTGGAGGGGCACTTTTTTGAACTGCAGGTCCTTGAAGGCAGTGTTGCCAACTTAGCGACTTTGTCGCTATATTTAGCGAGTTTTCAGACCCCCTAGCGACTTTTTTTCTTAAAAAAGTCGCGACGTGAAAGCGCGTATCGCTTTTACTCTCTACAAGCAGCGGGTGCTGTAACACAGTCAGTTCTTTTACTCTTTTACTCTTATGCTGTTTTGTGGATCACAAGGTTTAAAACTACTTATAAACACACACACACAAAGTAACTCCACCAGAGTGCCTATTTCGGATCACTTTTGCCGGTCCAAGCCCGGGTAAAGGAGCAGGGTTGGAATTGTGACATTAAAAAAAACAATAATTGCTAAAAGAAATTTAATTTGTAGTTCTAAATAAACTCTAAATGCATTTAGGACGTTTTTACTCACTTTATGTCTCTTCCACGATGTAATTTCTCTCTCCAACAACATAGGTTACAATTATATTAGCATGACCAATTATGCAAATTAGGTGATGACGTCATTTAGCGACTTCTAGCGACTTTTAGGACAACCAATAGCGATTTTCCTTACTGAGGAGTTGGCAACACTGCTTGAAGGGAATAAATGCCCTTTTACATGCCAACCCAGCGTTTTCCTTCATCACCACGGAGGAAAACAGTCTGTGGTCGTCCGAGTTTGGTGATTTTTGTGTCACAGGTCTACGTGCTTTATACAGGGACTTCCACAGCCTTTTCAACAGCGCTGCGGACCGCGGGGGGGGCAGTGTTTTGGAAATGACAGTCTTCATTACAAAGCTTTCTTCGTTATGAATTAGCATACATGTTTTTATTGAACATTTGAAGAACTAGCAAAAAAACAGAAACTGTTGTAGAGGACATAAAGTCAGAGATAGAAACGACAAGGAGCAGGTGCATCTAGTACAGGTAGAGCTGCTGCAAAAACCCACAGAGCTCAGCAGCCAGCGCAACAAATTCTGGATCCTTTGCTTTTTAGTTAGCAGTTAGCATTAGCAGCACATCCTGCGTCCGATGTGAAAGGACCTTTATGCTGCGCACTGTGACTCACAGCAATGGTCCCGGGTCAGCCCTGACTTTGTGTTAAACTAATCCTAAAGTAATAATGGTATTTCTAACCACTGACATACCACAACTTTATCCTTTCAACAGCTGCTGAAAGTAAGGGGACCTAGCTGCTATCGGATATTTATATAGAGATCCTCCAGCTTCAAACTGTATTACCCTTCAAGGACCTGCAGTTCAAAAAAGTGCCCCTCCGACAGCCAAACCCATCTGTTCTCTGATTGGATTGTTACATTTGTGATTGACATGACATTGACTAATCAGATGACAGGAAGAAAAATAGGGTCAAAATTCGTACTTGTAACTTGCAGGGGGGTTTTTGGCTAAGTCCACACACAAATCTTTTTACACATACAAATCTTTTTACGCACGCACAAATTCTTTTTACACATACAAATCTTTTTACACACACAAAAATCTTTTTACACATACAAATCTTTTTTACGCACGCACAAATTATTTTTACACATACAAATCCTGATTTTCAAGTACAAAATATTTATGACCACATTTTGAGCCCATAGAACTGCTGCTGGTGGTACCCATGCACAGCAAAAAGTGGTTAAAAAATCAATGACAGAATCCTTCTAGGTTCTTTTTTGTATGAAGAGCACAACATACAAGATAGAAAAAGATATCACATGAAGTAAGCAAACAAGAAACCTATAGACAAAACAGAGCTGCATAAAAACCTACATTCTTGCATTGTAATTCCTCTTACTACATTTTCAAGTTAACCAGATTTATCAGACTCTTCCAGGTCAGTGTATAGTTTTTACTAATACTTTTGGTTTTGTGCCACAACTTTACATATTTGTTCAAAACAGCATAACGTTGAATGAAAATGGCATTTTCTTCATTTTTGTGATGAAGAATTGGTTAAAATCTGTTACATGTTTTATTTATGTTGTATTGTGAAATTATTTATTTTGAAATTTCACACTTACCTTTTTTGCACATATTAATTCTGATTTAATCGATGTTTGTCTTGGATTATAAATCCATCATCTTAGTTAGATTAATGTTGTAACTGTTATTTGCAAATATTTGCAAATGCCTTTACCTATGGGTGTAATGGCATCCTGTCTGATTTAAGATGACCGATGACCTGAAGCAACGTCATTAGTTGTGTTTTGCGATGTGAAGTTTTTTTTATTAGTGTGCTCAAATATGAAGATTTATGGCACAATTTTTCTTTTCATATTAGCCAGTACTGTTTAAAGTATTTGGTATATTTAAGGTATACTTTCACAGTATCATCAATATATGTGTCCAAATTTTGGACAGTCATTTTTTTAAGGAAAATTGATCAGAAAATGTTCTCAAAAATGCTGAGTTGAGATAAAACGAAATAACTGTAAAAATCCCAAGACCCTATATATATTATAATATAATACAATGGAACTAAACGCCAATCATTTTGGTGAAATAATCTAAAAATATATCTGGCAAAATTCAAACCAGCAGCAGCGTCTCTTTCACAGAAACAATGGTCTGGTTACTTCTCTAAAATAGACACCTTTCAACCAGACCATTGTTTCTGTCAAAGAGACGGCGCTGCTCATTTGAAAAAGTCAAATGAGAAACTATTTACAGAAACGATTTACATGAGAAACATTTGAATTGGAAAAAAAAAACCACAACAGAAACAATCCACACAGCAGCGGTGTCTTTTCTTCAGAAAACATAGAAAACAAACATTGTTTCACTACAACAGATGGCTTTCAAACATTTTTGAGGTGCGCTGATAAAAATAAGTCTCTCAGGTCTTAAGGTTATAAATCATCTTAATTTACACAAAATGCCTTTCTGTCATTTGAAATAAATGCTTAAGAAATGAAACACCCATATGTAAAGGTATGATGCAAATAACAGTTACCACATTAATCTAAGATGTTATGTAAAATCATTCATAATCCAAGAGAAACACTGATCAAATCAAAATTTAATATGTACAAGAAAGAAAAGCAAAGTCATCAGTGAACTCATAATGTGATGCTAAAAATCTTTTAAAAAATCACAATAAATAATCCACAGAAGTGTTTGTATTTGTTAAGGCTTTGTGTAATTTTAGCATCTTCTTCTTCTTCTTCTACCAAAACCAATGAAAACCATCCATCAATGACAGCCTGTTATTTGCATCGCAGGACTCTGAAATGAGGAGGATTTTTGGTACTCAGGTTATAAAACCGCCCAGCTGACTGTCTGCAATAGGACCTTTGGAGCATCACAGTACGTATACAGCTTCATTTTACTTTGTAACTTTACATAACTTAAAAAAAACCTCCCACTGATATTCTGTGTATAAAATAAAATCATGTAACATCTGAGTCTCATTTTCTGCAGCTTTGTGGAGACAAAATGAGACCTCTGATTGGCCTTTTCCTCATCGCCGTCTCCATGGCATTGGCTGGTAACTGTTTCTCTGTTCTTTTGTCCATCTCTGTGGAAGTTTTTAATTATGTCATTATTTACTTTTTATTGTTTATCTCATTTTCTATTTTTCTTTATATGGTTTTCTTGTCTTGATTAAATCCTTTTATCTGTCATTCATCCTCTCAGTGGCTCAGATGTCAATACTTTTCATTTTTAAAGACTCATTAAATTTGTGTGATGTCAGTTAAAACACAGAACTAACAAGAACAAACATATTTTTGTACATAAACAGTGGACATAAAGAGGTGCCTCTGAGCTCTCGTGGGAATGTTAAAGACATGTAGTTTATGGCAGCCGAGTGTTTTGAACCTTTCAAAGGTTACAGGCCAAACCAACTTTATTTATAAAGTGCTCTAAGAACAGCAAGTTCTGACCAAAGTGCATAACATTATGGAGACAATAAAAATATGAATTAGTTAATACAATTTAATTACAATTAATTAGTTTACAATTTCATCAACACAAAAGAAAACTCTGTTTGCCTCTCAGGGAGTGTTCCCATTAGGACCCTGGTATTCTCCACTGCAACGAGCACCAGTTATGTTGAGATGATCCCTCAGAAGCCGATGAACCTGACTGCGTTCACTCTGTGCATGCGAGTGGCCACGGAGCTCAGCGGCCAGCGAGAGATCATCCTCTTTGCATACCGGACAGGAAGCTACGATGAGCTGAATGTGTGGCGTGAACTGGATGGAAGGTAGGACATCTTAAAGTCAGCATCATCTACACTGTGAGCTTTACAAAAACAACATCACCCAAATCTGATCTTATTGGTCACCAATTATTATTGGTCCTGGTGTAAAATTGTTTTGATTCAAATGTAGTAAAATTATGATTTTTCATGAAACTGCCTGTGTGCTAAGACGTTTATGACTAAAGGACATATGGATGTTGTGTGTGCAGACTGTCCTTTTACCTGGCTGGAGGTGGTGTTTTATTTAAAGTCCCTGAGCTCAGAGCCCTGATTACCCACCTGTGTGTCACCTGGGATTCCACTTCAGGTTTAGCTGCCCTCTTCCTGGATGGAAAGAGGAGCTTATCCAAAATCTACAAGAAGGATCACACTGTCAGCCCAGGAGGCAGGGTTATCCTGGGACAAGATCCAGATTCTTTCCTAGGTTCTTTTGATGAGCAGCAGAGTTTTGTTGGTGAGATCTCTGATGTGAACATGTGGGATGTTGTTCTGCCAGATAGCGTGATACAAGACATGTTTGCAGGGCAGAGAGAACCAAGAGGAAATGTTTTTGACTGGGACAGCACAGAGCTGAGAACTAACGGGGACGTAGAGCTCGCCATTCGTGAGCTGTAGTTATAATGCTCTGAAATAATGGTTATTAATCAAACTGTGTATCAATATCACTAATGTTACTTTAAGTTTTTAAAACATATGTGCTGACATCACCTGTTTTTAATTATATATTAAATACTCAACACAGATGCATATTGTTCTAGGTTATTCTTATCACTTACTTGTACTTACTTTTAATCACACTGTCATAGTCCCATTGTTATATTATCAGAGTTTTTACAGCTTTTCTGTCAGTTATTTCCATGCAGTGAGTTTTATGAGTTTCCTTCCCCAGTCTCAGTCTAACGTTGCTGCATGTAGGTACGTGTCTAACCGCTGCATTTGTTATTTGTCTTCATTTTTACTACCCCTCCTGTCGCCTGTGTCTAGTTACCCTAATGACCCTTGTATGTATAAATTTGTGCCATCTTCCCCTCACACTTTCTGTTTTAACGTCTGTGATGATATCTTGTATGTTTTCTCTCCATGTACTTGTGGATTTGGTTTCATAAAACCTTTTACGTTTTCCTTTGTAGACTTGTGCCATCAGCTTATTAAAGATTGTCTTATTAAACCCTGCTGCCTCCTGTGTCTGCATTTCGATCCTCAGCTTTACACTCCATACAGTTTAAATAATATGCAGCTTGTGACATCAGCATATTTTATCATCAAGGGCTTAAAAAATTAACCAGACAACACAGTGTCAGTGATAACACTGACTTCTTGGTCTTCAGGCTCATAAGTTGGTTCTGGTTCTTAAATGGTGTTTTTCTACAGTACTGGAGAACTCAGAGCATTCAGTGGCACACAGATGGTATAAAGGTGGTACGGCAGAAGAGTTTAGCTAATGTTTTGTACTACAGAACTGAAAAGAAGTATTTAGACTGTTTAGTTAATTAAAAGTTGTAATTGTACTGTAATTGTAATCGTATAAACATTACATTTGACAATGACTGAAACCAGCAGCACTGGCCAACAATGGGTTGTGAGGTCATTTTTTTCATTAATATGCAAATTGTCATGACCATTGATCAACAAACACTGATTAAAGATTTGATCGTTGGTCATTCCCCAGCTTTTTATAAGGTTGGGGAAACCTGCAGTCAGGTGAGACTGAAGAAGTCACGTTTCTCCCACTGAAAACGCTCCGTCCAGAAAACACAGGGCTTAAATACACAGGCGGTAACGAGGGAGTGAGAAACAGGAGGGAAACACAGCTGGGACTAATTACACACAACGACGTGGGACACAGACTGTCAAAGTAAAACAGGAAGCATAACACAGAAATGTAGAGTTGACACTGAGACAGAGACATGAACCATGGGACATGAAAAAGGAACCACAGGCCTAACACTGAACACCGGGAAGGCATAGAGACAGAAAACTACGTCTAAACATACATCACATGGAGAACAGAGTTCGAGCTTTACCAAGAACACAGAGGAGGCTCAGAAACCTAAAAACCATTATAAATGTAATACAAACAGAAAACCTTAATTCACAGAATAAAACTTGAACCAAAAACACAAACACTGGGTGACCCAGGACCGTGACATGTTTCATTATAAAGCTAAACCCCTCGACATAGTTTTTATTTTAGTGACAGAGCTCAAATATTTTCTTGCAGTTTGAAGTAAAATTTATATGATGTGATGAAATGGACTTACAGAAACATTTTAAGACAAGTATATCAAGTTGAACTATAGTAATGCTCAAGCAATATTATGACATTATTAAACAATGTAAAGTTAATATTACATGTAGCTCTTTCAGTGTTTATAGTTATTAAATACACATTATGTATTTATATGTAATAATATTATAATTCAATAACATTTCTGGATATTTTCTTTTTTATGGGTGTGATATTGTGTTATTACATGATAATAGTACTTTTCAGCAATTTTAAACCTGATTAATTTTATTGCAGCAGTGTTTGAATATATAATTATGTAATTTTGTTTTCACACATACCTTCTATTTAACATGAAAAAAACTTTAACTCACCACCTTGTAAAAGTACATCAGTTTTCACTATTGTAATTATGGAAAATTGCTGTATTTTTTATGTGATGGTAAATTTTACTGTATTTTTCTGGCACTACAACAGCTGGAATATAACAGGTTTTCTTGTTTTTTAAACATTTTTACAGAGTACCTTTGCAATGTTAATAACAGTAAATGAGACGCCTTCTGGAACAATGTCCTTTGGATAGAAAGTGGAGATGTTTGGCCATAATGCACAGCTAAACCCTCCTGGAACTGAAAGAGTGTGTACTTTCTTTTTCATTTTACACTATCATACTATAAAGACCATAGCCTATACATGTTTGTATGTTTCCCATCACCTCCTAGAAAAGTGTACCAATCTTGATTAAACTATGCAGAAACATTGCCTAGAGCACTGTGAGTGCCGACTTGTATACAGTGTATACAAACATCTTGTACAAATCCCACAATGGTATACATTTTTACTGTGTACTATGACAGTCTACTTGGTGCTTGATTGAATTGTCAAATGTAAAAATGTCTCAGTCAGAGTCAGAGACACTTTATTTATCTTAATTGCCCCTTGGGGATAAATAAAGTGTCTCTGACTCTGACTGATACATTTTTACATTTGACAATTCAATCAAGCACCAAGTAGACTGTCATAGTTCAGAATTCTAAGGAGCTTGGAAAGAAAAGCGTCTGGACTTTTTTTAGGTTTCTTGAAGATGTTTCATCCGAGAAGCTTCTTCAGTTCTAAGAGTAATTGGTGGAGAGTTCCAGATTTTAAGCCCTATGGGAGTGTCCCCCAAGAGGGTCATGGACCTCATATTGATCCTCTACCTAATCACATGAGCTAAGGTGTGAAAATGAGTGTTGGTCCCAATCAGAAAAAGTTTGAGTTGAACCCATTGTGAAACTCCCCCTATCATGGGATGTACTGAGATCAAATGGCCCAGGATGTGAGTGGGCGTTAAGGCGTCTGGGCAGGATCTCAAAACTGGATTATAGATGCCAGACAGTTGGTGTCGTAAGCCCCGCCCTCTGTTCAAAGATGGTCGTTCACGGTGGACATAGACGGTTTCTTTCACTGCTCTTTTGAACCGTCTGTCTTCTCTGTCCAAAATGTGACTATTGGCATCCTCGAAAGAGTGACCTTTGACCTTTAGATGAGGTGGCTCTTCTATGCTGTGCCATGTGTTTATGAAGTGACTCTTTGGTTTCTCCAGTGTAGAGGTCTGAGCATTCCTTGCTTCACTGCACAGCATACAGTACGTAGTTTAGTTTGTGTTTGGGAGTTTTGACTTTGGGTTTCTCTGATAAACATGAATTGATCAGAGAAACTCAGGATAGTCTTCTCAAAGCACGACATCCCAGCTTTTATTTAGAAACACAAGAATACAAACACTGATGATCAGGAGCAACAATCCCAAAACTACACTGTAAAATATAACTTGTTGTTTCAACTTAAAAATATGAGGTAAAGGGCTGCCTTAAAATTTTAAGTTAAGTCAAGAAATAGAGTTTGTTCTTATAACACAACCAATTGTTATCTTAATGAAAAATCACATGTTGTCTAAACTTTTGTCTTAGTTTAGTTGACTGAGATTTGTTAGTCAGTTCAACTCCTTTAATTGTCATCTTTACTTGGGAAAACCCTTTCAGCTAAATTAAAATAATCTATTGTTTAAACTCTTGTCCTAGTTCAGTTGACTTGGGTTTTTTAGTTAATTCAAATACTTTAGTAGTTCTTTTAACTTAGGAATCTATTTTAGCTTAACTAACATAATCTGTTAGCTAAGTTGATTTAAGTTTATTAATTAACTGAGCTCCTTAAGGTAGCTGAGTGAACTTGTAAATCAGTTTCATTTTAATTATCAGAGTTGATTGACTGGATGTAAAGAAAAAATGTGTATTAAACATCTTAAGTTTTGTTTTGTTTTTAGCTTTCTAACATCCATTTCAGCAAAACTACCTGTTAGGTTTATCTTAGATCTCAGGTTTAAATATCTACATTCCTTTAAATTAATTTTCTGTTGTTTACAGAAAAAAAAATAAAACCCCACAGATTCCATTAAAGTCTATCTGATCATTTCATACAGAAAGTTTGTTTTAAGAACATGACAATTACTCAACATTCACCATTTATTGTGCCATCTTAGTCATCTGAGAAACAGAAAAATCAGTGACGTAGCTCATCAGGCTCACAATCCATCAAAACTCAAAGGCTGCTCCCTGTGAAACAATAAATTTGAACTTGGTCTTGAGCCCAGTTTGGGTGAAGATTAAATTCTGACCAATACTCTAGGAGCAGTAGTGATTCTTGTGAAGTAACAACATAAAGTCTGCATTAATGTAATGTATCAACGGGACACTTGCTATTTTAGAAAAGTTATTCTTTACATTTACAAAATTTTTAAACTTCATTGTGCTCAGTCACACCTGTTAGCATAAAACTTGAAATATTAAAATAGTACAAAACCTTTGATAAGTGACAGTAAAGATCAGTTTATAACAACTAAGACATCAAACTCTTGTATTTGTCTTCGTTTACAATTGCAACAAATTCCACAGAACCAATATCTCTGAAAACGAGTGCATGCTTCTGAAACATTTGATAATATGGATATTTCAGATACATCAGTTTGAGTCTGCTCAATTGCAAAACAAAGGAAAAACTACTGACTTGCATGAGATAAGCATCTGCAAAGTCCACCATTATATTGTTGTTCACATAAGTTTCTTAAACCATGAACAAATGAGTAATTGTCTAATCTGGAATGTAAAGTGTAGTCATTTAGTGACATACAAAAGTGAGAATGAGAACTTGCAAGAATAAAAAACAAACAGTAAAATAAAACTGTCCTTAACACTAAGGAACATACAATTACAGTTCTGCATGGCTTTCTGCAAGAGTCTGTTTCTTAGACCATGCACTAGTGAGATGCACTGCCTTCCACCAATGTTCATTAGGATGTTCTGAATGACTTCAAAGATGTCCTTAAGTTCCTTTGGATAGTCTATGTTGAGGGCAAAAAAAGGCCCATCAGCATGGAAATGGCACTTGAGACATCCCTCAGATTAGACAGGATTACTGCCGCCTCAAGGACAACCAACACATCGATGATGTCTTCTTCTTTCACCATCGCAATGCCAACTTTCATCCTCTTAGAAAACGTGTCTTCAATACCTGTCGGCTATAAAAGGGTTCAAAGACAAAAAAAAAAAAAAATTACACAATTACAATTACACAATATCCCTTGTGCTTAAGAATTCATGTCTTTCAAAGAAGAGCCATACTGATGCTTTGGATGATGGTGATTGGCTTTGGGTAACACTTATTAGTTGTTAAAGTTTTTTCAGAATGAGATATGCACCCCATGTTACAAATCCATTTCTTGCTTTAAACAAAGACCATGTTCATAAATAACTGAGCATGTCTTCAATTGCAGAATTCAAACAAAATTTTCAATTTAAATGGTAAATGGCCTGTATTTGTATAGCGCTTTACTAGTCCCCTAAGGACTCCAAAGTGCTTTACACATTCAGTCATTCACACATGGGTGGATGACTGAATCGCGACTCAAGAGTTGACAGTTCGTCTTATAATTGGAAGGTTGCGGTTCGAGCCCCGGCTCCGACAGTTTCGATCGTTGTGTCCTTGGGCAAGACACTTCACCTGTTGCCTACTGGTGGTGGTCAGAGGGCCCGGTGGTGCCAGTGTCCGGCAGCCTCGCCTCTGTCAGTGCGCCCCAGGGCGGCTGTGGCTACAATGTAGCTGCCATCACCAGTGTGTGAATTTAAATCTAGTTATGCTAAATATTGGCTGTGCTCTAAACCAAATCTGGCTGAGAATACATGAAATGTGCAAACTGCAGCTACACTACAGGATCAGATTATGGCTCCATAGACAATGCTTCTTTAATCAGTTTATTGATTAAAGTTTATTTTTCCCTATATTAACAGCATGAAAAAGAGCATATAGACGTGGCTGAACAGGTTGCATAATTGGCACTGAATATCAACATCCACCTTTACCCAGCTGCCCAATGACTCTCGGCCAGTAACCTTTAATTGCTTACCCAGTCTACACAGTCTCTTTTCCAGGGTCCAGGACATTTCACCAAAGTATTGCCCCCACAGCTGTAGCAGCCACTGCAGCCCCTTAAATATCCTAATATCTCTGCCATTACAATATACAATGTGAGAAATCAAACGTAAAGCTGAAGTGAACAGTACAGCAGCGAAATGTCAAAGACCCTGGTGAAGACATGAATAAACACAAGACACTAATAATATCAATGCTAGCTTGCCAGTTAGTTTCTCTGAAACCCAGACCAAATCCAGTGTCAAAGATCTTGTAATAATACATTTGGTGAGGAAAAAGTACACATGTTATCATGTGGCATCTATTGTTTCATAGATGCCACATGTTTCATTTAAAATCCACTGTGGTGCTGTCATTATTAAATTTACTAAAAGAAACAATGCTAACCTTCACAGTCTTGAAAGTGTGTGAGGGCTCTTCCTTTAGAAAATGAGGTCCTCTGTCCTCTTCCTTTGTGTAGGGCTCTGGTCAAAGAAGTCAAAAAGAAAACAAAAACACTTTTTAAACAGTGTTTATGAAGCATGTGTAGACAGCTCCAAATTCACAGCTTTTGATACATAATTCCATCAATATATGATTATCATTGGAGATTTTGAATCAGGCTTATCAGGACATTCAAGTAGAATATGATATCCAACCTACCACCAATATACACAGATTCTGTAAAAGTTACCACACTAAATGTCCAGTTGTGAAATATGATGACAGACTTTACTTATCAGCTTTCTTTCAATGAGTTCATCAGTTGAACTGGATAACCTAAAACTTAAACAAAGGATTAGATTTCGCAGTTGAACACTTACATCATCTCCGAAGCATCTTATGAGCCTAGTTAGCCCTCCTATGCCGCTCTTGATTTTGTACAGCTCCACGAACCTCTCCATAATGGTCAAGCACAGCAAAAGGAACCCTTTCAGGTCAACAGATGTAAGACGGGCAAATTCTGCTTCAACCTGAGCAATAGAAGAAGAGGGTGGAGAGTACAGGCAGAATAAAAAAAAAGATTCTTTGAGACCCAAATTTAAGCAAACAGTCATCTGAGGCCCATTAGAGAAAACACAAACACACAAAAGCAAACAAACAAAAGATGCACTTTACCTGCCGTTCAGCAAACAAGGAAGTTCAGAGAACAATAAGCTCTGTCTTGAAATCTTTTAAAGTAGAATGATTGTGAAAATGACTTATGTGATGTAAAACTTTAGTAAACGTGCGATTAAAAGAACACTGAGTAAAAGGACAAGTAACAATTTCCTTATTCCTCAGATGTTTACCTTGATGAGCAATACTGTTTTAGTCCAACTGCCTCATTAAAGTTACACAACAGGCTTTTTACATTAAAGCCAGCAAGTCCATTACATACTCCCTTTTTAGATCTGAAATACTGTGCACATTCTGTGTATATGTAGTGGACAGCAATTTACCCAAAAGAGTGCAAAGTTTGCAAGTCCACCTCATTTAAATGACAAAGACAGATGTGATCATCTAGACCTGTGAAAATAAATTAATGACAAACCTGCAGTTATGGATGTTATTACAACCGCAAGAACCTAAACAGTCTGCTCCATTGCTTTTGTTAATGAATCACTTGTTGGTAACAGGTCTGAATATTTAGTTTATGCCACCTGCATGTGATCATCAATAGTGCCATATTACTTCTTAAGAAGTAATCTGACACTACAATCTTTATATCATTTGTTCTACAGAGCTGTTAAGTTACAATATAATCTGTGGTGTTTCCAGTATGACAAAATGCACAAATTGTAACTTACCATTTGACTCCACTGACAAAAATAAATCCCCAGCATCAAGTTTGGCTTCACAGACCTAAAATAAGTAAAATAAAAATATATGTTATAATTATATTGTTTTCGCCATTTATTCATGTTTGCTAATTTTCTGACATATAAACAATGTTAGTTTTGTTACAATACAGAGAATGCAGTTTAATTAAAAGGTAAATAATGCCAAAAAAAAAAAACTTCTGCAGTACACCATGCCAAAAATCAGTGTCTCTGATGCCAATTATTTTATCACTACAGCTCTTTTAGTATGGAAACTCACACAAACTAGTCATACTGATCACAAGAGTTCAAAAATAAGTTAAAATAGTGAGCTGTTGTTAAGCATAAAGCATTTCAGGGTAACAAATAACTGCACAATAGAATTAAAGCAAAAACTAAACACACTGGAGGACTATCTGATAAAAACTAATATAATGCTGGTTTGCAGACCATATTTTGTCTCAGTCCTCAGTGCACTCTTGCAGCTTAGCATGCAGCAGTTAATAACAACTTAAGTGATTACATAGGGGTAAACAGATGACAACAAGCATCGAGTCCTGCCAAAAGTTCTTTTTGAACCCAGTCAGTTATTGGAAATATTGCCAAAATGAACTTCCACCAAAATACAACAGCCTGTGAACTTGAAAGAAATTTACAAGTACAGAGACAATATGAAATAAGCTTTATTAATTAGCTGAGTTAGCTTGCTAATATCGCAACAGTGGTTGAGTGCACAACCTTAAAGCTAGCGGCACAATACTTGTGATTTGGTCAGTGCCACATTAAACCCATAAAAAGGCCATATGTCAGTTTATTAGGTCAAGTTTGGTCATGACACACAAGCTGGACCTTGTCGGCTAAAGTTACATTAGCTAAAGCAAACATTTCGGTAAAAGAAAAACACACATCATGCCATAGATTCAAAACATGTTCCAACTTTTGTAGCTGTCTTTCCTTATAGTTATAACCAATGTTACTCACCTTGAAAGCATATTCCAAAGAAGACGATTAGAAAACGTCCAAGTAAAGTGAGCATGTCGTTAACCGCCAATTCCCCATGATGCACCTCGGTAGCAGTCACGTGAGGCAGTTTTGAATCCTGCTGTGCTCAACTTACCCACGTTGTCAAGTTCACATAAGTTTCTGATTTAGCTGGACATGAGTTTTCAAGTTAGCTTTTTTTGGTGTAATTGGGACGTTTTTAACTTGTAATTCTATGTTATAACAACAACTTCAGTCATCTATCGTCAAACTGATATAGAATAATATGTTGAAATAACAAACATCTAGAATTACATTTTACAGTGTAGTAAACTCAGAGAAACGTGGAACAAGGAAACACACAACCATGAGGGAAAACACCATAAACAAAAAAGTGTGGAGTTTTTACATAAATCCGAAGTTGAAACCAAAAGGACTTCGAGAACTCACAAAACACAGAATGAACCTAAAGATTTTTAGAACAGAAACCCAGAACTAAAGCCATGAAATATAACCAAAGAAACTTGAAAATAAGAAACTAAATACCAACAGTACAAAACCACCATTCAAACATAATCAAAAATTCTAAACTAGAGAAAACCTAAAAATCAGAAAAACCCGAAGCCCTCGATCCAGGGACCAAGGAATTATAAAGGTGTGTCAAAATGTACCATACATTTTGACACACCTTTGCTACAATCATTATATGTGCTATGGTACATATAATGATTGTAGCATTGTATGCATATTTGTTTGTTCCATATCTCCCGCATGTAGACCGAAGGGTTTATTAGTATATAGTAATATAATTGATGGAACCAAATTTTAATCACGCTGCATCAAATGAGCATCAGTGTCTCATTTACAGGAAGAATTCAAATAAGAAACATTTGAATTGCAAAAAAATACAACAGAAACAATTCAAATGAGCAGCAGTTTCTCTTCTACAGAAACTATTGTCTGCTTTTCTCTTTGATAGAAATCTTTCAGCTGCACAATGAAGCTCATGCTCATTTGTAAAATTCAAATAACCATCAGTGTGTTGTGAACAAAGAATTCAAATCAGAATTTTTTTTTTTAATATTTCCTTTGAAATAAATGGCTAATAAATAAAAGGCCCACAGGTAAAGGCATAGAACTTTGCGTAATTTTAGCAGCTTCTTCTACCAGGACCAATAAACACCAAAGCTTGAAATCAGTAAGGAAGTTTAGAGAGCTGCAGAGATGTTATTTGCATAGCAGGAATCTGAAATGGGCAGAGTTTTTTAAACCGCTCAGTCGTCTGTCTGCAGGAGGATCTTTGTAGCAGCTCAGTATGTATACAGCTTCCTTTTATTTTGTAACTTCATATGACTTTTTAATAATCAATGCTGTGTAAAAATTTAAGATTGTATTAACACATGAAAATATCTTGAAGGAGTCTGATTTCCTGCAGGTTTGTGGAGATAAAATGAGACTTCCGGTCATCCTTTTCCTCATCACAGCATTGGCAGGTAACTGTATATCTCTCCATGTTGTCCTCTTGTGCACATTTTGAGTTATTTTATTATTTATTTTCTGGTTTTCCGTGTTAACATAAAATACATTTATCTGGTATTCAGGCTTTCAGTGGGAGAAAACACAGTGTTTAAACACTGATTTCAGTAACCTTCACTTTAAGAATTCGTAACATTTGTGTGACACCTCTGTTTTTTCCCTGCCTGTCAACTTAGTTATACTATACTAATTATTTTTATACATAAAAACACAGTTTTGCCACAAAGTTGTTTTTTTTAACCATTTCAAAGTTTTAATAATGTTTTTTATTAATTTTTCTGCCTCTCAGGGAGTGTTCCCATCAAGACCTTGGTTTTCCCCACTGAGTCATGCACCAGTTTTGTTGAGATGATCCCTCAGAAGCCAATGAACCTGACTGCGTTCACTCTGTGCATGCGGGTGGCCACGGAGCTCAGCAGCCAGCGAGAGATCATCCTCTTTGCATACCGGACTGGAAACTACGATGAGCTGAACGTGTGGGGTGAACTGGATGGAAGGTAGGACATCTTAAAGTCAGCATCACCTACACTGTGAGCTTTACAAAAAAAATAAATAAAACCAAATCTGAAAAAAGTTCCCACCCATATATTTCATGTACACTAACTTTATTCTGTTAATGGAGGCATGCTGGCATAGACTCCAGGCCTCCATGACCCTGATAATGTTCAGAGTAAGAGAATGGACTGGTTTCAACAGAATGTGTCAAAATGAAAATTACAGATGGATTTCTCCTGTACTTACAAATCTATGAGGGAAAAACAGCCCAAAATATGTGGTTTATTAAATATACTGAAGTCATTGTGGAGCACAGTCGGCTGATTCTGTGGGGGTTAGGTGGTTTTTACAGTGGCCCTGAGAGGCCAAACAGACTGCAACTTAAGAAAACACCAACAATAAGAAAAGTGCTGCAAAAGCACACAAAACACAACGGAAATAGGAAAAACAAAAACAGAAATAGGAATAAACAGATTTCCAAAAGCACAGGGGAAGTGTTTCTGAGAAGATAATAACCAGACGGACCAGTTGCAGGAACTAAAATGTGCTAAGAATTGCGCTGGGAGACACTTAAAAGAAGTGGAGGATCTGTCGGTTTTATGAGGAAAGAAAATATGAGAGGTAAGTGTGTTAGCCTAACTATTAGAATAAAAATCCGTCATCAGTATTATATGAATCATGAGCTTAAAACACACTTACCTCGCATGCTTTGGTTCCTGCAACTGGTCCAGAAACACTTCCCCTGTGCTTTTGGAAATCTGTTTTTTCCTATTTCCATTGTGTTCTGTGTGCTTTTGCAGCATTTTTCTTATTGCTGGTGTTTTGTTAAGTTGCAGTCTGTTTTGCCTCTCAGGGCCACCGTAGGGTTTTACATTAAGCTGCCTGCGTGCAGACTTATAATGATTTAACATGCATATTGTTTGTGTGTGCAGGCTGTCCTTTTACATGGCTGGAAATCCTGTTTTATTTAAAGTCCCTGAGCTCAGAGCCCTGATTACCCACCTGTGTGTCACCTGGGATTCCACTTCAGGTTTAGCTGTCCTCTTCCTGGATGGAAAGAGGAGCTTATCCAAAATCTACAAGAAGGATCACACTGTCAGCCCAGGAGGCAGGGTTATCCTGGGACAAGATCCAGATATTTATCTGGGAGATTTTGATAAACATCAGAATTTTGTTGGTGAGATCTGTGATGTGAATATGTGGGACGTTGTTCTGCCAGATAGCGTGATCCAAGGCATATTTGCAGGGCAGAGAGAACCAAGAGGAAATGTTTTTGACTGGGACAGCACAGAGCTGAGAATTAACGGGGACGTAGAGGTCGCCATTCGTGAGCTGTACACTCCTGTATGGGCTCAAAATGTGGTCATAAATATTGAAGCTGACGTGTGAGGACTCACAGTGTTTATGATGCTTTTCACACACGCTGGACCACAGTAGCATTCACGCTTTGTTTTTTTCCTTGTGAATAGCATGGCCTTAAATGACTCTGTAGTTATTTATTTTTTACATGTATTGACACTTGTTACTTATGTTTTAATTAAAGTTTCTGTTGATTGATTTACTGATTGATATGTTTCCCTGATGGCCAATTAACATCAATCAGAGGACTCATTTTCATTTTACGTTGTGGGACAAACAGGGCCCAATTTGAACTTAAGTGGACAGAACAGTGAAACTACATAATAAATGGGTAAAATTACAAAAAAGTGCAGTTGTTTCATTGCCCAAACTGTGTAATGTGTAATCATAAAATATTAATATATTAAATATATTAAAAGATCACAAAATGCTTTGTTTCACAAAGGGATGACAGAGTATGAAACAGAAACAGACAAAAGTTATGCGCTCCTTCACATTTTCCAAACCTGTCCTGTGGGCGGGAGTCTTTGCCAGTCCTGCAGGCTGTATGTTGGACATCCCACCCAGTAAGAACATACAATCCTTACCAAGCCAGTATTCATAGTGAATTCATATATTATATATAATTGCTTACATGCATATTTCCAGGAATTTTTTAACAGTAGGATAGGCCAAAAAGAAGAACGGGAAGTAGTCTTTTAAGTAAAAGCAGAGGTGGGACCAAGTCATTGTTTTGCAAGTCTCAAGTAAGTCCCAAGTCTTTATCCTCAAGTCACAAGTCAAGTCTCAAGTAAAGTCAAGCAAGTCAGAGTCAAGTCGCAAGTCAAGACAGACAACTTTCAAGTCAAGTCCCAAGTCCGAAACTTTGAATTTCAAGTCCTTTCAAGTCTTTTTTTTTAACCCTCTGGGGTCCCGGGTATAATTGGCCGTTCTTGACTACTTTTGATTTTACTTCTATATTTCACTTTTAAAATATGTTTTTCTCGCCTTGTTTGGTATCATTATTTACAGCACAACCTCAAATATCTGAAATTTGAGTTATTTTTTCATTTTGGTATACTATATTAGCACAGTTGATCTAAATTCAGACAAAAATTCAGAATCCGAGTAGAAAAAGTTATATTTTTTACATGTTTAACGAATCATTTTCATAACTTGAAATGCAAATAGAAATTGTACATTTCTAAAAATTATGCACAAGTTTTGCAAACAACAAAGTTATATGGTACTATTTACCTAAAAATGCAGCCAAGGCCTCAGGCGTTTTTATATAACCATTTAAATCTATTTACAGAACAATCAGGTGTGCTGCATCAAATAAGAAGGCACACAAATTATTTGTGCCAGTCCAAAAATGTAGTTTGTGTTCAGTATAAGACAGAGGAGAACACCACAGGCCTAAACCCTGCAGGTCTGACAACTGGAAGTGCAACAGTCCAGTTTTCTATGTGGAGACAGCGTTTACACTGGAATCTGCCTTTGACAGCTTTTTTAGATCAAATATGAAATTCAGCAGTCTAACCGACACACAATACAAAACAATAAGTACACAACAAACTAACTATGGCCTCCAAACACGCTAAACGTCACTAATGTCTCACATATGAAAACTCTCTCTCTCTTTTCTTTCGCTCGCCCGCTTTCCGTCATGGGTGTCACTCCTAAAACTTCCCTTCTCCCTAAACAACCAAATGTCACATGTTGCCTTATCATTTTTTGATTGGCTGACATGGTAAACTCTAACACCAATAGGGAAGGGTGTTTTTCTTTTCTTTTTCACTCGCAAGTGGAGAGCGTATGCTAGGCTGTCTGTAGAAAACGCCGTTTTTGTCTAGCATCCCTGTTGAGAATAACCTTTGCAAATAAACAACAGCTAATAATATAAGATCAAGTATTTTATTTGATGTATTGACATAAATGACAGAAGAAAAAGGCCATGTATAGCAGGACTACTCAATTACACACTAAGGTGGGCCAGATTTTCTAACCAAAAAATTTTTTTCCTGGCTCAGACATGCAAAAGTTAAACACGACCATACACTAATTGCAAATTAAACACAGTGATTTTGAATTGTGATGTGATGGTAAAATAAATATTTGTCAGTCTAAACTGGGTTAAATCTCACGGGGTTAATGATGGGGAGAGACGGAGAGAGACTGAGTACAGCTACAGAACCCACTTTCTGAAACGGACCCTGCTCACCATTCACCGACAATTCTGAGCTAACAAGTTGCATGTTATTCTTGGATGCGCTTGGATTTAAAATAGCATGACAAACATATCATACCTGTTAAAGCCAAACAGTATCATCAACGTAGCCAAGAACATTTGCTAATAAGATGAAGTTAGCTAAGTCAGCTGTCTCATCTCATCAAAAAAAAAAAAAAGCACCACCTACCGTTCTTTATGCAACTTCAAATGTCGGACAAAGTTGGAAGTTGTTCCATCTCCGTCTGTGATTCTCTTCTTGCATGTTTTGCATATTGCATTTCGTTTTTGTTGACTACTTAGTAGTTTATGTACCGAAAAGAAATTACTCTTGGAAGCATTTTTGGCTCGAGCGTTTTTGTTCTTCTTGTTTTTCAAATCTGGTTAATTTGATTGGCTGTGCTACAGCCCACGCTCACATACATACGGAGTGTGGTAAGAATGACTGAATGAATAAAGTGAATTAATTGTCCGCACTTTTTATATAATATGTATGTTAAATTTTAGATTTGGGTAAAATATCAAGTCTTTTCAAGTAAACAGGTTCAAGTCCAATTCAAGTCCCAAGTCACTGGTGTAAAAGTCCAAGTCAAGTCACAAGTCTTACAACCTTTTTTCAAGTCAAGTCTAAAGTCATAAAATTAATGACTCGAGTCCAAGTCATGTGACTCGAGTCCACACCTCTGAGTAAAAGTCTTTTACTCAAAGGTGCATGGATGAGTGTCCTCTGTTGGGTCGCGATCAAGTTAGACGTTAAAAAATATCGTATTGCTTTGCGTTGAATTGTTTTCATACAGTTGGAGTCATTATCACTTTTTGGCTGAATCCGAGCAGAGTACATGTAAACCCTCTGTAATCTACTGTTCATATTGCTCCCTCTTGTGGTCTTCTGAAGCTTTATAAAACATGAAAAGTTGTGTCCACTTTCGAGCTGTGTTTATAGTTTATTTCTTTATAATTTCATTTTCGTGTGGGGTTTTTTTTTTTTTTTTTGGTCTGATTTTCTTTTGTAATACTGTTCGACAACTTCAAGAATAGTATTTTGTTTCCACCCCCAAAAAACGCAGTCTATAATTTCCAGGTTAACAGGCACGGACGGGGTTCGAACCCGCGATCTTCGGTTTACGAGACCGACGCCTTACCACTTGGCCACCGCGCCTGGTAATATAAAATTCGCAGTGTCTGTCAATTTGAAGGTACAGCGTGAACAATGTGTGACGTAAGTGCTGAGATTTCATTTGACTGTTTCGCCGACGGAGAAGAATCACGATTCAGAACTCCGTCCAAAATCTGTTCAATTTTGGCTTTGTCATCAACACACAAATGCACGTCATATTAAAAAGGCCAAGGACGGAAATTCTTTAAAACTGAGATAAAATATCCTGACAACATCATGTATGAAGCCGAATGTACCAGTCGAAAGCATTCCTGATAAAGACATGTCTCAGGTTATGATTTATAGGCTACATTTTTGGGTCTGTGCGAAGTAAGAAAATTCTTTGTTTCTGAATGGAGTTTGGCTTTCTTCACGACCTCACACACGCGATGGAAGGGTGTCTTCCCGGAAAACGCACCCGGAAGCAGATGAAGTGGCTCACGGCAGATGGGATTTCCTTTTTAACCGCTAACTGTAGAGTCAGCATGATGATGTGAAAGTCTCCTGTACATGTATGGGACGGAGGAAGGACTGTGTGATCCTCGAGTAATGCTGTGAGTAATGGTGCCTCTTTAAAAGAATCAAAGCTAGCTTTAGCTTGGTGGTAAAGCGATAGCTTGGTAGCTAGCAGGGGAGAAGTTTGTGTGCAAGGTGCATTATTTTCAGTCTGCTGCATGTGCGCTCCTTGTGAGATTTTACTGACAGGGCCATTATCACCTCTTTGTAGCATTATTTATGTTTTGCATTATACATCAACGATTTATGGGTTGGGTTGGGGGGGGGGGGGGCATGGAACAACCTGGAAAAGTCATTGGATTACGTGATTAATGTTTTGAAAAGAATATTAAAACCAGAAAATTTACTTTGTATTAGAGTTAGTTATCTAAATAAAATGGACAGAGGGAAATTTATATTTGTTAGATCACCAGACACCAAATCTGTGTTTAAGGCACTATCCAATGAGCACTGACGCTTCAAATCAGCAAAATTCACTAAATTGATTTACTCTTTTATTCAGTGTGAGGTGAGACCTGTGACCGAGCCTAGAAAGTGTTTACAGAGTTTTCCCATAGACTTACATAGGACTGGGACTCTTTGTGCAACCAAAGGTGTCGCCCCCTGGTGTCGTTTAAAAAGAAGGTTTAACAGGTTTAATGCACTTCCACTGGCTTCACTTTTCAGACCTGGAAGCTACAACCATCTTCTACTCTGTCTGTGATGTAATATCTGACCTGAGCTCCAGGAGCACTGACTCACTGAATGTTTTAAATAATCATGTAAACCTGCTTCTAGACCGTGTGTAAAACATCAGAGCCTCTTTTCTTAGTATTTAGGGAATTATTGTGGCTCTAGCCAAATTCCTGTTGGTCATTTCACTCAGTTTAAAAAAAAAAAAAAAACTTTCTAAGGTAAGTTTTTTTTCATCAACAGCGTGGGACTTCTTTGGGTGCTGTGTCATGAATAAAAGCCTTTACTGCAGAGGTATTGTAAGCAGTAATGATAGAGGACATGGTTTTGTTTTCACCTGGAGAGTCTGTCTCTCTGTCTTATGGCAAATTATGGGGCTGCAGGAGGTTTTCAGACCTTTGGCATGAATTGCTAAATGTCAGTTTGACTGTTGACAGATTTGGTCAACACAACTGTGCGATTGGCAGTAGCCTTTATTTTGCAGGTGTGTAGTTGAACACACCTGTCGAAGTCAGTCAAAGGCGGGTGTGGTACTTAGGTAATCATGTAACAATAGTGGCTCATAGGTCAGAATGTCAGCATGTTAATGGTTGTCATGGTTGGTGTGTAGGGGCAGATCTAAGGGGTGGCATGGGGTGGTGTGTGCCACCCTAAAATAATCTCTTGCCTCAAGTTTTGCATATGAAGATGTTGCTTATTAAAATAAGATAGCATTAACACTTTGAGCATGGCTACAGTTAACATTGAATATAATTTCTAAAACAGAATATATTAGATAGTGTTATTCCCCCTCCAATATTAAAAAAATGGTTGTGCCCATAGCTCGGACCAGCTTTATTTCTTGTTGTCAGTAACAAACGATGATTGTGCCAGAGCACATTTTGAATCAACATCACTATGGCGTCATTTTTGTGCCACTATTCTGAGCGCACGTAAAAAAAAATTTAAAAAGTACAAGTGTTGCATTTTGAGGAGAATTTTATTTTGAGTGAAGAAAAGCTAAACAATCATATCTTTTTGTATAAGGACTCCATTGCTTCAGCCAAATCTGCATACTATTCTGGTTTAATCAGTTCTAGTGAAAGTAACTCCAGGTCTCTCTTTTCATTGTTTAGTAAAATTACAAGACCTCTGGACTCATTCCCCTCTCATATGGACTCTGCTGACTTTTGCAACTCTCTTATATCTTTTTTCACTCATAAAATCACTGATATCCACCAACAACTTAACACTGTAGGAAGTTCTAACTTTGAAGTAGACTTTCTGTTTTCCTTACTGTGTTCCTCCCAGTCATTTTCAAGTTTTACTCTTCCCTCCATAGCTGATGTATCAAATCTTATTCAAAAATCAAAATCATCCACCTGTCAGCTCGACCCTCTTCCCACTGTGTTCGTTAAAGGTTGTCTTCCCTCATTGGCTTCTCTCATAACTAGTATTATCCACTCTTCCCTTAACACTGGAATTATTCCTCCATCCCTGAAAACTGCTTCTGTCACTCTAATTCTCAAAAAGCCTGGTGCAGATCCTAATAATTTTGATAAAATCTGCCCTATATCAAACCTCCCCTTTATTTCGAAAATCCTTGAGAAAGTTGTTGCCTCCCAGCTTCACTCACACCTCAATGACTATAATCTCTATGAACAATTTTAGTCTGGTTTTCGCCCCAGTTATAGTACAGAAACTGCTTTGTTAAGGATTACTAATGACCTTCTGATGGCAGCTGATTCTGGTCTTTTAACCATTCTCATCCTTCTGGATCTTGAAACAATGACGAGACCGGCTACAGGAAGGAGGTGGAACACTTAGAGGACTGCTGCAGGAAAAACAATCTCTGCTTAAATGAGAAAAAGACGAAGGAGATGATTGTGGACTTCAGGAGGGGAAGACACACACACACACACCCCTGGACGTCGGAGGACCTGCAGTCGAAGTAGTACCCAGCTACAAGTACCTGGGTATGTGTCTAGATAGCAACCTCACCTGGAAAAACAACACTTCCAGCCTGATCAGGAAGGCTCACCAGAGACTGTACTTCCTGAGGAGGTTGAGGCGTGCGGGACTTGAGAGCTCAGTCCTCATCTCCTTTTACAGATGTGCTAGGGCTGCTCAATTAATCAAATTTTAATGTAAATTACGATCTGGCCTTTCAGCGATCATCAAAAATGACTGAGCCGATTATTAGCACCTCCCTCGTGCTTTACTCTTGCGCTGCTCCGTATGGCAAATCGAGCGCACCTCTCTGCGTTTCGAACACGTGTCACAACAATTAAGAGGACCCGAGGGAAGCTCGGAAAGCTAAGCAGAAGTTATTTGGAGAGGAGAGGATAATGGCTGCTGAAGAAAGAATGCCGTTGGTTGAAAAGAGGTAAAACGACTTCAGTGGTGTGGAAACATTACGGGTTCGCGCAGTCAGATGTGGATCAAGTAGACATAGTGTGTAAACTTTGCTACGGTGTCGTAGCTGCACCACAGAGCAACACTACAAATTTATTCAATCATTTGAAGACCGCTCACAAAGTGACATATGTTTGATGCAATTGTGCATTGTGTGGCTACACAGCTTGCCTTGATGTTTGGTTATTTGTATGCATAAATATTATGCAGTATTTTGAAGTTCACTAAGCATAGATGTTTACATTTTTCATTTATTTTTTATATTGCAAACATTTGCACTGTTATCAGTATTCGCACACCATTTTATATTATTTTTTGACAATCTTTAAAGCCATTATTCAATACATTGTTATTGTTAAATAAATATTGTCAAATAATCGAGATCTCAGTTTCAGTGAAAATAATCGTGATTATCATTTTTGCCATAATCGAGCAGCCCTAAGATGTGCGGTGGAGAGTGTTCTGTGCTCTGGCATCAATGTGTGGTGCAGAAACTGCACTGTGGCAGAGAGGAAAGCTCTACAGAGGGTGGTGAAGGCTGCTCAGAGAGTGGTCGGAGGCAACTGTCACACACATATACACCTCCAGATGCAGGAAGAGGGCCACCTGTATCATGAAGGACTCCACTCACCCAGCACACCCACTCTTTATCCCGCTCCCCTCAGGAGGCTGAGGAGCATTAAATGCAAAACAACCAGACTGAGAAACAGCTTCATTCCAGAAGCTGTGAGACTTCAATACATAAATGGACAGGAACTGCTATTGTAGCACCTTAATCACCACTGACACTGTCACTTTATCAATGCTGGCATCATGCCCTTTGCTGCTAAAAGTATTTATTTATACCCATATTTATACCTGCACTCTATACCCATACTCCATACTGGTACTCAGGTTGTTGCACTTTACTTATTGCATTATTTATCGTATTTATTTTATTGCTTGTTATTCTGATTGTTTTTTTTTTTTTTTTTTTTTTTTAAAAAAACCCAACTATTATTAATTACTCTTTTTTTTTTTTTTTTTTTTTTTTTAAATTCTGTATCTTTATTATCTGTACTATTTTGTTTCTTTTCGCTCCGGGACCGTGTGTACATAATTTCGTTCCACCTCATGTTAACGTGATGCGAATGACAATAAAGCTCCTTGAATCCTTGAATCCTTAGTGCGGCATTTGACACAATTTCTCATAATGTCCTCCTGAGCAGATTAGCATCCACTGGCGTTAGTCATACCCCCCTTGCCTGGTTCACCTCATATCTCTCAGACCGCACTCAGTTTATCCAATTTAAATCACACTCTTCAAGTCTCTATCCTGTTTCTGCTGGTGTGCCCCAGGGTTCAGTATTAGGGCCTCTTTTATTGATTATCTACATGCTCCTTCTTGGACAAATATTCCGAAAATATAATATCAATTTTCATTGTTATTTCATTGTTGTTTCATTGCTGATGACACCCAGCTCTACATTTCCTCCAAACCTAATTCATCCCTTCCACCTACCTCCCTCTCGAACTGTCTTATGGAGATCAGATCTTGGTTCTCCTCCAAGTTCTCAAACTTAACAGTAATAAAACTGAAGTTTTACTCGTTGGCACAGCCTCTACCATAACCAAATCTCACAGTTTCTCCATTAATATTGAAAATTCCCCATCCTTCCTTCCCCCCAGGTAAAGAGTTTGGGTGTCATACTTGACAGTACTCTCTCATTTCAGTCTCACATTAAATACATAACCCGGTCTGCATACTTTCACTTACGTAACATTAGCCGACTTCGTCCCTTCCTTACTCCCCATGCTGCTGTCATCCTTGTCCGAAGTCTTATTACTTGCCGGATTGATTATTAAAACTCCCTCTTATTTGGTCTCCTCAATAAGTCCCTCCATAAACTTCAACTTCTTCAGAATTCTGCAGCTCGGGTCATAACTCGTACTCACTTAAGAGACCATATCACCCCAATTCTTTAACAGCTTCACTGGTTGCCCATAGAAGCCAGGATAAACTTTAAAATCTTAGTTCTCATGTTTAAGTGCATCCATAACCTTGCCCCTCCTTATCTCTGTGATCTGCTTCATATCACCACAGTTTCCTGCTCTCTCAGATCTTCATCTGCCAATCATCTTGTTGTTCCTTCTGCTTGCCTTATCACTATGGGGCACAGAGCTTTCAGTCACTCTGCTCCTTGGCTCTGAAACTCACTTCCTTCAACCTTAAGAAATATAGATTCCCTTCCCTTATTTAAGTCACAACTCAAAACCTACTTGTTTAAACTGGCTTACTCGCTTTAAAAAAGATTTTACTTGCTGTCATCTTGTTGACTTGCTGTCAGCAATGAATTTTGTTCACTCAAATTTAGCTTTTCTTCGCTCCAAATTAATTTCTCCTAAAAATGCAACACTTGTACTGGCAAATTTTTTTTTACGTGCGCTCAGAATAGTGGCACAAAAATAACGCCATATATCACAGGCACGTCAGATCTGATGAGTGATGATACACCTGCTGTCAGGCCTGCAGGGTTTAGGCCGGCGGTGTTGTCCTCTCGTCTGTGCCTAAGTTTTTAAAATTTACAATTTATATTTGCATTTCAAGTTATGGAAATCATTCAGGAAACATGTTTGTGGTTGTTACAGTAAAAACTATAACTTTTTCCTGCTCTATTTTTATGTTTTTGTGTGATTTCAGATCAGTTGTGTTAATGAAAAAAATAACTGTAAATTCAGACAATTCATGTGAGATTGTGCTGAAAATAATGATACCAAACAAGGCAAACAAACCAACGTTATACCCTGGAGCCCAGAGGCTTAACCCAATAAATAATGAAAAGTTAGGTTTAAATTTTATTATATTTCATTTTATATTTGTTGGGCTACATACTTAATCATAGCATAAATCTTTACATTACATTCTAATCAAAATGTTTAATCATCTGGGCTAAAGAAAATAATTAAGTTATAGACTATAGTTATATGTAACATTTTTATGCTTACTGCATTTGATGATTATTATCTTATATAATGCATATTACTGAATATAACACCTGTTAGTGTGTACAAAAAACCCCAAAACAAAACAAAACCAATAAAAAAAAACCCCCACCCCATTTGATTTCCATGCCACCCTAAGAAACTTAGCTCCGCCCCTGGTGGTGTGATCCCATGACAGAAGAGTTCGTTGACAGCCTGTTCTGATGTTCAGCTGAAACTGGTTTCATAATGGATTCACTCCAGGGGGCGCGATTTGTGTCAAAACCATATATTCCATCGCATCAGTTGAAAGAGCACAAAAATGCCTCAGATATACGATATGACGTATAATTTGTGCATGTAGAAGGAAAAGTGTTGCAATAAAGCGATTGAAATGTAGTTTTTCAAAATCAGAATAAAGGATGATTTGGACACAGTGTAACTACAGGAGGAAGCTTTGTCATAAAACGGTGCCTTCAGAAGATCTCAGAACGCAGGTTCAGTCATCAGAAGTCCAAAGTTTTGTGACCTGTTTAAACGTTAATCAATGTTTTTACAATAGAGACCTTTGAGACGATTTTTATTTGAATGCCGTTCTTTGACCCTTTTTTTATGAATAAATGCATAAAAAACATGAGACCAGTCACTACTGGGAATCATGGCCTGTTATTCCCAGTCGAACTGCATGTTTTGATATAATTTCGTAGAGGTTCTCAAAGCTTCAGAATGAGTCATGCATCAAAATTCAGCATCGAAGAAGTCGTGTGCTTCAGTGCTTTGCATTGACCCACTTACATTTAAATCATCAAGTTAAAACTGTCTGAAACATGAATCTGTATTATTATCATTATTATTATTATTATCATTATTATCTAATATTTATTTAATGCAGAAATGTTTTATAATGTTAAATCTTATTATAATATTATTATTATTATTTTATTTCTCCATGAGTCCATATTGATAACATAGTGTGCATTGTGTTTCAGCAGTGCTACATCCATCTTTTATACCGTCAATGATATAAAACCAGGGCTTCGTGTACTAATATGTGTGATATTCTGATCAGAACAAACTGATATGGTGTTTTTGGTTTTTAAAAGTATTTCATCTTGTATCTGAATTATTTATGTGTCGTTCCCATGTTCCAGTCTTTAACAGAGTCTGATCTACAGCTGAGCCTCCGTCCTCCTGCTTAGCCATGCCATTGGTGGTGGATGCTGTGTGGGCGCTGTGGAGCATCGCAGCCGGCGTCTACGACTACTTCCACACCAGTGCCATGGAGGAGAGGATCCACACACTGGAGAATGTCCTCTCCATTCACCAGTTTGTGATTGCAGGCCTGTCAGCAGGCCTCATTCTGCTCATGACCTACATACTGTTGAGAAAACACTAAAACCGTCCTCACCTGAAGGACAAGCACCCACTAGAGGTTCTTTGCCTGAAGGATGACATGTTTGGTGACAGTCAAGATGTCCCAGATGAAGTCGGGAGGACTGATGGGCTTCTAAGTCTGACCAACAAAGCTCCACCAGGACATGCTTTCTGAAACCTGGTGCACTTTGGGTAGTGGCTGCTTAGTTGGTTTGTCTGTTTGCTGCTTTGTTTAAATGTTAAATTGTCCTGCTAAAAGAAACATAACAGCTTCTCAAGGCGAATTTGCACTCTGTTTTCCTAAACATGAAGGACTTCGCTGTTTAGGAAAAACGCCTGAGATGGCGTCATGACCTCAAACACCTCCTCAGAGCGTAATGAAGGAGTTAAAATGAAGTTATTGTCGGTTTTATGATTGATTTTCTGAAAAGGGAAGAAGCCCAGAATGACTGTGATCACTGCTACATTTTTAACACCGTTGTTGAAAAATCACACCATAATTAACTCGATCGGTTCTTCTTTTGTGCTTCCAAATGAATCATGTTATTTGTTAAGACAAATAATCTGAGATGCATCCAAACTGCCTGTTAATCTTTACATCTTCTAGCTCCATCTTCATGACTTATAAATGGTGGCAATGTCTGAATGAGACACATGATGTTGCGGACTAATTAGGGGGTCCTTCTCATACCTGATTTGTCTGATTTCTCAGCCTGATCCGAGCCAGAATTACACGTGTGAGACCTCAGGTGCACCACGCAGTTTAGGAGATGGTGTCAGTGGTTTGTTCAGTGTCTCATGTCAGAATACTTTTTTGTAGATAATTTGACTGTTACAGGGAGTCTATGGTCAAAATCAGCCGCGGAAAGCACACAGGAAGAGAAGGAAACTAAGTCTTTTGCTATATAGTCACCAGTGAAGGGATTACCCATCGCTAATAATGTTGTGACAGTAAAGTGGACTTATTCTGCTTATGCAAAGTTACTCTAATTGAATAGCTTTGCATGATTCACAGCTCAACATACGCTCTGATCCAACCCTGAAGTTCATCTTCTGTCTGAAATGAGATGTTTTAGCCCCTCCCCTTTTAACCCAACTTTCTTTTCAGTCTCAGTCACACAAACTGGCCACCAACCACCTGGCAACCTCCAGACGTTGGGGAAAAATGTATATTTCCTGAATTCATTGGGTTACCTCAGGTTGATGGCTGTTGTCAGTTGAAATCAGTTGCAAAGAAACCCTGTCGAGATTGGTCACTAGCTGCAGACGAGGAAGACTAAAAGCACAACTTTTAGTTTGGAGGCAACGGCCTCTGTTACTGGTTTCTGTTTCATTATTTCACTAACCAAAGTAAATGTGGACAGAGGAACAGTAACGTCAGCCTGGGTTTTGACTTTCATTGACTTTATGCCATTTTTAATTTTTAAATTGATTCAGTGGGACAGAAATGCCAAAAATATGATGTCTGGGTCTGCTAAGCTTGATGGGAATGTGGTCGTACTAGAATCTACCCCATCTCTGAGACTGGTTCCAACATGCACAGTCACTTCACGGTGTTTGCTGTAAAAGATTATAATCGGAGATTTTAAAAAATGCTCGCGGCAACTGTGGTTTGTAATTACCCTGATTCCACTAACACACCTGGACTTAGAGGATAAACTCAAAAAACGCTTCAGACGCTGGGAAATGAATTCATCCTGTATGTGGTTTATTTATTTTTCACACCAAAGGGAAATGATTGGTGTAGGATGGAGGTTAAAGTGTGTATTTAATGTGGAAAAGGGAGATTGTGTGTTTAATCTGTTTGTTTACATTTTTACTAATGTGTGTGTGTGTGTGTGTGTTACGATTTAACCGATCATTGGTGGCTCACTCACTGCTGTACCTGCTCACACTCTGGGCTTCATTGTCAGTGTACTGTATACACTACTGTGTGTTCTACCCAGCAGAACCTCTGCCGCAACTGCTATTAAAAGGGAATATGTTTGAATACTGATCAGAATTTAAGTCCAGACTTTGTTGTGTTTTATTCATAATTTGTGTTTTCTGATTGACGTTTTTTGTCTCTCTTCCTCTTTTCTTTTGTCCTCTCACCTCCCTGCTCCTTCAGCCTGGCTCTGTAAGAGTTCTTTTCCTGTTGAAAGGGAGCTCTTCCTCCCTGCCATTGCCAATTGTTTTGAGATAGGGGATCATCTCATGGTTGGGATTCTTTTTCTAATATTGTAAAGGATTTTTCCTGTGAAGACTGCTTTGGTAGTATGGGGTATTAGCCCTGTTGTCACGTGTTCTTCCGTCCTTGTACAACCACAGTGGAAGCACAGTTCACATTTCCAGCGATAAGTCAAATTAGGCCAGTGCGACTGGAACTTTTATGGAAAAACATTTGTAGGCAAAGTCAAGGAGATGATGTTGGAGATCGCATCTTTGCTTTTTTGTGGATGGCGTGGTCAACAAACGCTCCCTATACTGCCAAAGGTATTCACTCACCCATCCAAATAATTGAATTCAGGTGTTCCAATCACTTCCATGACCACAGGTGTATGAGATGAAGCACCTACGCATGCAGACTGTTTCTACAAACATTTGTGAAATAATGGGTCACTCTCAGGAGCTCGTGAACCGTAGTAGGATGCCACCTGTGCAGGAACTCCAATCATGAAATTGTAAGTAGGTCACCTACTTTCTGTAGTCAGTTGCTACAGACCTCCAAACTTGATGTGGCCTTCAGATTAGCTCCATAAACAGTGTGTATAGTGCTTCATGGAATGGGTTTCCATTTATGAGCAGCTGCATCCAAGCCTTACATCACCAAGCGCAACGCAAAGTGTCAGATGCAGTGGTGCAAAGCACCCCGCCACTAGACTCTCGAACAGTGAAGTGTGAATCACACTTCTCCATCTAGCAATCTGATGGACGAGTCTGAGCTTGGTGGTTGCCAGGACAACAGTACATGTGTGACTGCATTGTACAAAGTGTAAAGTTTGGCGGAGGGGGGATTATGGTGTGGGGTTGTTTTCAGGAGCTGAGCTCGGCTCCTTAGTTCCAGTGAAAGGAACTCTTAATGCTTCAACATACCAAGACATTTTGGACAATTTCATGCCCCAACTTTGTGGGAACAGTTTGGAGATGGCCGCTTTCTGTTCCAACATTACTGCGCACCAGTGCACAAAGCAAGATCCATAAAGACATGAATGAGTGAGTTTGGTGTGGAAGAACTTGACTGGCCTGCACAGACTCCTGACCTCAACCCGATGGAAGACCATTGGGATGAATTTGAGCAGAGACTGTAAGCCAGGCCTTCTTCTCCAACATCAGTGTCTGACTTCACAAATGTGCTTCTGGAAAAATGGTCACAAATTCTCAGATACACTCCTAAACACTGTGGGAAGCCTTGCCAGAAGGGTTGAAGCTGTTATAGCTGCACACTGCAACTGGTCTGTTGTGGTGAAGAAAGGGCAAATTTGTTGTTTCATGGGTTGATCTATGGCCTCAAGCTGTGGCTAGTGACCTAAAGAATAAGATCAACAACTTGGTGTCTTCCCCAAAGAGGAGAAGGCTCAGAGGGAGGTCTGGGGATCTTCTCTGCTTGGACTGGTGTCCCTCCAACCTGGATGAGGGGTAGAAGATGGGAGGATGGATTTTGTAGAGTCTGTACTTACATTATAAAGCTCCTGAGACGACTGCTCATCTGAGTTTTTATCATAGAAGTAAAAATAAAGTTAATTAAATTGATGATCCAGAGTTGTTGGGGTTTTTTTCTAATTTTAATTTTCTTATGGGAAGCACAGAAGCAGTAATCTAATATATCTGTAAGAGGATCCAAAATCTTATAATTACCTTATAGAACATCATGACACAGAAAACACATTTGGAAAAATACAGCAGCATTTAATTTATAATATTGTGCAAGTAAAAATAAAAAAAATGTATAAGCACAAGAGCTGCACTGAATTCCATGTCATGTCTTCTAAGTACTGAGTGTTCACAAGCTATTTTAGGCCTCATTACATTTTTGGGTCAGTGGTTCAGTTGTCTGCAGGCAATACAGCACTGCTTGCAAATGAAATGTTTGCCGTAAAAAGTCTCTCCAAACCGTACTCATAGCCCTCATCAATCAAAAAAAATTGTTTTTTTAATTAACCTTTAGTAAAGCAAACTTTTTTTCATTCAGGATAATATTCCAACATTTCTACATGTGGATATTGATGGGTGCTGATTCAAAGGGAAGCGAAAATTATGCAGAGAATATTTTTCAATTTTCTACATTTATGTAATTTAGAATTTTTAAAACAAAAAAGTAAATCTCTTAAAAATAACAACGATACCATATATATTTAAAAACATGAATAGTGTTTTTAATCTATTTTGTCTGTGGTCAAATGTGATGATTTATTGGCTATAGATGCCAAAAACTAGATGACAATAATAATAATGATAATAATAATAATAATAATTAATAATTATTATTAATTATTAATAATATAATTATTGTTATTATTAATTATATATTATTATTAATAATATAATATTATTATTATTATTGTTAATTATTATTATTAATTATTATTATTATTAATAATAATAATAATAATTATTATTTATTTTCACAGTTAGTGACTTGCGTTAATAATGTATGCATATTCAGACTTTCTGTCTCGCTACCCAACGCAACGGGCGGCAAAACGTGCCTTCTTCGGCTTTTCCACCAATCAGTCTCGCTGACGAGCGCGACGATTGGGCAGAGGTATTTAGAAGGTGGACTCTTTCAACACGAAGACGCAACGTATATCTGTGAAGTCGCTGAATTGAGGCCAGATAAAGGAAGTTTGCCTTCCAAATAAAAGCAGAACAATTGCGCGAGGTTTATTTAAAAAAAATTCTACTTCGTATAGTAAGATTTTCTATTTAAATCTATTTCTGATTGCAATTTTGGCACAATTACCGCGTGTAAACGGGTAAAAGATGCATTTGCCAATGTCATATATAAAGTAAAACTTTATTTAGGAAATTCAAACCGGATGTGTGAGTGCTGCTTTGCTGTGTTCCGGGGTCTATATCCCAACTTGGAAACAGGCGCTCGGCAAGAGCTACTGTGAATTTGGTGTTGTTGTGGCACCAAATCCTCCGAAAGACTATCGTTTATGTGATTTATGAGATGTCGCGTGACAGAAACGCGCGTGGTCGTCGTCGGTAAAGTCAGAGCGCTGGACAATGCTACCCGGTTAGTGCGAGGTGGTTGCTAGCTGGCTAAGGAAGTTAGCCAGTTAGCTAGCAATCCGCCTGCCGGAGGCTGTTCTCTTGTTTCGCGCATTTCAAGTCTGTTAACCGCCCTCAGCAACTGTTTAACCTGTTCCTCATCGAGAGCGTTAAGCCGGAGTTTCGCCAATCACAGATATAAAAGAGGAGAAACTTTACAAATCGTTGTGTAAAATGGGGAGTAGGCGGTGTTTCTCCTGAGCGGCTGATTTTCTGCCACTGCTGCTCTTTTGTTTTCACAAAGGAAGAGGAGCCGCATTTCTTTATCATTTTACACCACCTCGCATTTGGTGGTGGGAGAGTTTCTTTGATCTTTGTCTTCTTTTTTTCACTGTTGTAATGGCTCCTCACAAGCAGAGCCATCCGGTGGGTTTGGGGTCTGGAGGTAAACCCAATGGGTTGTACCACCACCAGCCGTCCTCCGCCTCGATGGCTGCAGCCAAGAAGCCCAACATGCAACTTATTCAAGCCGACCACGAGTTGTTCCTGCAGGCCTTCGAGAGTAAGTTACTGCTGTCATCGGGTTGCACGTAAAAAGTGTTAATTTAAGCTTATGGAAGCTTTCCCCCGGCCATGTGCATCCAGAGGTAGCAGGAGGAAGAGATCATTTTGCAACAGAAGAGATGACTTAATGCCGTACTTTTATTATTGTCTACAAACCGGTACTGTACACAGTAATTCTAATCAAGGCCTGTGTCCACTTACTCTTAACTGCATGTCCTGGAGGGTCATCACACTGACTGTTACATTCTGAGACTTGTGTCAGGGAGACCCAGACAAACCTAGTAATTAATATAGTCTCTTTGCTGTTGCTTTTTAACTTTCTCTTTCTGCAGGATTGTTATTAACTTATTTATAATTCATAGTTTTAAGTTGTCATAATTCAGTAAATGTCAAAAACTAAGCAGTGCCTTCAGATGTCTTTTTAACTTTGAACAGTCAGTAGCTGTGAAGTGGAAAAAATTCCTATTCTTGAAGGTTCAAGTGGCAAATGTTTGGTACTTTACTTGAAATGAAACTAAGTGACGATGCACTGATACTGATATTTAAAATGGATCCATAGCATGTGTTTTGAAAACGGTCTTATTTCCCCTTTTATGTCACAGCAAGTAAGAATGTTTTAAAGGTTTTTAGCTCCTAGTCACACCATATTTGGGTATTCAGTCAACTCAGAACTGATGTGGCAGATAAACTGAGGTAGTCGAAACAAAAATATCACTGGGTATGTTGGTGCAGTTCTGCTGAATAGTACATGAATTAATGTTCTGACATTTGGACTGTTTATTTGCAGAACCAACCCAAATCTACAGGTTTCTCCGCACAAGAAACTTGATTGCTGTAAGTTTTTAACTTGGTTAAACTTACCATTTCAGATAAGCTCTACGTTTCATAAATTAACAATGTGTATTTAAAAAAACATTGTTTTTCTGCATTTCAGCCTATCTTTTTGCACAGGACACTCACTTACATGTCCCACAGAAACTCAAGGAATAACGTCAAAAGGTAAAAACTCAGATTGTTAACACGCTTTTTTACAATTTTTAGCTACAATTTTTGTTTTCCTTTAATGCACCTCAATATGATTCAAGTGTAGATCTTGTGTTTCTTCAGCTAAAATTGTACTTTCTTGTCACTTTCTCGGGTTTTCAAGTTTATTGAAAAAGTTTGACTCTTAGAAAGAAGGTCAGTTGTTATCATGAGTGAGAGCTAACTGACACGTGGAGGCCGTCTCGATCGGTTAAAGCTGAGATAGGAGAAGGTTTTTTCAGTTGAGCTGCTTTGCATACAGACTCTGCAGGGGAAGAAAAAAAAAAAAGATCCCGCTGATACACATGAGGCTGTCTGTGGTTCAGACGACACACCGAAGGATTGTATTGGATTACAAAGGGCATGTCACAACTTCTGTTATGTTGCAGGACATGCATTTTATTTTGCAGGCCTCAATAAGTGTTTAAAAATGGTGCAAGTGACAGCTGCAGCTGAGCTGCCTCTAAACATTTCTCTGGTTTAGTTTGTGGTACTTTATTTAGCTTTTTGTTAGAGGGCAGATAATAGTTATGGATTTGGTGTTAAAGAAAGGAGTATAGAGTTAAAGTTATTCAGCATTTAACCGAGTCATCTATTAACATGTGACAGGTAATAATGTTGTATAAAGCACTGTGAGTGCTCAGGTAGAGTAGAAAAGCGAAACCAATCCATTTACTATAATGTAATACTTTTAAAAGTTATATCAAGTTAAGTCACGATTCAGCTGTTATTGTTGAATGTTTTGGGTTTTTTTGTTTAATATGTTTGAGGTTTTAACAGTTAAATTGGGTTAAAGAAAGATGCTGTTGCTAGTTATTTGTGTTTTAAGCTCTACTATGAGGTTAAACAGATTGTTTTCTGCTGGTTTTTGGATTTTTGCTTCTTCTCTCTGTGTAATTTTCTCTTGTTGCTGTGGACTTGTTGGCCGTTAGAGTGTGTGTGTGTGTGTGTGTGTGTGTGTGTGTGTGTGTGTGTGTGTGTGTGTGTGTGTGTGTTCTTGATTTGAATGGGAGGTTTTGAACCAGGTGTCTTCTGCTGCTGCTGCTTAGCTCAGTTTCACTTTGCACTGCAGTGGTGCATGCTTCAGTCACATGAAACGCAGCTTGTGATTTGAAATGAAGAGACTCAGGAGCGGGGGCCACGCCACACTATTGACTGTTTTATTTAAAGCATTAATAACCAGAAGATAAGGAAGCAGGACACCAGCAGGGTTGTTAAATGATTGGTTTATCAGAAACTGAAGTTGATGTAACTCCTTCTACACAGAGGTGATCTTTGGGTCTGCGCCCAGCTGAGTTTGCAGTCTCTCTCTCTCCCTGCAGCAATAAAATGTTTGAGCAGGACACAGTTTCTCTTGTATGGCTTCTTGGAAAAGAAGGGGGTACACAGCCTGCCTTAAATGTGCAGGTCTCGGGTATTTTGGCTCATTTTGTGTGTTTAACCCTAAAGCTACCAGGCTGTTGTAGCTACTAAAACAATCGGGTGTAGTATCTGATACTGTAATTTTTAAGATGAGCATTAATGGAGCCATTTAAATATAAGTTTACTGTTTCCTTCATCTATGACAGCCATTCTGTCATTTCCTCAGGTCATTAATGATGTTTTGAGTCATTATCATAATAAGGACGTACAAAATTGTACACGTTCCTGTTTAGGTTATATTTATATTATTGTTACATATTTCCATGATTATAGAGAAAAATAAGATTCAAAGACTTACTACCAAACTAATCACATCTCTGCAAAGAGTCAGTATTTATAGTTTTGAGCCTGCTTCTTCATGACTTCTAAAATCGTTGGTAGCATGCTCAAGATCAGCATCTGGGGCAAATCTTATTATTGGTGATCCATTCTTGCCTCCAGAGCTCCAAGTTGATCACAGGTTTGTAACGGAGTATTGCTAAAAACTCAAACAATCACCAGCTTCTTCCAGCAATCCAGGAGGAGTTTGGTAACAAGCTGCGCATCAAATTAACATTTCAACAGATCTTAATCTAATCGAAAATCTATGGGAAGACTTTAAAAGTGATTGGACAAGCAGAAGCCCACAGTCTGATAAACTTGGAGCTATGATAAGGCACGAATGGATCACCATCAATCAGGAAAGAAAGCACAAAGTTTCAGGGTTTATGTCCTGTATACAGTTAAGATGCCAAATAATGTTATAATTACCAGCAAGTTGGCATCAAATGAAAGCCTATAAAGTTTCAGAAAACATTTAGTGCACAGGTTTCTGGTGACCTTGCCTCACTAATGCATCAGTCACTGAAAAGTTATAAAGTAAATTTAAAAATCCATAGCAAGCCATATCAATATAAATGACTGGGCTCGTAAATTAAGTTGCTTGATCACTTGAAATTTCTTGTAAGCAGGAGCATTTCCATTAAAATAATAGCTTGAATGTTACAGTCCTGTAGCAGCAGTGTGGTGCTGGATGTTTGGCGGCGTATAGATGTTAATGGTTTTTGTAGTTCCCACTGCAGCGGTCATTAAAATGAATAAAGTGAGACTGCTTGGGCCTGAAGACAGCCTACAGATGTGAAGTTTGCCTAACAGCTGTTTTCAGTTACTTTGGCTCATTAGAGTACAGCTCAGGTTAAAGCTAGACAGGACTTTATTTATGTTAGCTCTCCAGAGTACATGCACTCCAAAACCCAAACGGTGTGCAGCCATTATGAGCTGGGGGACGTGCTTCTCTATTTAACTTTATTTAAGAACACATCAGGACTTGAATAAAATACTTTTAAGCAGCCACACAAACCAAAACATCAGAAATGTCGTATTCCTTCAGCTGATATTAAATGTCATACCTAATGCCTCTTATTGTGCTTTCACACCATTTAAGAGTTTTGTCAGCCACGTTGTTTAAAGTGCCTTTTCCCTGGCTTCACTTACTCGAGTCTAAAAGCTCAAAGACAAAAAGTTTATTTCAGCTTTTAAAGATCACTGATGGCCTTTACCTTTCTTCTTCTTCTGTTTTTTTAAAGGGCACCTACTCGGCTCATTTTTTTCATTCTTGGACTGTTAGAACAGCTTTGCATGATTCACAGTTCAAAATAATCCTCCTTTATGTTACACTGAAGCTTGGTGCAGCTCCTCAGTGAATCTTCTGTCTAAAATAAGCTTCTTTTTTTTTAGCTTGTTATTGTCACCACACTATCTTTAAACCAAAAAAGCTCGCTTCCCACTTCCAACAGTTTTTTAAAATATATACATAAGGTATTAACAAGAAAACGGTTCAGAGTTTTAAATGAAGCATATTTCCGTTTGACAGTTGTTATTTAACAAAGGAAATACAATTATTCAACTAAGTTTCACCTCTTATTTTTTCCTCTGGCTGTCCGTGACCCGTCAGTGTGGGCTGCAGCAGTTTTAGAACAACTCCTTTTTGTTTATGTCACAAAACGCTGGTTCGTATAAACAGAAATCTAATGGCAGAAACCTCAACAATCAGATGATCTCCTGTGAGCAACACTTGGAGAAGGTGGTGAGAAAGAACTCCATTTTGACAAGAACGAGACTCTGCCTCGCGTTCTACTTTTAGAAACTCCAGGAAACACATATAAGCCTGCACAGAGGTAAGTGCTGGTACTGTGTGGCCTTTGAGATAGGGCTGGGCGATATGAGGAAAACATAAAATCACAATATTTTTTTGGCTATATCGCGATACACGATATAGATCATGATATATTTAAATAAACTCCAAAAACTGTTACTTTCGACCATATAGTCCCAATTTTTATTACTACTTTGAATACAAAACATCTGAATGAATTGAAACATTTTATTTTAACCATCAGAGGTTTTTCTCTAATGATGACACTGTCACAGTAAACCTGGTTGTGTGGTCAACACCAGACCTTTAACAAACAGAAGATCATAGCAACTAAAGAAGTACATCAAGCAAGAATTCATGAGACAAAATAAAACAACGGAGTTTAAAAAGGTGCTCTTTTGTGCTTGTAACATGTACAAATTGTAAAATTAAAAAATATGATGACCTCAGATGACAAAAACAGAAGTCTAGACAGTGACTATAAAAACAACTGACCTAGAACAGTTGCCGGTATCAAAGCTCATTTATTTAAAGTTGATGTTGACATGCGGTGTTTAAAACGGTCTGACTTTTGCATTGGATGACTTTTCAGCTGGTGGAATAAATTTGTGGTACTTCTACTTTTTGCAGCATGTTTTGCAAATTACCAGATTTTGTTTGACGGCATCCTTGTGAAATCCAAACAACAGCGAGTTTCATTCCCTCTCGTCTGAAACTCCTGCTGTCGCCATATTTTTTCCCCATCTGGTAGTGTATATAAGCGCATGCTCAGCGCAGTGTGCTTGACAGAAAGTCACAGTGAATTACATCCAGACAGATTAATATTGTTTGGTAATTTATACTCGATGGTTACGATAAAGCCATTTTAACCATCATATGCGGAAAAACACATCACGTGTATTCGATATATCGCCCACCCCTACTTTGAGATATGATCGTTCAGGACTCTGAGTGTGAGGAGGAGGATTTTAAATGACAGAAGCTAATATTGGAGAGGTGTGATCTGTCTTTGTCATTAGCCCTTATAAGAAAAACAAGTCATTCAGTCTGCCTGCAGCTGTGTAACCCCGGGTGTAGTGTGCCATAATCCAGATTACGTCCTTGTTCCAAGGACAAGAACCTGACCTTCCTCCAGAAACAAGACGTTTGCCACTGAGTTTCTGCATGTTTGGACTTTCAGTCGTCTGGTTGTACGATTGCTAATTGCTGCCATTTGTTTCCATGTACAGGAAAAATTACAAGGTTGACAATCTTCTGTTTAAAGTGGAAAAGATGAGAGGGGAGCAGGAGACTCACAGGTAACCGCTCAGTCCTGCAGGACTCTCTGCTTTCCATTCCAAGCTTCTAGAAAACATTTAGCTCACTTTTTGTTTATCAAGTGACAAAATATCAGTAAAAAGTTCACCAGCTACATGTGGAGCGATCCCGCCGAGGTGCATAGTCACTCCACACCTAAAAGCCCATTTTTAGTAGGTAAACAGTGCTGTAGCAAAAAGAGAGATTCTAAAGTTTGACATTTTTATGTTGCCTTCTCTGGCACTAGGACTCCCCCTTTTATAGCTGCAAACTTGACAATGTTTGGTTTTAAAAATATCTCAGTACTTTTTTTTCCCCTCCTACAGCTTGGCCTCCAATCTTCAGCTCACCTTTACTGGCTTCTTCCATAAAGCTGGTACGTTTTATATCTGCACTTTGAGGTCAGTGGAAACGATAAAACTGTGTGACTAACAGGAAATCTTTTGTCTTGTTTGTTTGCAGGAAAACTCTCTCAGGACAGCGAGAACGAGCAGAACTCGGTGTCTCTGGAGGTGCTCCTGGTCAAAGTCTGCCACAAGAAGAGGAAGGTGTGTGTCATGAATTTCCTCTGCTGGTTTTCTACAGCGCGCAGGTGTAAATGAAACGCACATTAAGTTTCCTTTTCTTGCTTCCTGTGTAGGACGTGAGCTGTCCGGTGAAGCAGGTCCCCACAGGAAAGAAGCAGGTCCCTCTGAACCCAGACACGAGCGCCGGGGTCCAGGCCAAGCTGAGCTCCTACCCCTCCCTGCTGGTTCCCAGCAGCGAGTTTGAACCCAGCAACTCTCACATGGTCAAATCTTATTCGCTGCTCTTCAGAGTGTCACGACCCGGGCATCCACGAACACAGATCAACGGGCTGGCCAACGGCGAGATTCACCACAGCAGAGGTGGGCAGAGTGGGTTATTTGGTGGGTCTCATCTCTGCAGCTTTGCAAAAGCTTGACGGCCCAAGAAAAATCAAGAAAATTAGACTGTAGCAAAAAGCCATCTTGCTTTGTTTGTCATCCAATCGTGATCAAGTGCCTGGAGCAGAAAGGTTTTTCATCCCCTGTAATGAAAAAGAAAACATGAACTAAACTATTGGAGCAAATCACAATTTAGGCCATAAACTGTGTTAGTGAAAGGAAGCAGGATTTTACTTTGGTTTTAAACGCTGATGAAGTTAAAGCACCCCTAACATGAGTCGGTAACAGTTTTGCCAGTACTGGTGGGAAACTGTCACAGGAAGTTGTTAACCAGTTATCAGTGTCAGTAGGGCTTAAATCATCAGGGGACAGGGAAATGCGTCATTGTATGTTTTGGTAACACACATTGAGCCAACTTTGGACGGATCCAATCGCAATAGCAGCGAGTAGAATTACGAGTCAAGTTTAAACCAACTTCTTAGATGTCAAAGAGTCCTCCATTTGGTTAACAATGTTAGATTTCTTATTGATCTGCAGTGGAAATGATCAGACGTTAGGCGATGAGACTGTATGTCAAGTCTTGATGTAGTTCATTGATGTTTTGAGTTCGTTTATAGCGGGTCCTTAATTCACTCAGTTTTTAGTTGACCCAGTTTATCCTGCAGAAGATTATAATGGCTGCTCTTTGCACATTTTGCTTGTCTATATTTCTTCAGCTGTTTGAACTTAAAAATTAAACACAAAGTCACCCTCGTAGCTCCACATCCCTGCAGAAAAACGAGGGACAGTTTGGCGGAGCAGAGGTTCATGCCACCGTGTGTCTTTTTCAGACTTTTCAGAAGAAGCCGTGAACAGGAAAAGGAGGAGCTCCGCTCTCAGGGAGGAGGGAGAAACCACATTTGTAGCTCAGATGACAGTCTTTGATAAAAACAGGTGAAAGACACACACACATACACCGACATGCACACACACACACACACACACACACAGTAGCACCTTTTGACACAGGAAAGAAAAGGTGTCGTTGCAGCGTTTGTGCAGCAACAGTGAGAAGACGTTGTCGTGTACTTGCGTGCAGGCGTCTGCAGTTATTGGACGGCGAGTACGAGGTGTCCATGCAAGAGATGGAGGAGTGTCCCGTCGGTAAGAAGAGGGCGACCTGGGAGACCATCCTAGATGGAAAGGTGTGTGTTTGTGTGCGTGAACCAAGTAACCCTCAGTTCACACAGCTGAACTGTTTAGTGAAACCTCGTGTTTACTCTGTTTTTGCAGCGTTTGCCTCCGTTTGAGAGCTTCTCTCAGGGTCCAACGCTGCAGTTCACGCTGCGCTGGACCAGCGACTCCGCCGATCATTCCACCGCACCCGTGGCCAAACCGCTCGCCACCCGCAACTCCGAAACCAACCAGGACACCCGACCCAGCACCCTGAGAGCCACACACACACCAAGTGAGTGTAGCACTAATCATGTGTGCTGTGTTTCAGCACACGTGTCAGTCTCCAGAGTTTTATGTTGATTATATCCAGGATGATCTAATATTTAGATCAAATTATGACGTGCTAGTAACCTACATATGTCTGGCCCTTTTCCCAGTGTGGCCCTCAGTAAACTGACGTATAACATCAGCAGTGAAAGTGTTGCTGTTTTTCTTCTGCAGCTGTGAAAGAGTCGGTAAATACAGATGTGCAAACCAGAAGAGAACAAGTCTTATCTGAGCCTCGACAGAAACTACGAATCTTCTACCAGGTCAGTCCGTACCTGCTAACACTCCTGTTTCTCCCAGGTGTGTCCTGCCAGGTTCTCCCACAGGCTTCAGTCATTTCTGTGACCCTTAAATGTCATTTTTTACACACATCTGGAATTTTTCTATGATGGATGGATACTTTATTGATCCCACAAAGGATCGTGGTGCCTGTTGTTGCAGCAGCAGGTGGTGAGGGCTTTATACTGTGACAGTGCAAAAACGTACACATGTGATGTGTCAGCCTCAGTCAAAGGGTTTGCACAGCTGCTGTCTGTGCTGATGGATGAGACACACCTGATGGAGATCTGCTGTCTGTAGTTTCTTCACTGCTTCCCCCTGTGAAGAATCCAGTGAAAGAGAGACTGTCTGTTAGAGATGGTTGGAAAATGTTGGACACTCACAGATTCAAGCGTGAGTGATCTGTATGAACACAGGTGATAATTTACAAAACAAATTTTCAGCCCGTAGTAAAGTAATCGTGAAAAGGCAAATTGTTCGTGTTCGTTGACACAAAACGTAACATTTTTTTTCTTTTAAATTTTGTCCAGCATGACTTTCTAATGCACGTCAACGGGAAGTATATTTTATGTCTGGGGCATGTATATCCTACCAGCTAATGTCAGTCTACACCTGACCACAGATACGGTAAAAGATGTGGTATTTTAGTGTTGTTGCATTAGCATTAGCATTAGAATTGTAATCCCTTTTCTTGGGTGTTGGGAATCCCTGTGGTGAGTTTAGGTGAGATAAAATGACCCAAAAACCACCGATGAGGTGTGACAGTGAAACAAAGGAGTGCCGAGATCAAAGTGTCAGACACAGTAGGATTTATGAAGGCTGCTGCATGTCAATTCAGACCTCTGGAGAAGTAGCAACAGGATGTGAATTCCTCGTCAAAGATCAGCAAGTCTGTCGCTTCTCAGCAGCTGAGATCACACTCTGTTTCTTTCTTTCCTAGTTTCAATACAACAACAACACACGGCAGCAGACCGAGGCCAGGGATGACCTCCACTGTCCGTGGTGCACGCTGAACTGCAGGAAGCTGTACAGTCTCCTCAAACACCTCAAACTGTCCCACTCCCGCTTCATCTTCAACTACGTGGTGAGTCAGATGTACACCAGCTGTTTTCTGTTCATAAAAAGGAAATGCTCTCATGTTTTGCGCTGCCAGTTTGACTCGAGGTCTTTATGGGTCAAACAGTCGACACGCTGTTGGAGTCAACACGTGCATCGAGGAGCGTTTCATTTTTAAGTGCTATTACAATCTGATGAGGGTGCTCCACAAAGCTAAGAACAAATAAAATCAAAGATGCCAATCCTTTAAAAACATTGTACAATGTAAAACAGGGGGTATCATCAGTATTTATTATTTCAATTCAGCACTTAGATCTTTAACATACTGTTGAGCATGTCCTTTAAATATGCGTCTCTCTGATCTTTGGCAGCCCCATCCCAAAGGAGCAAAGATCGAGGTCTCTATCAACGAGTGTTACGATGGGTCGTATGCAGGAAATCCTCAGGACATCCACAGCCAGCCGGGCTTCGCCTTCAGCAGGAACGGCCCCGTGAAGAGAACCGCTGTCACCCACTTTCTGGTCTGCAGGTACCCCTCCGACCTTTCCTCTCACTTTATATTTATTTACATGCTGCCGAGGGTGACGGGAACTCCTGATCATCCTCTTCCTGTCCTCTCCTCTCAGACCCAAGAGGACAAAGCCGAGCCTGTCTGAGTTTCTGGAGTCTGAGGATGGCGATCGGGAGGCGCAGAGGACGTACATCAGTGGCCACAATCGCCTGTACTTCCACAGTGACAGCTGCCTGCCGCTGAGGCCCCAGGAGATGGAAGTGGACAGCGAGGACGAGAGGGACCCCGATTGGCTCAAAGAGAAGACTGTAAAGGTGAGCTCAAGCCAGACGAACAAACACAGGAATGCTCCTGAGGAGGAGGAAGAAGCCGGGTATAAGAACAGTAGAAAGCTTCATTGGATTGGTATTCGATATCAACACAGTTTGAGTTGGATTGGTGTGTCCCTGCAGATACTAGCTCTCAGTCTGGGATTGGAAATTTAATAGTTATGAAAGAAAAAATCCAGGATAACCTTTGTTATATATTGAAACATTTGCTTTCTCCTGCTTCTAAAAGGAGAACATTTGGACAGTAAAATATTTCGGGTTGTTGTTCAGACGAAACAGCCAGTTTTTGTTAAAGATGTCACCTTGGACTCGACTGTTTTCTCTGATCGTTCTCCGGCGTTAAAAACCTCTGAAGGATTCAAACGATTCAGCAGACGCTCAGGCTTCTCTCCTCCTGTGAACGGCTTTTGCTTCTCGTGACTGTGTTAACTATGCTAACTTTTCCAGATTGGTGTGAGGGTAACAGAAGTCAGCGTGGACGTTTCTGCCACTGGCCTGTTGATGTCAACATTAAAGCTCCCCATGACTTAACAACCTGTGACTTAAAGCAGGTTTTATAATGAACGATGAAAAAGATTTCAACACACACACACCGTTTACAGATGGTTGTTGTGTTCTTGCGTTTCTTTGGTTATTTTGGGGAGGTTTTCTTTTTCAAATCTCTGTGATGTTGGACTCTAACCTGCATAAACACTATAGACTGTATGTAAAAGATGGATGTAACCCCCAGGTTTGACAAATGAAGCCAATGCAGAGGTGTCTTAAATCTATATTCTTCTTTTAGCCAGCAGGGGGCGGCTCCTCTTAAATCTGATTTGTATAGAAGTCTATGAGGAAAACGACCCTATTTTTCATTCGAGTTCTGACTTCAGTAAATGCTTTCCTGAAGAGTTTGTGGTCTCACCTGCTCATTTAAAGTCTTATTTAAAAATACCAGAGGATGTGACACTCACCTAAATCATACATTTGAGGCTTCAAAATCTACCTCCATCTTTTATATACAGTCCATGCTAAATGCTAATTAGTGCGCTCTGATTGCAGCAAATCGAGGACTTCATGGACGTGAACGAGGGGGAGAAGGAGATCATGAAGCTGTGGAATCTGCACGTCATGAAGCGTGGGTATGTACTCAGCAAAGCTTTTATCAAACGGCAGAAGTTTTTTGGTTTATTTCAGGGTTTATTTTGTTTGTTTGTTTGTTTGTTTGTTTTAAAACCTCACCTTATCCACTGGTGTCCTCCTCCCAGCTTCATCGCAGATAACCAGATGAACGAAGCGTGTCTGCTGTTTGCTGAACACCACGCTGCCGTCATCGTCAAACGCAACCTGTGTCGCAATTTCCTGCTCCACCTGATCAGCATGCATGACTTCAACCTGATCAGCACGCTGACCATCAACCAGGCCATGGCCCGGCTCCGCCTCGTCGAGAGCCAGGCCACCCAGAGAGACAAAGAGGAGGACGAGGAGGAGGAGGAGGACTGGGAGACGGCCGTGGAGTCCCAGCCGGAGCTGGATCCCGACCCTGATCCCGATCCAACAGAGTTTAAAACCTGCAGTGACGTGACCACCAACGGCTCCCCGGAGACTGGAAACCAGCTGGTGGAGGAGGGCGGCGAGAAGCCGCACACCAAGCAGAAATTGTCCGGCTTCGGCTCGGTTTTAAAGTGACTGCTCGGCTGGAGCGCCACAAAGATTCCCGAACAGAGCGGGAAGACTGAGGCCTGAGGCCGGAATCAGCAAACAGGTGTTAAACACACATGGGTTACTGCAGGGATTCTCAAAGGCAGGTTACACCAGGATCAAAATGAACTTCACATCCTCAAAGTCACACATTCAAATCGAAGAGACGCTTTATGGTTTCACAGTTCATCGACGCTGAGAATTTTGAATTATTTTTTTAATTATTTTCACGTTTTTTCCATGTTGTTTGTCCTGTTTCTGTAAATGTTTGAGTGTTTAACTCTGAGGTGCTCCAGTTTTATTTCCAGCCTGACAGAGCTGTGGAGTGAGCACAAAACAGGTTCGGTCTTAGGGCTGGAGGTGCAGAAGTCGGTCGTACGTCTTCTGCAGATGTCGAGTTGCCTTCAAAAGAGGCGTCAACATTTCATGCAGCAGCTGCGAATTCAAACAGGAGGAGATGGTCCATCTGCTCGGGACTATTTTCAGCAGCGGAGTGATCCGTATTTGGTGCTCTCTTTGGTGCTACTTTGCCTCTCGAGACTCTTCGTCGGTGCTCTGAGTCATTTTGTGTTCACTCCATCGTTCAAACCTCATGTCAGTCTTCCTCAGAGTGAAGCATCAATCAGTGACCTTCCAGGCACCCTCAGCTCCACCAAAGGTTTTCTTTTAGCAGGGAGTGTGTGCACATGCTCAGTAGAGTCACGGTTAAGGCGTCTATTGGGTGTCAAGAGTGCCGCCGTACTGCAAAAGGAAGTTTGACCAGTTATTATCAAAAAAGGTCAGGGTTGAACCGCTGAGTGTCAGGAGGTGACTGATCACGACTCGAGACGCCTGTTAGAGTCGTTAACAGGTGTTTTTACCTGGAGACACCACAAAGTTCATATTAACTGTTAACGAGACCGATGCTCAAAGCTAAGATAGACTCTCTGCACTTGTGTCATTTATTAACGTTTAAACAAGAGTCTGAAAGTAGTCCCCCCCCCAATATGTATTCCTGTTGAGCCCCGCTCATCTGAAAATCATGTTCATAATAATTCTGTGAGTCAGAATATGAAGAAAATATATTTTTGCTCATACTGTGGAGCATTACCTTTCACTATCCGAGCTCAAGGGATCTCATAAGATCAGTGATGTTGTTTTCCGTGTGATTCAGCTGCTTGTTAACTCAAACAAAACGAGACAAAAGTCTCCGAGCTTTCTTTGATCGGGTTAATCAGGAAGTTAATCCTCAGGTTGGGTTAATTTTTGGCATCCAGTGATCATGAAAATAAGATAATCTGAATTAAATGGTTAGTTTTTGTTTTGTTTTGTTTTTTCCCATTAGTTTTTGCTGCAACGCTCTCGCTTTGTATCGTTAAAGATAAAGTGAAGACATTTCCTTTGCACGCGTTTTTCTCGCTTTTGGTGTTTTTAGTTCAGCTCGAGCTGAGACGATGAAAACTGGCTCCTGCCAATGAGTTTTATCTGAGGGTTTATTGCGCGGTCTGCCTTCTGGCGACATAGACAGGACTGTTTGAACATGTGACTCTGCTGTACTCGTGGGCACACCTCCCCTACAGTTATGTTTTCCTTTAAACTACTGGTGCTAAATGTTTTTACTCCTCAGTGCATCTCCTTTCTTACAGCAGACCTCCACTGCCAGCTCTCCAACACCGAGAAGCATGTTTAGTTGTCTCTTTCTTTTTTAAAGCGACTCTGTTTTTCCTACAGTGCTGTTGTTTTTACCGTGCTCTCAGCCCAGGACAACAAAAAGGACTCGCTGTGCAGCAAAACTGGACAAAAAAAAGCTCCTCAGAGCTCAGAGAGGCTTGGAAAGGCCACGTTCCTACTGTTGTGATCTAAACAAAATGGATAACTATAGGATTAAACTGTTTATGCAGGTGCTGTTTCCAGTTTCTTTAAAATAAGAAATTGCTGCTTTATTTTGAAATTATTATAAACTGAATAGTTTAAGTTTTGGACTGATACAAGCTTGGCTGGTCTGTTTTGTCTTTTTTTTGTTTTTCTTTTATTTGATCAACAAAATTGTAAAGTAAAAAAAAAAAAAGAAGAAGAAGAAAAAGCCACTTATAAAACGAATGGTTCCACAGGGTTGTGATGTCGCTGTATAGTGTGGTGTTAATGCAATATAAATAATGTTGCTCCAACCAAAAAAAAAAAACATGTTTTGATTAGGAGGAAAAAAACATCTGAAAGTCTAAAGATTGCTGGAGGAGGTGGGGGTGGATGGATGGATCAAATCCAGGCCTTTCACACAGGACATTTGAGTTTAGAGTCCACTGTGATGTGAAAAGTTGGACCAAGTGACACACTCGGGCAGAAAAACAAGTATGAAAAAGTGCAGTTCCTCTAGCGGCTCCTGCAGTGGATCAGTCTATGTTAAAATGTCCAACTTTAATTTGTTTAAATAAACATGTTTTCAGCCAGATATATAAAAGGTTTTTTTTTTTTTGTTTTTTTTTTTTCTGGATAGTTTCTTTATTTAGAAAAACTGCACAGCTTGAAGTGGCCACTCTGACAAGTGCATCAAACCATCTGCTTTATATAGATGATGTCATCTCCTCGCTTTCACATTTTGGTTTTGAAACCTGCCTTTGTAACCAGGAGTGATCATATTTGGTTGTATTCATATTCGGAGGGTGCTGTGCTAAGTTTAGGCTAATGCTACGCAGCTTGGTTAGCACATTTCATATCGGTAAAGTTGAAACAGCACACAGACATGCATATCTGCTTATTGGTGCTAAGAAACTCTCTAAAACTGGATGATTTTTCTTTTGGATTTTTGTTTATAGACAGGTCCATGTTGACACAGGCAGCTGTAGATGTTAGCTCCTAGGGTGCACTGTATCCTTGCTAACCAAACTAGCTAGCATTAGCTGATAGCTTGGTACACCAGTTTTCATCCAGTCTTTTCAATTCTGGCTCCAAAAAACAACATGGTTGGAGGCCAAAATGTGAAGTCCAGAATCCAGCAGGTGATTGCACGGTGACTTCGTCCATCTTTTATCTTTTTTTACTCCCACGAATCGGCAAAATTGTGACATCACAACTGTGTGACTGGTCCTGGAGCAACATTAAAATGATGAGGGGACACCAGCATGGCGGCACATGGTGTAGTAGCTGAACACGCCCACTACACCTGTTATATATATAAATGTAAATATGACTGTAAAAAAAACAAACGATAGCTTTGTGATATGTATGTTTTTGAAACTTAAACACCATCAGTGACATTTTACTTGGTATTATTAGTTAAAGGACCAAAATGGGATTCATTTTCTGCAGATTTCTTTGCTCTTATGTGTCCTGCGTCATGTGACACCTGGATCCCTGCTGCCTTCATTACTTTGACAGTTAACCCCGGGGACATGCCGGGTAAAGATTAGACATGACAGACAAATCGCACCGGCAGCGTTTCAGTCTTCACAGGGAATTTTATTTTGAAAATTAAAACCGTGCTCCTGTATAGACTGTATATGAATGTTGGATGCATCTATTGTGGACCCTCTGTGTAGGTTTTTGGCGTTTTTTGCGAAACGACACGAGTAGTAAACGAGTAGTAAAGCCTGGAGTTCTTCCATTCTCCTGAAAGAGGGTCTCAAAAACACTCGAGGGCACTGCCCCACATTTGTAAATGAAAATATTTCATCAACCCACCCACTAGTAACAGAGTCAGGCAGTCCGGGTGCTGATGTTTTACCCATGCCATTGTAGCCTAAATGCAGTACGAGCCTCCAGATGTGGGCAGCTGTGAGTCCATGGAAGCATAACGTCAGACATGATCATTTGGATGTATTTAGAGCTGTCTTTTTTGTTTTGTTTTAAAAAGCTTTATGCCTGCTGGCGACTGATCCAGCCTGCTGAAATCTGCAGATCTGAAACCTTTTCTCCGTTCACGAGACCCAGCAGCGTTTTGCACAATACGGGAGGAGCCGTGTCGGCCAAACGAGACTTTTCTTTAACAATAATGTAAAACTAGCTCCAGTCACAATGGTTTTCTATTAAAATGGACAATTTTGTAATAATATTGGCATCGTGCTCCATTTCTTTCACCATCATTTCACTCACAGCTCGGTCACACTTGGCTCAAAATAGGACGACAGCGACTAAGGGTCGTCGTTTGGGATTGCACTGATTTTATTTGCTGTCTGAGGCCGATTGCAAGCACTTGCTGTGACCAGCTGATCGCCCAGAGGTGCAACATCCCAAACCTCTGGGTGACTTTTGATCACAAAGTGATTGCACATGGCTCTTCCCTCTCATGTTGATGGATTGAGAGCTCTGACGCTTGACTTTAAAGCTGTTGTTTGTTTTTTTGATAAAATCTTTTAAGGCTGTTTTGTCTGATCTGATTGGTACTCTACTTAGTTTATAGAGAAATGTTGATTTATATTTTCTATAAATTATATTATGGCTGGCGCATTCCCTGCATGATTATTTCCAATATAATACTGCTACAACTTTTTGCAAAGAGAAAAAAAATCAAAGCAGTCTACACGCTGAGTTTTCAAATTATGAACGTTAACTGCTCACACAACTATTGTTGGTAACTACTTTTACTGCCCTCTCGTGTCTGCAGTGAGGAACTACAATACAAATGCAGGCAGTATACCAGCATTTCTAAAATACAACGACCAATAGAAGTGAAATAAACTGATCTCGTTGTCACAGTGAAGACTTCAAACACTGATCAACACTAAAACGCACACTGATGATCTTGATCATTGATATCTGCCAACTATAATACAGATGCTACATGTGACCTTAGTGACTCCCCACAGGTGAAACATCTTCATGAACAACACAAAATCATCCAGCTGTCATCGACTCGAGGCAGTGAAGATGCACAGATGTCTTTATAAAGGTTTAACAAACTGATGTTGTAGTTCCTGTTGTGACCACTGGGGGCAGCACAGATTAGAATACGTTCGCCCCTTAAAAAGGTAAATTAAACTTTAAAAATGTGCATTGATGCCATTAAAAAGCCAATAAGTCATATTTTCAAAACTGAGAATCACATGATGATCTTTATTGAACAAAATGTGAAGATACCAGCAGTGAACACACATGCAATACAAACGTTTGACCAGCAGGTGTCACTGATGTGACTTTGACACAAACAGCTGCTTCAGGTTTGTTTCCTCCATCTTCAGACAAAAAATAAAATAAAAGGAGGGTTTTGTTTTTGTTTTTTGAGGTTGCTGGTTTCAGGACTTTTGTACCTTAAACTGGAGCAAATCCAGAGTCCCACAGTTCTCTAAAAGCATGTAACACTGTGCTCAGTTCTGCAGAAAAACAGGAGAACATCTGTGAGCAACAAGCTGTCCTGGCCTGTCTTTGTATCAGCTGATAAGAGATTACGCCAGGCGGCTGAAATGTGTCCAGACGTGTAATAAAAGCAAGACAAGTGAGCAGTGGTAGCAGATAAATCCTATGACAGTGTGTGTGCAGAACACATATGTAAAAACAAAAAGCTACGCAGGAAAACTCGCAATGTTAAGACATCTGAAGACATTTTTAAACCACATCAGGCCCTCTGCTCCACCAGAGTGCATAAATGGGCATGAAAAAAAAAAAAATGGCAGGGCATGAAAACAGGAAACCATGGGGAAACTTCCTGTACATTACCACAGACTTAACTCCGTTTAGTTGACCGTTTTGTAAATGGCTGCCGGTTCGTTACTGAGAAAAATGATAACGGATCATTTGCCGTCCAACGCCCTCCTCCTGCTTTAAATACTGTCAGGAAGCTTAAAAGTAACCATGTAACTGAAAAAAATAAAAAACCAAAAACAGAATAAAAGACTAATTTCTTCAGCTCAGAGCGCCACCTGTCTGCAAGAAATCAGAGTCATCAGCTGTGAAATTGGGATGCATGATTCGGATTTCTTTTTAAAGCCTCAGCGTCACATTTTGGAATTCTACATGTTGATCCGGGTCACACAGGAGACCGAGGTTAGAGTCAAGCATCAAGTCCAAAGTCCACATTGTGTTTAGACCAAGCACAAAGAGACAGAAGCTGCAGTTCCTCCAACGTCCACTAGTTGGGACCAAAAAAGAATCAGTCCCCATAGACTCGCATGTTAAAAATGTCCACCTTTACATTAGAAATAAACATGTTTACAGCCTGCTGTCTGTCAGTTTTTAAGCCTCAACAAAATCTAAATGAGTTCTAAAAAATGTTATGAAGGAAAAATTGTGCAGCGAGACCAAAACAACTTCTGTATCAGGCTGTAAACATGTTTATTTCTCTTTTAAAGTTGGACATTTTTAACATGGGAGTCATTGGGAACTTTTGGAGACAACTAGTGGACGTTGGTGAAACTGCAGCTCTTGGCACTTTTTTAGCCCTGATAATCATCACTTTTAGCCACTGTAGACGTCTGATTTCATGCAGGACTCTAACCGCAGGCTAACATGTAAAAGTCCTGAAATGGAGCGCTTCACCTCAGATTGGTCAGAGCCTTCTGAAAGAGCCATTTTTATTCAATGCCAACGTGTGTGTGGCTTGCTGTTTCCAAACACCCCGTGGAGGTTTATGGATGAAATCTGATTTGTCAGGACTTTTACTGGTTTTGGTTTTATCCTCCTCTATAACCCGTGAAGTCCAAGTAACCCTAACCTGTAACCCTGTGCTATGAAATTATGCGATTTTCTCAGAAGTCAAACACCAAAAACGACGCAGTCCTTTTAATCATGTCCAAACCTCAGGGTTAGGGGCTCGAGCTACTTCTCATTATCTCTGATGACTTAATAGTGCGTCCACATCAAACAAAGCCTTTGCAGAGAGTCATGGCTGCCACTCAGAAATGCAGGACGAGGTTTTTAAAAGTGAAGGGTAAACCATGTAACGTGATTCCAGCTATCAGGGTGAATGCTTTGGGGTTCTGAGTGGCTGCAAAGTGGTTCGCCCTCCATTTGGTGTGAACGCATGAGACCTCACTGGGCAAATGTGCAGATGGAGGACGGCTGAGCTCAATCAGAGTTACTCAGAAAGTGAGAGGACTGCAGGAGAGAGGACAGTTAGTCCTCAGAGTGAAACTCTGTCCACGGACTCGATTACAAACAGCAGAAACCGTCACCGCAGAACCGAGCGGAAGACACGAGCTGCTGTTTGTGATGAACATGCAGAAGGAAACGTCGGCAGATGCCGCCAGCTAAAAACTCGACTCCTCAGGAGCGCCGCTCCAGCAAGGAAACTCCAGAGGAGAAAGGCTTCTGTTTGAGTTTCCACCCAACAGACGTGAGCGGCTTTTGGTGAAATTCTAAGAAGAAATTATTTTTTTGTGTGTTTGAGGTGAAAAAAGAGGAGCAGAAATGTTTGGACTGGGACGCCGGAGGAGCCGGCGTTTTAAAACACGAGCACCTTCCAGCCGGAGTGGACGAAGGAGCAGCCGAAGAAGAGGCAGTCCACCGGCTGGTCCACCAGCCAATCGAACACCACCTCGCGGTTCCCCGAGCCGATCGTCACCCTCAGCTTGAAGTTGCCGCCCTCGCTCGTGTTGTTGTTGCTGATGGGGAACAGGCTCACCACCTCCATGTCAAAGGTCACGGCAGAGCCGACGGTGACGGCGGGCAGCTGGTTGGTCATCTCTTTGCCGTTGACGAAAACGGCACCTGAGGAGAAAAAGTTTGAAAGAATTCAACATTTGTTATTTATCATAAAAAAGAATCAAAGCTGAACTTTGGTTAAATAAACGTCTGAAGTTTAATTTTCACACATCTCGTTTAAATGCTTCCCACAGGAGGGATTTATACACTTCAGGAGGTCTTTCCTGTTTCAGCTTCTGTGATTTTGCTTTAACTCTCTTTGTCTCCTTGTCTCCTTGTCTCCTCGTCTCTGACGATGCTCTGCTCGTTGCTTCTGCATCAACACGTCAGCACCACAGAAATACTCTGAGCTGATTCGCCTGACACCCGTATCTGGACTGTTTCTTCATCTTTGCAGCATCACCAGTTCTTCTTCTTCTTCGACGTCTGGTGTTTTTTTTTTTAAATTTAAACTGAAATTTTGGCTCATGTTTCCACCCTTTAGTGAGAGGCTTCAAACATCGCACATCCCATAACTGGGAATAAATTAAATTATGGACCCTACTTACAATCCTGCCTGGAAATCTAATCCCTGTAATGGCTCCATCTCCCACCAGGAGGGAAACCATTGATCTAAAACATGACGTCCACACAGAAAGCCTCATAAAGAGAAACCTTTCAAAGTATCAGAGCATCAGAACTTGAAGGAAATGACTTTTCAGATCTGATCAACAGAAATTAGAGACTTCAATTTTTGGAATAATGGAATCTAAATCAGCAGTCTGCAGCCTGTTTTTATACTTCAATGAAGCTTAAAGTAAGAAAACAGCAGTGTGGTGGTTAGACCCTGTGGATCCCTCCATCTGATAGTGACGCCTCCCATTTTAAAGCCTCGACTTTAGACATCGTGCTTATATTTGTGTTTAAATGTATCTAAACCAGAACAATTTGCATTGGGCTCATCATTTATTTACAGTCTTTAAAAAGGACCCATTAGAAATTAATCCGCCACTGAAAATAGTGCATTTGTCAGGGACTATTTTCTCTCGTGTAACTCAGTTTTGTTTATATTTCACCGATTCACAGCTGCAGTTGCCTCAAGGTGCTTGGATTGTGAAGGTGCGACCCCCTTTGAGAAAGCACTTGACGACTGTGGGAAGGAAAAACTCCCCTTTAACAGGAAGAAACCTCCGGCTGGGGGTGAGAGTCAGTCAACATTTAAGTTCTGTCTGCCAAAAAACAAACATGAAGCTTTTCAAGGAGACTAACGAGTTTCAGGCTCGAGTCCTCAGCTGTGAGCCACGCAGACTCTCCCTGGGATTTGTAGTCCTGTACAAGCTGAACATGGGGTTTTGAAGTCTATCTGAGGCAGCGTACCATTGGTGGAAATGCAGACAGCCTGGTCCCGCTGTAGTGACTCCTCCTCACTCTCGCTGTCAATGCACACGCCCAGACTGTCCCTCCGATCCATCTGACCTGCTGCAGAGATCCTGAACACACACATAAAAACACACTGTTGGCATCTAACTGTGGATTTAGATATGATCTGCACGTGACGTCCAGGAGAGAAATGGAAAGATCTCCATCTTTAAAGCTTTGTTGTGGGCGTACTTGAACGTGAGCGTCTGGCCGCAGAAGTAGGTGGGGGCTTTGGAGTAGAGGACAGGGCAGCGCGATTGGGAGGAGTCATTGCGCAGCGCGATGTTCTTCCTGCTGCTCAGGATGTAGCCCTCGGTCCCTGAACGCCACTCTGGAAGATAAAACAAACACACGGCGTTCGTTAGCAGAGTATCAGACTAATCTGCTTCAGTTTAAACTTTTAGGTTTCTATATATTAACACGACTCCATACTGCAGTGGAGACAGAGACGGTCTCTGCTGATAGTACAGAAACACAGAGGTCGTGCTGATGTTTCCATTAAATTCCGTCTTCCTGTTAGAGGTGAACCGATTGGCTGGTGACTGCAGGAAAAGGCTGCAGCGAGTCCTGCGCACATAAATGCTTACAGGCCTGTGATGATGTCACGGTTACTGCAAACAATTACCAACACGACTGCATTCACAGCTCTGTTATTTCAGCTGCAACCCAGGAGGCGTTAAAGGGTCTGAGAGTTAGAAACAGAATGAAAACTGGCAAATATTTTAGAGAAAGGTCACAAACACGAGGCAGAGGTCCTCGAAGGACGACAGAGTAATAATATTATTGCTATAAAATTGTCTGTAGCCAACAGGAGGTGAAATCTCTGTTTCTCACTGATGCTCGTCCCCGTGCGCAGAGTTAAGACAGATATTCCAGGACTGGTGATGTCATTTTCCAGAGAGCCGATTGGTCAGTCGGTGGTGGTTTTGTTCGTTTGGATCTCAAACAGAATCCAGCACACCTTTGCAACCCTGAAAACTCGGGCTTAAACCCAGAGTTACATCGCTGAGCCCCAAATCTGGCTCACGCTCTGCGCCTCAGCTCAGCTCTGTCCGTGCTAACAGTTGCACGCCGTCACCAGCGTGATCACAGAGTGACACAGACATGGAAAACGCACGAGCTGAACTGAGGTCCCCTCTCCAAAAGCTCTGTTCAGTCACCTGTATTTTTAGTGCCTTAAGAGATGAAGGTCTTTGATTTGCTTCAGTAACTCAGACACGAGTGAACTTCACTTTGCTGCTACAGGGTTTCCCTCTCTCGGGGGCTCGGTCGGATGCGAAGTCTCCACCTACCATGCGGTGCCAGGGTGGTGTATCCCGTCTGCGGGATGCTCCAGGGGCTCCACTCGGTGCGACCCTCCCCGCGGGCGCAGACCCTGAACAGATAATCCGTGTGAGGGTCCAAGTGGAGAACCAGGAACTCCGATTCCCGCCCGATGTAGGCGTCCTCATACTGGCTCCCCCCGCTGCCGGAGCGCCGGTACTGCAGCCGATAATCTGCAGCCGCAAAGTCCTCGTCCACCTGAAGCACAAACAATAATGTCCAGTTTTAATTAAGGTGCAGAATAATGTACTTCCTCATTTCACCAAGTTTTACATTTTAACAACAAATGTCGATATTTGAGCTGCGATTCCTCGGCACAAACTTTCCTCACGAGCTGCAAACTTTAAAGGAACACGTGTGTTTCCACCAGAGACTAAATTAACTTCCTGATTTTATCCACACAAACAGACGTGCTCGAAGGATTTTGGTCCTGATTGGTGCAGACTTCACTGCAGAGGCTGACACTCAGGTTTAGTTTAAATGCTGTGAAAACTCAAACTTAAAGGACTTCTCTGAACTTCTGGTGTCCATTTATGATCAAAAAATGTCATTAAGTTCAAAGAGCCCTTAAACACACTGGCAGTTTAACCTCCTCCATTACACTGACCTCAACTTTCACTCTTTGAGTCGATTAGTCTGGTTTTTGTCCGCAACATTTAAAGATCTCCAGTTCCTGGATTCAAGTCACACCACTACGAGCGCTTTACAGAGCGGGTGAGCAGCCTGCCTGGGAACTTTTATTTTGAAAGCTGACTGGATCTTCCTACCCACCTCTGTGTGGTGCGCTGGGACTTTAAACAACAGGCCCAGCATTATCTCAGATCGTGGGTTTGATACAGACTTTTGTTACGCTCTGCAAACTCCAATCAGCTTCCTGCTCAGTCTCTTCACCTGGAAAAGCACCGTGTGTGTCCCGTTTACCCCTGCTGACCTTACACCAGCGGACCAGGATGCTGCCCGGTCTCTCCTGCAGCTCCTCTATCTGGACGGGCGGGTGGGAGGAGACGGCGCCGTGGCGAGCCACCCGGTCCCTCAGCAGGCTCAGCAGGGAGTCATCGAACTGGGCTGAGACACACGGCACGTCCACCAACGCTGGAACCTCTGGCAGGCTGGAAAACACACACACAGCGATAAACAGCAGCTGATTAACTTTTTCCTCTCGACTTTAAACACCTGCAGCGAAACACCTTCGCCTGTCCCACCTGTCCAGCTGGATGTGCATGGCCTTCTTCGTAAAGCTGCCCAGTTTGTCCTCCTTTTCTCCAAGACCACATCGCAGAGCTGCTTCTCCTGCAGAGAATAAGCATGGATCATTTTTCTGGGCTGAATAATTGTGAAAACTGTGGCGGCTGTAAATCATCGTCTCTCCTTCCTGAAAATAATATTTTGCAGCTGTGTTCGTGGCAGCGTTTGTGCGACCCACCCTCTCTCAGCAGCTCGTCGGCCTGGCCCACGCCGTGCTCGATCAGGCTCTGACAGTCGTCCAGCGGCTTGATGCTGTCGGCCTCGATGGTGTCGACCTCGGTCAGGAGGTTAGCCAGCCGCTCCGCCAGCAGTCGAGTAGCTGCCGCCTGCAGCTCGGCGAAGTGCTTCCGGAGGGTCTCGCGGGCTTGACCCGAGCTGCCTCGAATCTGAGCCGCCAATCAAAGAGGAAGAAGATAAAAACAGGTGAGGATGTGACTCCGAGACAGAGAACGACATAACCGAGTGTTTCTGTCATCAGACGTCTCCTCGTTAGCCTTAATTCAGTTAATTGGTGCCGTTTTGTGTTTTCTTTTGTTTTTGCTCCTGTTTCAGCTCCTGACAAACAGAGTGAGCTCTGAAATAAACACGAAGGACTGTGTGAAGGGAAAATATAACATTTTAAGGGCAGTGCGAGAGATCGTCAGCACACTAATTGTAAAATAAGCTGAAAAATAACAACAATAATAATGCAAATTCAAAAGTACCAAATTCCAACCTGCCAGTGTCGTCTGAGCGCTCAGTTTTAAGAACATCAAGAAAAAAAAAGTTCATTTTAAATCTGGAAAGTTGGGTCAGGGTCGTGTTTCCCACTGCGAAGCATCTTCTCTTCTTCATCATCAGTCTGTAAACATCTGTGAGCTGAGCAGCTGCTGGACTGTCGGGAGACAAATGCCTGATAGAGGATTCTCACTGCTCAGCAGTCCTGGCTCTTCTTTGTCCTGTTGTGGGTTCGTGAAGCTCCAGATGATCTCATCCGGTGAAACATCGCACAGACGGTGATTTCTAGAAGTGTTTTTGAGCCTGTGCACTCATTTCCATCCCAGAATCGTGCCTGTTTTTAATACAGTGCGGCCTAAAGATCACGGGTACCTGATAAAGATTTTTGGCCTCGTCTCAGAGCCTTTTGATGAGATTATATTGAGATGTTCACAGTGAGGAACAGGTTGGTGAACTTCTGTCCATCTTTACGTCTGAGAAGCTCTCTTCATACCCGATGATGACCTGCTGCCCTTTAACCTGACTAGCTGTAAAAATCTTCCTCCAGCAGTTTAGTTGTAGAAACGTTTACTTTGCTGGTCTCCAGCTGCTACAGTGACCCACAGTTTTTTGTTCTATGCTGAGATTCACAAATCATCACCTTCTGTATTCATTTACAGTACACACAGCGTCCCAGCTGTTGTGGGGTTGTACTTTAAGCGCTTATAAACCAGGAAACATTCAGAGTATAAAGGTAAAGTTCTGCAGGGCTTCATCACACATACTACAGTTATTTTACATTGAAAAAACAGTCGTTGATTCTGGGTTTCGTTTGGGAGGAACCAATCGATTTTCATTAAATGACCAGCAACAGTTACGCCGCAGTTAGTGCTATGATAGGTTACACCTCACACAGAGGCGGTGCGGAGCGGCTGCACACACAAGCAGCTCATCAGGAAGCTGACTTACTCGTCATCGGCGGAGGTCATGTTTCAGTTCCTCTTTGCAGAACACACAGAGTGTGATTTCACAATGAGTATACGGAGAGCGATGGCAGGAAACGGAAGGCTGATTGACAACTGCTGCACTGATAAAGCAGGGACGGTATGACAATGGAAAGCCGCTCTGCCAGAGTACACTCGGATCTTTGTGTGTGTGTGAGGAGTTTTCCAGCAGAGGCATCATATCCTGACGATTATCAGCTCGACACAGATGAGCAATTATCAATATTTTGGGATTTGAAAAGTAAAATAAGACTAAAGATGTGATCCAAACACGAGGCAGGACAGAAATAGTTTTCCTCTTACAAGAAGAGAGATGCTGCAGTGATAGCATTGTCTCAGATCTCAAACACACACTTTGGTATCCCTTATTCGCTGTGTGTGTGTGTGTGTGTGTGTGTGTGTGTGTGTGTGTGTGATGTTTCCTGGACTATAATCTGGTGGGGAGCCATCTCCCACTGTGGGAAATCAGGGGGTCATGGGAAAGAAAAGAAAGCACATCTCGATCCAGGACAACGTGCGATGGAACAGCTGAGGGAGGTGGAGGGAGTCTCAACTAACAAAACAAATACAACACACCCCACATCGAATTTTACTAACAAGTCTAATAAGTGTGCAGACTGTTGTCTGGATGAGGGAAACTGTACGTTTCTGTGGATCAGCTGGAGGGGCTCAGGTTTGCTTTGTGATATATTTATGTGCTCTGGTTTGAGACCACACTGACTGAGTCAGCGTGGCGACTCTTGCAGGAGACAAAATGCTGATGGAAAGGCAGACAGGAATTCAAAGTAACCGGATCACAGACAGCGGCTAAAGCTGCTGGAAAGACACCGTTATCATCACCAGCAGCACCAGCAGCACCAGCAGCACCAGCAGCAACCCTCCAATAGAAATCATGTTAGAGAAAGATAAAAACTGGAAAACAAAGGCAGATTCATCAGCTGGAAGTTGCTTGTGGAGCAAAGGAATACAGGATTATGTCCCAGGTCACCTACATATCACACCTACAGGAGCAGCTCAGCCACGCCATCAAGTCAGCAGAGCGTCTGCAACTTCTGCACATTTAGTTTGCAATAAAAGCACTTACACTTCCTTCCATCCATCCTCCTCTGCTTATCCTTATCTGCTTACCATTTACAGCTGATCATGGAATATACAGGGGGAGGAAATCTCCTTTTTAACTTCTTTATTAGTGTTTTTTAGCCACCTTATGTGTAAGTAAACTAACATGCTTAGGCTGAAAGGGGGGTGGGGTCAACTTAAAATATAACATATATCACTGTAGGTGATTATCAGCTGCACAGGGCTGGAGCCTGTCCTCGCCGTCACAGTGCGAGAGGCGGGGTACAGCTGAACGCGTCCAATCAGAAAGACGTGACACACTCTCACACCCACACCTACAGCCAATTAAGAATCACGAAATACCCAAACAAGCATTTCAGAGGAGAGTGTAAGAACACACAATCATCGACTACTGCCCCCTGGTGGCGGCGTTTTTAGGTATATTTTGTATTTAATGGCTGCCATCGTGTCCTGATTACTCGGCCTCTCTCATCCCTCAGCTTTCTGTCGCGCAATCTGTGGAAGGTGAGCTGGAGGCTGGTCAGCAGGAACCACCTTTCATTGGAAGATGGTCTTTATGGTAAAATAACCTCCCCCACCAACTCCATGCCTTTATAGATTATCTATAGATACCCATTTTTATACCATGCATGTCTATCCAGACTGACTCACCTTTGGAGCCCCCTGTGGACATTAGAGGAACTGCAGTTACTGCTTGGTCTGAATAAAACAACAACAATCCCATATTTTATGTTCTTGGACCAAAATCTGTCTCGTTTCTCTCTCCTCTCCTTTTTTAATCTCTCCTCTAAGGCTCGCTGTCCGTCCACAGCGACAGGAAACAGCAGCATTGTTTACTGCGAGCAGCTGGAGGGGTAAAACTAGACAGCAGGGGGAAGGAAGAGATAGCAGAGAGGGAGGGGAGGGGGGAGAATTTACTCTCCCGGGATTCTTCTGAGTCAGGAGCGAACACAAATCACACCGCCTGGGCCTGGACGAGTCTTTCAGAGTGAGCGGGTGCAGTGAAACAGACAAAGAAAGCACTGAGGGAGTGAAGCGCATCGAGCCCCGAGCTTCACAACAGATCACAAATCAGGCTGCAGTACCTGTTTACGGGCCTGGTTGAGGCCATGCAGGCGCTGCTGGAGTTCGCTGCGGTAGTTCTGGGCCGCCTCGATGCTTTCCTTCGCCTCCTGCAGCAACACGTCCACCTCCACAGACATCCTCCCGGCCTGCTGTCACACACACACACGAGGGAGGGATATTTACTAAACACACCCAGAAGGCAGCATAACCTGAAACTAAACACTGAGAAAATGTATTTGCACAGATGACAGCGGCTGAAAAATGACTCCAGCAAACAGAATCAGGCCTCAGTAATCATGTTCTTTTTAAATCACAGACAAAACAGAAACACGTCGTCCCTGAGAGGCGCACGGTGTCCCTGATGCCCTGCTCCATCTTCTGTTTTACCTCGAATGTGACCATAATCTACAAAATGAACATCGTGTTGTATTCACAAAGCCTGCAAACTAAAGACTGAGACCATAACCTGGCTGTAAAGTGTTTCAGATTTCTCTACATTCAGACCACAGGAGTCGCCCCCTGCTGGCCATTAGAAAGGACACAGGCTTGAGGCACCTTCGCATCGAATTAACTGTTTATGGCACAAAGCGAGTGACTCAGAGTGACTGAGCGGACACCAGCGTGTCCTTTAGTCGGTCGTGACTCATCGATGCAGACATCACATTGGACAAACGACCCACGGCGTTCTTCAGGTGGACTCCAAGTGGGTTGGATAAACTATGAATGCTAGCTAAACAGGAAAAACCTGAATCTCAGTGGCCACAGTGCTAACGCTTGTCACCGTGATCCAGCTCAGACAAAACGCTGGGTTTAGAAAAAGAACCGAAAAAAGGAACGATTCTGTCACCATTATGGTTTTTTTGTGATAAATGATTCCCGCCTTAAAGTGTTCAGTTTTATTTATATCAGCAGCACTCGACTCAAGACACTTTATATTTAAGGTAAAGACTGTACAGCAATAACATTCCTGCCACATGACCCCAAAACACAATCAGCTCTCTGGAAAATGACACGTTCAGCCAAATTTAAATGGAAACTACATTAAAACTGGGTCAGTTTTCAAAATAAAAGTCCCCCAAGTAGATTAAATGCAGAACGACTTTGGAATCTGGTGTAAGTCTCTTTTACTCCAACTGTTACTCATATGGTTAATGTAAATAACACTATTCTGGTGTTTTTTTGCGCTTATTGCACACTTGGTGTAAATGTTTCCATCCACCCTCTTTTACTTTTTAAATTCAGGGTTGCAGGGGGCTGGAGCCCACCTCAGCTTCACGCTTCCTGTAATTAGTCTTTGTTGTTGCTTTGTTTATTAGTATGACGAGGCTCTTCAGCATGTTTTTGTCCTAACTGTTAAAGTATCGACACGAGCAACAAGCAGAATGAGGGCGACGCACGGGGCAGAAGCTGTAGTTTCACTGATCACTAATCACTGATCTGTTCAGTAATCATTGACTGAACACATAATTCCCCTCTGCAGAGACGCTGCTGTGGCTAATAACCAATAACAGACTAACAGACTCCATCTTCTGCTAGAAAAACTACAAGTCAACCAAACGCGTTGAGCATTTTCAGTGACAGAGGATATGAGAAAACAAGTAAACCACTTCCTCTGCTACCAGCCAGCCGCAGTACCAGCCGCTTTACGACACAGCGAAAACAGAGGACTTCTGGTTTCATCACAGCGGCGTGGGACCACATTCTTCACGACCTTTACGTACAATGCTCAGTGTGGTCCACCAGCCTCACATAACTATGAAAATAAAACCCCACAATGATCATAAACACGCAGTTTAATGAGCCTCTTCCTGTGACCTTAACATTATTATCAAACATCAGTAAAATAATGCTTTGTTACTGATCTTGGCTTCATTTTAATGTCAAAAGCTGATAGCATGGAGTTGGTCTAGTTTTAAAACTGCAGCTCTGTCAGTCTTCACGTCTCTGCAGCGGGAGCCAAATGACCTCTAAGACCACTTTTACAACAGCAGACACTCAGGTTTATCAGAGTAATCAACGCTGCAGGGTCCCTGAGCTGGTTAGTCTTTTAAAGACATTTTTTAGCCCTCAAAATGATTTTTGGGGACCTCGTTTTTGTTTATCGTTTAAAGGAAGCTACGGTTTTAGCATTCACAGACTATTAAACCTAGAACATCCAAATAAAAACATTATTATGGTATTCTGGCTTTCATTTATTTTAACTTTATCCTCCCTAAAAATCCAGTTCCATCGCTGCTAAACAGTTCACTTCACTGTGAGTTATTTAGTTTATTCATTGGACTCGAATTCACATGTGAATCATTTGATTTAATGCTTTCCTCGAAGTGTTCCCAAACCAGCAGAGATCGCTCCAGTGTCCTGGGCCCGCTCCAGAGCCTTCTCCCAGTTGGACATTCCTGAAACACCTCACCTAGGAGGGGCCCAGGAGGCATCTCAGCTGGCTCCTTTCGGTTTGGAGGAGCAGCTCCACTCTGATATGTCAGTGTAGGGTCTCAGTCATCCAGGTCATGGTAGTCTAAGGAGTTTGGAAAGAAAGCGACTGGACTCCTGTAAGTTTCGTGAAGATGTTTCACCTCTCATCAAATGACAAGATAAAGGAAAACCCCCACTAAGGTTTTCCTGGGACTCTCCACCTGGATTTGGTTTAGAACTGGAGAAGCTTCTCGGATCAGAGGTGAAACATCTTCACAGAAATGAAAGAAATCCAGCCGCTTTCTTTCCAAGCTCCACAGCTCTGCTCTGATGTCTTCACCCTCTGTCTGAAGCAGAACCCAGACGTCTCATTTCTGCCTCTTTCATCTACGATCTTATTCCTTCAGTCCCTACCCATAGCTCGTGGCCACAGATGAGGAATGTAGATTGACAGTTAAACCGACAGCTTCACGCCCACTCTCAGTTCTTTCTTTTTCCCTGGATTTGTGGTTGCTATTCCATCTCCATGAAAATATTTCTAGAAGCACCAATCAGCTGCAGGAGCGTAGCTGAACTCTTATTGGATGGATCTGGACACTCAAAGCCCACGAACAGACAAGACATTAGTCACAGGAACATATCTAATCTTACCTGTACGATGTAAAGCATCACCTGAGTTCAATTATTCAAAGTACTCAGAGATAAGTGAACATGAGCAGTGTAATGTCAAAGTACTGTAAATGCATCTACTTTAATAATTATTTTAATGTAAGTTTGAAAAATTAATACCATAAAACAAATAACAAATTCAGCCACAAACCTCTGAGAGAAGCACCAACTTGAACTTGTCCTCACAAAGAGGATAAGAGCAGCATGGAAAATCTCCGTAGACAGAATGAAAGTGAAGGTAAGGTGAATTAGCACCAGCCTTCAACGTCTTCCTGTCAGAGGTGTCTGCTGACAGGTTACACGTTTAAAACCGATCCTTTATCTCATCGATTAATCTGTTTATTTCACAGGTTTCCCAGAAATTGTGGTGACACATTTAAATTATATTTTCTCTCAATGTTTACCCGACAAACATTCATACCTAATCCTTTAAACTCTTCTACTGAATCACTTTAATGTGATCTGATAGTTTCTGTGCTTGTTTTTAAAACCACATTTAAAGGGTTTTTTTTATTCTTTTTTATTTTGGGGTGTAAGTGAGATAACAAAATAAAAAAATATTAAAAATGATTCATTATATATAGTAAGAAATGATATATTTCAAGTCTTTTTTGCATGATAATAATTCCTCTGAGTACAGCTTTTACACCACTGCTTTGGTGCTAATATTCACCTGCATTTGGTGCTTGTTGAGTTAATTTAGGACCCTGGAAGGGGGTCTCTGAGGAGTATAAATACTCCAGTTCTTAATCTATTTTGGTGAAGGCGGTGTTGGAAAAAATATCTTTTTGTTGACATAACACAATGAAATATATCACAAAAAGCTGGATTAGATGATCTTCATGCTACAGAATATCTGGTTTGGATCTTAATGTACCTTCTGATGCTTCGGCAACGTTCAGTGACGCGTTGGATCGCGAGTTTTGTCTCTATGTGAAGCAGGTGCGTTAAAGTCTGAGCCAAGTCCTTCTCAAAGCTGAAAGTAATGACACTACCTGCTGCGGTCGGCCACGCTTCCTTTAAAGCATCTAAAGAGGAAGTTACTAAAACGCATCATGCTCCCGCCACATACAGTATGCAAAGTGTCACATGTGGTCCACTGCTGCAGGTTATGTAGGAAAGGTATAATCTAAACAAGAAATCCAGCACAGCAAATATTTTTAAACCTTTAATCACCAGGACTCATTAGCAGGGTTAAAGTGAAACTTGGAGATAAGTCGAATAATTTATACTGTAAACTCCAGTGTGATTAAAAAAAGATTAAAATTAAAATTACTTCAATGGAGTTTTGCTAATGTGCAAAAGTCCTGAGCCACCACTTAGTGCTTTTTATATTTTACGAGGAAAATAAGAAAAAGGTGCAGCGATGTATCGAAACATGTGCAATCATACATAGAAACACAGTATGTAAGAGAAAACATTTACCAAATAAACCCTTTTGGTATTTTTCAGCACAGCCTGAACTCTGAGGCAGCTTTCTGTGATTTCTTTAAGTATCTGTTCTCCAGATTCTTGAAGGACATTCAAAGCTCTCTGGATGTTTCTGCTCTCTGTCAGGACGATCCCACGCTGCTTCAGTCATGCTGAGGTCCGGGCTCTGAGGAGGCCGATCCATGACTGATGATGTTTCATTGTGTGTTTTTCTATCCAGGTACGTTTTTACTGCATTGGCGGTGTTTTTGATCTTATCAGTCAGAGGATTTCCGGTACTGCATGGTGGAACAAAACGGGATCTGAAATCTGGGGAGCTCCAACACCACTTGCTGAAATGCATCTCCCAACAATTTCAGAGCCTCCACCGTGTTTTACAGACGGCTGCAGACTCTCACTGCTGTACCTCTGCTGACTTCGTCCATAAATGCTGGACATGATTAGAACGAGACATTTCAAATTCAGATTTGTCTGTAACACCTGTTTTGCTGATTTTCAGTCCAGTTCTTGTGTAATTTTCATACCTCAGCCTTTTCTTCCTGTTTCCCTTCTTTAAGAATGGCCCTTCCACTGAGACCATCTCTGATGAGGCTTCAGTGAGCAGTAGATGGATCAGCTGAAGCTGCAGATGCATCTCTCTTTGCCGTTTTCCTTTTTCTTGTTTCTTAATGACTTTCACATGCTGCTCATTTGCTGTAGATATTTTTAGGCTTGAAACTTCTTCTTTTGTCCTCCACTTGTTCAGTTTAAACATGTGTTTAAGGATACACTGCACATCATGCCAAAATATGCCAAGTTTTTGGCTAATAGCTCTTTGGGAATCACCTTGCTGCTGGAAAATGTTATTCCCGTCAAACTTTTATCTTTAGCATTTTTAAAACATTCATCTAAAGAAATGAGAACAGACTGTGCTTTTGTGACAGATTGCTAGTAACGAAATGCAAAAAGATACAATTTAAAGTTGGATCTTTGCTGTGTAGACACAACACGGGTTCTCCCTTCAGCTGGGTACTGAATGGTTAATAGGTCAGTGTTTAAAATCAGTAAACCTGTGAAAATGGTCAGGTACAAGGACTGGACTGAAAACGCAGCCAGTGAAGAACTTTGAAAGACCTTCAAAGAGCTGGAGAACTTTTGAAGAGCACTTCAAAAAACTATTACACTAAAAGATTTTTGCACAGTCCTGCGATACCCAATCACCTGAATCAAACTAAACAGGAAGTTTTTTGTTAGCTGATGCACAGATAGACAACGACACAGAGATCCAGTGTCATGCCTCCAAACAAAACCCCAGTATATACATTTATACACATGAATGCAAATAAGTATGCAGGCATGCAGTCACTTTGACATAAACAGCACCCACCGCTAACACTGCTCCTCGACTCTCACGCTCCTTTAACAGCCCAGATATTGTTTTACATCCTCCAAAAAGAGGGGTGCAGGCCCGCTCTCCCTCTGTCTCTGTAATCCTGTGGTTTATAATCCCTCTCTCTGAGCGCTCAGCCAGGTCGAGTTGGGTTTCCTCTCTGTTTAGATGACACGGGTGTGGCTAGAAACAAATGAACAGGAATTTCTCCTCCTAGTTTTTATTTATTCTCTAAAGAGTTCAGCCGTCTGTGTCTCTGGGATATTTAGGTCAACCTGCATGGAGCGATGACCCGCTGTCCTGCTTTCACAGCTGCCCCACACCGTTTACAGTCTCACAAATATGTGTGTGCTGCAGCAGGGCTCCTGTGACACTGTAACAGTCAAAAATCAATGCTTTTTAAGATCTCCGTGTAAAAAAATAAAGCCTAGAGTGTGACAAAAATAGGCCTTATTTTTCAGCTTTTATAAACAAGCTCTAACTACAAGTTGGGTATGCAATTATCCAATCAACAAAGGCATGCTTCTCTTTGCCACACATGACAGTTGAGTGAATATCCTGTGAATTTTTGGACTATTAAGCTGTTTTACTGTCTAAGCACAACTACTTTAGCCACAAACGCAGGGTGTTTCTCACTTTTCCTCATTATTATACAAGATTTCCTCCACAGGGAATATTTCTGCCTTACCCACAACAACTTTTTGCACATTGTTGAGACATCCTAAAAGTGTGCATCTCTACTCATGCTCTACTTGTGCAATAGTCTTTGCTTCGATACACATCAGGGAGCAGGGCTGTAAACACTTATGTAATGCTGCTCTAGACAGAGAAAGAAAACACTGAATTTGTATCATGAAGGTTACAGTGTGTACTACATACTGTATACCCTGTAAGGCCATGTCTGATGACTGAAGAGAATCAACAGGAAATCAAGCTGGTGAGGCTGTTAATAGGTCATCTTTTCATGACCTTAGTTCAGATTTTAGCTTCATGCTAATCAAGCACAAGTTTCCAAGAAGAAACTAGAAGATGCAACCTTTCAAATGAAGTCTCATTTGGGTGAAAATTCAATAAAAATGGTTGGATGCTAAGAGGTTAAAACACCGTATGCCAACAATAAAAACAATAAAGCTGACACACTGCATGTCAGAGGGCACAAACATATCCTCTACATCAAAAGTGTTCTGAATATATATTACAATCAACCTCAGTTTTGCACTTAAATGCCCCAAAATGTGTGGATTTGAATGTAAAGTTGATAAAGCCCAGCTAGAATGTCCTTAAAGAGGCCTGAGGCAGCTCCTCTGAGCAAGCTGCACATGCAACAGGAAAGCTATGACAGGCACTCAAGTGCAAACCCACGCTATTATTATTATTAACAGCACAGGAGGCATCAGACATGTCTTGGCTCGCTTCTGTTACTTCCGTATTTTGCAGTTATTTTCTAGATTAACTCCCGCCCACCACCAACTGCAGGGGCTTCTCCAGTCTTTTTAAAAGTGCTCGAGAATGCATAAAATGTGTGACTGCATAGCTCACGCTGCGTGGTTTCTCGTGCTCTGGAGCTCCAACAGTTGAGTTAAGTCGAACTCTGCTGGAAAAACTCTCATTTTTAAGTTTGTGCTGTTGTCGGCAAACAATAATAAGTCATAACAAAACATTACATTGTTTTTTAGTATAAATAAGTTGTTTAAAAGAATTCGGCATGAAAACTATTGAAAAGTAATAACACTCTTGACTGAAAGTCTAACCTAAAGGACAGTACGTGCTGTTCGTGTAAGTGAAAGAGAACGGCGATAACGCGATAATGACAGAAGAATTTAAAATATAGAGCTGCTCTTGTCGTCTTTAAAAATTCAGGAATACATAAAATGTTTAATAAAGTAAGTCACGCCGCATAATTTCTCAAATTTTTGGTCCTGGGGTGTCTTTTAAAGTTGGGTTGAGCCGAGTTCCGTTAGAAAATCTCCTGTTTTCTAAGTTTACGCGAGTGGCAGCAAAAACGATCAATCATAGTAAAATATTATTTACTTTGACAAAATTTATGACGTGTTAAAAAAAATCGGCATGGAATATTTTTAGCAGGTAGCAACTTTTTCCATGAAAAGCCAAACTTAAAGGATGCTTCGTGGTGCTTGTCAGGCTAATTTAAGAGGAGGATGAGAGTGTCCGACCAACTGCCGAGAAAGTTGTAAAGTATGAGGCGTAAATTGGTAATAAAGAGGTGATGAAGAGGGAGGATAAAGAGTAGATATACACGAGTTGGTGTTGAGACTAGTTTGTCGTCAACTTCTCAGAATAAGGTCGGAAAGCTGAGAAAAAGTTGGAGCTTGCTTGTTGTGGAAAAAAGACAATGAAATCGGAGCACGCTTGAGAGAACAAACACAACACACCCATTAATCACGACAACAAGACAACCGACACATCGACTAAATCAACAGCCCTTCTTCACATGTGGAGAAAAAGACCCCAGCCGTACCTGTTTTAGTGCTTTCTGGTGGCCATTTCTTCCCGAGAGTTATGAATCAGCTCGAAGCCGCCGCCACACCGATATGCCCAAGTTTTCGCTTAAGTCCAAAAATGACACTTCCGAGGCTTTAAGGGCAGCAGCCAATCACAGAGGAAATCGCTTCGAGCGACAAGACAATCAACCAATAGGAGTAAGATATTCTCTCTTTTCCCCACCCTAATCAAACTAACCTTCTAATCGAAGTGGAACTGATGAAATAAGTTAGGCGGCTGACTGTGTATGGAATGCCCCTTAGGCCAAAACTAAACTGACTAAATACATCAATAAATAAACTGTATATTTTATAAACAGTTACGTATACAATTGAACCTTTTCCTACATTACAATTTCATATATATATTCCACATATAATTTATTTCATATACATATATAATATCGTGTATATTTTCTAATTTAGTACTTCACAAGCGACAAAAGGAAAACAGCCCCAGTCTGGAGAGATGTCTCCCTCTAGTGCTCTGTGATGGATATAGCATTTAGATCACAACCTCCCTTCATTCAAGTTTTCGTAATGTCTTTCCAGACAACTCCTGATTAAATTTCATTTAGATGCAGTATAAGGGAAAACCTTTGGCTCGTATTGTACATCCCTTTAAAAAAAGACTGAGGATAATCTACTCAAGGACCCTCAAAATGAGAGATCTACATTTTTCTCCATAGTATTTGAAGTCTTTACCTGGTTGTACACTCTGTAATTTTGTTAAATATTTGGCGAATAAAATGTTACATTTAATAGAATCAAATTAAATTAATTTGACTGATATACATTCAGTTTATGCCAAACACATTTTCCTTGATGATTAATTGTTTGAATAAATTAAGCTTAGATTTTATATATTTCATTTGCATATAATAAGATGAAGAACAGCCACGTACTGTCCTTCGTTTAATGTGTTTCTGCGTGTTTTTAATACCTTTGTTTATATCGACAAATAGTCTGCACACAGCAGGTCTTATGAAGGGCTTATATATACAATAATGATAATGTTTTGCACCTACTCTGTGATCGACAATCAGTCCAGTGCTTCTGGGCCACTTAAAATATCCTTATATAAGTGATAGGTTATATTTCCTCTGCATTCTTGGCCTGATCTCTCTTGAAAAATACATTTTTAATGTGAGTGAGAGTTTTGCATTCATAAATAAAGGATATATAAAAGTCGCTTTGCCAAAAACTGATTGCAGCTTCAACCTCGTTTCTGACTGAAAATGGTTTGATACCATTCACGACAGATAGGTTTGTTATATTATACGTTGCACAGACGATAGCCCAACAAGTCATTTAAACCAGTTAAATATCGACAATCTATTTTTCCTTTTTGGTAAATTACCGTAAATCACTTTTTGGCACGTGCCTCAGCGCAGAGCTGCTGCTGCGTTGGGATCGGTGACGCAGTTGGACGGGATGTACACCTGAGCAGATTAGCGCTTGACCTGCGGGATTTGTTGCTGGAGACGCACCTGATTCACGGGAAGCAGAAAGAATGATCTGGATTTAAATTTACATTCCCGTGGTTCTTTTTCACACCCATCTCTGTAACTTTTAGATCATGATTTTTACGCAACTGAGGACGCAAAACTTTAAGAGAGAAGCTCTGTCGGAGTGACCAAAGGGGAGCCATGGCAGGTTTTATGCATTGCATTTTTCGGGGAGAGTTTTTTGGGCATTTCTCATCTGAGATCTGATGATGTGCGATATTCCTGCTGCCAGCGGAAACGTGTAATCCCTCCCAGATTACGGCGCACTGATGGATTGCGTCCTGTCGTCCAGTCGGCTGGCACTAGGGCCTAGCCAAACGAATCCAACCGGTATGCCTGCATCCTGACTGCTGAGGTGAAACCATTCAGGGCAGGTCATTCTGTAGGCACCTGCGTCCCCATCGGTGCCAAAGACGATGAGGAGAGCTGTACTCAAAGAAGCCGCCAAGCGATTCCCCTGGCTGGCTAATGTCACCTTGTACGGATGCTTATTCGCCGGCGGTGACCTAGTCCACCAACTCATCGCTCAGAAGGAGCACATAGACTGGAAACACACTCGCAATGTCGCCATCGTGGCAATCAGCTTCCAGGGAAACTTTAACTACTTCTGGCTACGCGCCCTGGAGAGGCGCTTCCCTGGAAAGTCCGCCGGGATGGTTTTCCGCAAACTGCTGCTGGACCAAAGCTTCGCGTCGCCTTTGGCCACCAGTGTCTTCTACACCGGTAAGATGGGCAGCTTTCATTTTACCCACGTTAAGGGCTACAGAACTGAGAGTTTGCGTCATGTTAAAGCAAAGCGCGTGAGTACGCCCCCCTTCAGTGCGCTTTTGTTTGAAGCCAGCAAATATGAGAGTTACTGATTATTTTTCCAACTATAAAAGTCAACCAGCCATCGGAGCCAGAGTGCAGACGCAGAATGACGCTGATAATGAGTGATAATTGGACAAACCATTACTATAAAATCTAAAGAGTGAATTCAGTTTGTGAATGAGACGCTAACATCTTAAATGAGTGTGAAGGTGAAGTGGCTTCCGTTCAAGGTTGTCTGTCAGTCAAATACTAAAGTGTTCAAGGTGAGGTCTTGTTGCATAGTTTTTAAATTTGTGCGTAAAGACGTACGTCCCAAGCTGTGCCTTAAACCTGCCCTCTGTTTCGCAGGGGTGAGCTTCTTGGAGGGAAAGGAGGACGTCTTTGAGGACTGGAGGGAGAAGTTCTTCAACACCTGGAAGGTGAGAAGCGCTTCAGCAGCTGCGCGAAGCGCAGGAAAGTCGCCTTTCCTTCCCACACGGTAGCTTCTGCCGCTGCCAGCTCACAACCGGATTAACCTAGATTACGCCACCGGCACTTCTGCTTTTGCGCAGTGGGCTCGGCTCCCGGAGGAGAGCACGCGGGGTAATTCAGCCAGAGGATAAAAATGTCAGTGGGTTTCAGGACGTTCAGGAGCTGACGTCCTGCCAAGTGTGACTCATAGTGTCATGTTGCTGTGATTACAGTAAAACAGTTTCGGGTTACTTTATTTGTACCTGCAGTCGTGAGTCAGCCATCCTCACATGCAGACAACAGTTATGCATAATACAATATAGTGAAAAACAGTGACTAAACATACACACACACACACACACACACACACACACACACACACACACACACACACACACTAAACAACAATCAACAACAACAAAAGTGAGCACCATTAGAACTCCGTCCATCAGAGGGACAGCTCAGAGTTAGAGAGGCTGAGGTGGTCTGAGTATGTGCAGAGGAGGGAGGGTGGATATACTGGACAAAGTATGATGGAGCTGCCAGGCAGGAGAAGAGGAAGACCTCAGGGGAGGTTCATGGATGTAGTGAAGGAGGAGATGCAGAGGGTCAGTGTGACAGAGGAGGATGCTGCTGCTGCACTTCTCCATCTGTTAACTTGTAACCCCACTTAAACCTAACTTCTCTTTCATGTAATGTTTTCAGCTTCAGTGCTGAGCTCTAACCATGTTTGGTGGCAATGCTTCACTGTTTTTCTGAGATTGGAGTGGCTCCCTTCTGTCTCTATCTTATTCAGATCTTTTCTGCTTTATCACCTTTGTGCAAATGATACTCTAAGGAGTATCATAATTTGCGCACACTAATTGAAGTGCAGTAGTGCGTTGCTGCTGACTCTCCATTTCAAGCTGTGTTAAGTGAGTGGATTGAAACTGCGAGTGAGATGTTTCCTCTTTTCTAACCTTAGAAGGATCGGCAGTGACCTGATAGAGATTAATGTTTAAAATAGTAAAGCAACAGATGTTGCTGCGTGCGGTTTGGCAGCTCTGCGTGCGACGTTTTAATGAACAGAAGTATCCCAATCACAGCACCTTCACCTCAGTTCTACACTCATCCCTGACCTCTCCCTGGGATCCTCTCAGGCGTGCATGCAGATGGAAAACTCTGATTCGTGTCTTGTTTTCTCTTTCAGACTGGACTCATGTACTGGCCATTCATGCAGGTAAACCTGTTTTTCATTTTTATTTGTTTAAAGTCAGAAAAAATAAAAACCTCAGAGGAGTGGAGCTAAAAATCTGAGATTTTGCTGCTGTGCTGTCTGATATTATTTACTGGTAAATGTTGGTTTCTTTCACATGAAGTGTGTAGATTCAGGATCACAGTGTGCACCCCACTGACAGGAAAACCTCTCAGAAGACCCTTTTCCATGATGGTGCTCTTCTCTGCTTCTACTTTTCTAGTTCCTCAACTTCGTCCTGATGCCGTTGTACATGCGGACTGCCTTCATGGGCTGCTGCGCCTTCCTCTGGGCCACCTTCCTGTGCTTCTCACGGCAGAACGGCGATGGCACGGCCGGCGTGGCTTTTGCGTTCGTCATGGATCCACGTAAAACTCTGGAGGAGATGCGTGAGGCCCGGCTGGCCCGGAAGAAGCAAAAGACCCAACGGGAAAACTAAAGTGAGGAGGAAGGAGTGGAAGAGGACGCCGCTTCAGTCATTCAGGTTGTTGAGCCGTGGAAGAAAGACAGAGAGCCCGTTTCCTCCACTTAAACCAGCACGATGAGAGCTGAGGAGCGAATGAAAGCAAAATCACTGAATACTCTCACTGTCTGTCACATACGCACACAAAGGTTTGACTGATGTGGATTTTGAAGGCCAGCTTTTAAATTAAGGGCATTGATTGACAGGCAGGAGTCTGTCAAGGAAGTTTATGAGTCCAGTGTGTTTTATTGATTCTTTTTTATGGCAATGAACATTTTTAGGAAGCGACCTGACTTTATTAAATTTATGAAGTTGTTTGCATACCAATTTAAAGGCTCTCACAGCTACAGGAGAATCTTCTAAAGCTACATAAAAAATGCAGTACTCCAGCTGGTACCCAGAACCTTTTAGTCAGTGTTGGTTAGATTAATCTGTTAACATCCACAAGGGTCAGCCTCAGGGTTCAGTTAACATCCGTCCTGTTTTCATGCATTTTTAATCCGTTTGAAGCAACCAAAGGTAAAGGTCCTGCAGTTCTGCTCACTTTTCTTCAAACCCTTTCCCTTATTATGCATCTTTATTTAAAGCAAAGGTAAATCATACGATTTAACTGTGCAAAAGGCACATAAGGCTTGTCCTTCATTTCTCGTTGCAAAGGTTCATTCGGCATGAAAACTTGTTATTATATTTACTTTGAGTACAGTGTGAGTCAAGGTCAAGGTCATTAAACTGGTTCCTGCTCAGGGAAGCATGAAGGCTCATTTAAAATCATTAGATCAGGTTTTTTAATGTGTAGCTGAGACTTTTGGGGGCTAAATGAGGCTGCTGGTTGTCACCATTCAACCCCAGGGAGCTTAGAAATACACCAAGAAGCTGTTGAGATGCACTATATTGCCAAAAGTATTTGCTCTTCTTCCTTCAAACGCATATAAACTTGAGTAAAATCCGTAGGGTTTAATATGATGTCAGGCCACCCTTTGGAGCTATAACAGCTTCAACCCTTCTGGGAAGGCTTCCCACAAGGTTTAGGAGTGTTTCTGGGTATTTTTGACCATTCATCCACAAGCACATTTGTGAGGTCAGACGCTGATGTTGGATGAGAAGCCCTGGCTCACAGACTCACTCATTCATGTCTTTATGGACCTTGCTTTGTGCACTGGTGTGCAGTCATGTTGGAACAAGAAGGAGCCATCCCCAAAATGTTCCCACAACATTGGGAACATGGAAATGTCCAAAATGTCTTGGTATGAAGAATTCCTTCCATTGGAACTAAGAACCAAGCTCAGCCCCTGAAAACAACCCCACACCATAATCCCCCCTCCATCAGACTATACACTTGGCACAATACAGTGAGAGAAGTACTGTTGTCCTGGCAACCACCAAACCCAGACTCGTCCATCAGATTGCCAGATGGAGAAGATTGATTCATCACTTCAGAGAACACGTCTCTGCTGCTCTAGGTGCTTTACATCACTGCATCCGACCCTTTGCATTGCACTTGGTGATGTAAGGCTTGGACGCAGCTAGTTGCCATGGAAACCCATTCTCTCGACACACTGTTCTTGAGTTGATCTAAACGCCACATGAAGTTTGGAGGTCTGCAGCGATCAACCTCTGCTCACTATGCACCTCTGCATCCGCTGACCTCTGATTTTAGGTGGTCTACCTCTTTGTAGCTGAGTTGCTGTCTTTCTCACTCACTTCCACTTTTTTATAAAACCACTAACAGCTGACTGTGGAATATTTAGTAGCGAGGATATTTCACTGGTCTTGTTGCAAGGGTGGCATCCTATCACGGTACCACGGTGAAATTCACCGAGCTCCTGAGAGCAACCCATCCTCTCACTAATGCTTGTAGAAGCAGTCTGCATGCCTTGGTGCTTCACTGTACACGCCTGTGTCATGGAAGTGATGGAACGCCTGAATTCAATGATTTGGATGGGTGAGTGAACACTTTTGGCAACATAGTCTATTTTTGCTCTGGACCAAAGTGAAGCAAACAGTGATGAATCAGCACTAAAGCAGCTGCAGGGCTAAAGCTGAACAGCAGATGTTTGCAGCTGTGGTGACATTTCGACTTCAAACATCGCAGGTTTCACTTGAAATTTATCTGACATATCGAGCCGTGGCTGCTGGTTCCTGATCTGATCTGAGCCTGCAGCACAGCGGAGCTCCTGAGACCAGTTTCAAGGGCTGATTTTTCTGCTTTACACCAGTCGTGCCTTTTTCTCGTTGACAACAAGTCTGCAGATGTGTTTGGCTGACTGGTGACTGCCATCAGTTACAATCAATACTACAAAAGATGTGTGTTGCTGTATATTTATGTGTGTATGTACAATTAAAAATGTAGTTGCGCTGGGATGCACTGACGTATCCACAGGATAATAACTCAGAAAGGTTCACTCTGCGGGGAGTGTGATTGTGCTCAGTAAATGTCAAAGTAATCAAACTTGAGAATTTAAAAGAATACCCGCTGATGCCACTAGATAACAGTAATATTAAAAATAAACATCTAGATCCAGACCCTTTCAAATATACCTTGTCTAAAAAACAGAAGGAAACAAGGAAGTGTTCGCTCTGTGGGTCTGTCGAAGATTTAAACACACTGATACGTGTCCACATCATGAAGGATCGAGCAGGCAGGTGAGCAGTTAGACAGCAAAGATAGATGGCTGTCAAGAACTTCCGAACTTTCTCTCATATGAAACAAGGCCAGCGATAAAATGTGTCTGTGAAACCATCTGAGGCCAGAAAAAAGCTGAGTTTTTCTTCATATTTTTCTGCCCAACAACATAAAGATGAAGATCTCCATCTACACTCGAACCACTCGAAGGTCATGAATTCAAGTGGCTGAGATGAGTTACTTGCATCAGGTGGCTTAAATGTGGTGAGGACCCTTTGAAAGGAGCCAGTCGAGATGGTTTGGGCACCTTTTGGCGGATTTTGGGACACACCTAACTGGGATGAGACCCTGGCCTAGACCTAGAACTTCTTGTAGAGATTATATAGCTCATCTGGTCTAAGAACGCCTGGTCTGGTTAGCCTGCTGCTACTTGGATCGGTGGGAGATAATAAATGGACGGATGGAACAAGTAGAATTACAGATGTTTCCTCCTTACTTCCTCCCTTCCTAAAGGGAGCCTAAACCTGAACCTAAACCTCACGTTTATGTGGAGAAGAAGCGACTGACCTGATGTCCTGTTTCCTGAGATGCGGTGTTATCAGAAAACATTGCACAGCTGTTTAAATAGACAAAAACCAGAAACATGGAAGCGACAGATCCTGTGGACACGTATCAATACAGATACCCAAGAAGAAGAGTTAGACCATTACTAGAAGGTTACTTTAATTTACTGAAGGGCTGGAGGGAACCCAGAGGGCTCACTATAAGTTATTAGAGCAGGACACGTATCAGTGCATCCCACTTTTGCTGTCTTTGGTAGTTTGAAATGTGAAGTTACGACATTTTAATCCTGTTCTGTTACTTGAACCATCCAATACAGGTGAGTGACAAATTCAAGGAAAAGTCAAGTGCTGAACCAAAATCTCCCACCTGTGGTCAGCTGGGTTGAGATCATGTGACTGTGAAGGCCAGAGCTAGTGATGAATGTCATCTTCATCCAAACGCCCTGCCAGGCCCTAAAAAGCAGAGGGAAGTGTTTCTTCACAGGATGAAGCAGAAGGAGGCAGCGATCCTTCCCTCGCAGGTTTCCATCACTGTACTGGTTTTTCTTTAATTTGTCACTGTTCTGTATTTTGCCATCAGCCCAGAAACCTTACTGTGTTCACATCACTTACCTGAGTTACACGAGGTTAGATTTACAGATTCTGAAAGACTTTTGGTTTGGTGTTATCAGCTGAGATCATGTACCAAGTGAAAAACAGCCCTTCAGTGGATTAACCTAGAAATCCTGTTTTCCATGTTTAGAACATTAAACCTCAACGAATGTTCGTTTATTTTGCAAAGTGGTTTATAAAATTATCACTGCGATCTTACAGTGACTAGTTTACAGCCAGCTACGATGACCTCGGCTGTTCTGTTGTTCCATCACTTTGATATTTTCAGAACGAGGCCACGTCTTTGTGCGTCCTTTTGACACGTGTTCACAGAGTAAACCTGACACCAATAAACCGGTCAAACAGCTCTCTCCTGTTGTCTCGAGTGGATGGGATTACTGTCCCGATTCGAATGAGATGTGATGGGAAAATTGTGTCCCAGTTAAGCCGTGAACTGTGAGGCTGTTGGACTGTTGAGGCGTTCAACAGGTTCCCGGAGCAGATAAAGACCACAGTTAGCGGCACTCTCAGAGACGGGGTGGAGTAAATGTTGTTTCTACCCTCTTGAGACCCAGCCTGTTCATTTATGTCCTCTGTAATGGAAATTTCTTCTTGGTCTTTATCTTTCGAGTTATTTGAGCTACCTCACTAAGTACTGATGTGCTAAATAGAGGACATTGTGGCCTTTCCAATGATATTTCATGTGTTTGGATGATCTTGTTTAGCTCCAAAAAGGCAGGAAATCACAAAAAAAGTTAATCTGGAAGATCCTTTTTTCCTCAGTTCTCTCGTGGATATGCACCAATTCTTCTAGAATTTATCGTCCAATAAGAGGTTTGACTTTTTATATAAGTTAAATGAAAAATAGTTAATACATTCTGATTAATTTTTCTGTGTCTGTCTCAGATTCATCCTACAGTTAACTTTAATAATTTTCTGTATTATGGGTAATCCCTGTTTAAAAGTATAACTTTAAAGAGTTGTTTGTTCCTGTCCATTTATACTGCAGCATCCAGAGAAAGTGTTTCAGGCCAGTTTTTGCATAAAAGAATCACACAAACATAGGACGAACAATCTGATGCTCAAAGTCTTTTCCCAGCAATGCTCAAAAAAGAAAGCTCAAAAGATTAACTAAACATTTTAATTAATCTAAGTATTCTGTAAGATTTATGTTTATGTTATTGTTTGGCTAACCAGATCAAGCTACCTTGTAAAAATCGACAGACTGGCTTTAATCAATACCTTTAATACAAATTCATTGTCTTAAAAAATTTGCTAACCTTAAATTAGGATTGATGCGTTGTTTGTTTTTAGTGTGCATAACAGGATAAGTCACTTAATGTACCGGTAAACAAGAGTGGAAGAGCTAAACATTATTTTAGCTAAATTATAGTGAAGAAATTCATGCTGACGTTAGAAAGCGTCATTATGAATGGGCTGGATATTTACTTTATAGCATGCACACAATATTTACAATTCAGAGACAGGGTTCTCTCTTTTAGTCAAATTACCATTCACACTGCAGAGTTAACAGGAAAGCTGGATTTATTAACGTTACTGATCACTACAGAAGTCTGAAACGTGGTCGTCTAAACACATCATAGTGAAGTGAAAACTAAATCAAGGATCTGAGGTGAAAAATCAACAACCCAGTGAGTCTTTGTTCTCACCATACAGGAAGTAGTCTTAATTAAAAACAGTAAAATACAAATTATTACCTTTAAATTAGTTTAGTCCACTATACTCCTCAGCACAGACAAGTAAACTCCAAAAACAAATATGAATAAAGTTGAAGTTAAATTTTACCAACACACAGTACTGACATCAGTCTTTTAATAGATTTGATTCTAAAAGCAAATAAAAATATTTCTTAAAACAGAGATGTATCACTTTACTGCCACTAATGTCAGTGAAGGTCACATGTTCATGTTTATAATCTGCTGTCAGTGTGTGGACTCAAAACATGCAGCACAGATATGAAGCAAGGGTACAGTGTGTGTGTGTGTGTGTGTGAGTGTGTGTGTTCCTGTCTAGCTATCTTTGTGAGGACCGAAATCTGCATTCTACTATACTTGTGAGAACCAGCAGTCACTTGTGAGGACACACAACCCGGTCCTCACATTTCTGAAGGCATTTAAAGGCATTTTTGAGGCTCAAAATGGGGTTTTAGTGTCAGGGTTACAATTAGGTTATGGTTAGGTTTAGGGTTAGGGTTAGGCATTCATTTTTAATGATTAGGGTTAGGGTAAGAGGCTAGGGAAACCATTATGTCAATGAGGGTCCTCACTAAGATAGCTGAATGGGGTTCTAGTCTGTGTGTGTGTGTGTGTGTGTGTGTGTGTGTGTGTGTGTGTGTGTGTAAAAGCTTTATGCTCCAGTGATGTGCGGATGGATTAACCAGGATAAGATAGGCCTCCTTAATCCCTTTGCAAAAGGACCGAGGTGACCCAGTCATTCCAACCTCTGACCCCACCAACAGGAAGTGAAATTATTATCCAATCAGAGTGAAGGATGCTGCCAAGTGCCCTTCTTTTCTAACCCTGGGAAACATAAGCGACAGACTGTGAGTGGGCAGCTGCAGAGGACTTAAATTTAAGCACAGGTTTAGTAACTGATACAAAAAACACACAACGGTTAATATAAATAACCATTAATGACCTCATCTCAGTAAAAAGGTGATCACATGATAAAGCTTCTCTTGCCAGCCAGTGTTGGAAGGTGATTTTGGTTTTTATAAAATTGTTTTATAAAAGCTGAAACTCACGTTTGGGCTGGCAGAAATAAAAGTAAGTTGAAGTAAGCAGACAACGAAATTGAATTTTTAATATGCTTCTTGATCTCTTTTTAAATCACACATCCACACAGTTTCAGCTTCATCGCACAGCTCCTCGTCTGGTTATGTGAAAACAACATGCGATTCATTTCCACTGAGAAACCCTGCAGTTTGTTTTGAGCAAGTACTTGGTGACAACACTGGTCGTGTGGTCTAATTGTGCACAGAGACAGGGATGCCTGCAGACAGATGAAGGGAGACAGAAGGTGCAAAGGCCGCTATGGAGGACCAGCACTGCCAAAATAATAAGGTCATAAATAAATGAATGGCTCAATTAAAAAAACAAACTAACATGCACATATACATTTGCAAAAAAGTATAAGAATGAACGAATCTTCCTTTAGCTGCTTGGCCTCTGTCTCACCTTGTTACTACCATCCTGTCCTGTCACACCAGCCCTTTGTTTTACAGATTCATGGGATGAGCTACATTTGTTACCTCACCAATATCCACGTCATTATTGGTAGTGACTGAAAGAATAAGAACCAAGATACCAGTAGTAGAAATGAGCGTAAAACTTAAGGTGCACTCCAAGAGAATACAAAAATAATTTAAGTGTCATCTTTTAACAATATGCAATACAAACACAGGACTGTCATGAGCAGGGGCCCTTTAAAGTAGAACGCACACACAAAATAAACAACAAGTAAATAAAAAAGCTTTCCTGAACTTTTTTGCAAAAATAATTTACCACCCTTTCAAAAAACAAACAAAATTTGATTTATCTAAATGTATCACTTTTCTTTATGGCTGACAGCTATTTATGAAACAAAAAAGTTTATTTATTTATTTGTATATATTTTTATTTTGTAATTAAAAATAATAACGGGCCTGTTAATTACTTTTACATGCCTATATTCTAAAACTTGTTTTTAATATTTGTTTTTTCAACACATTTCCAACAGCACTTGAAGGCAGCATCCCCTGGTAATCCATCAAAAACGTCTAGACTGTTAAGATCCCATTTGGCAGATTCTCCCATTCTACACTGATATCATTACTGTGATTGGACAATAATTATAAACCCCGCCTGCCAGTCCTTGACTGACAGACAGTTCACCAATAGCGAGATGCAACGAGGCTCTCTTGTAACTTCTGATTGGTGAATTGGTCTGGACAATATGAATGGCAAAATGTATTGTTCGACGTCTTCCCAAAGAGCAGCAACTTTGCGGTTCTCTAACTTAAGGCGAGTCCGTTAAATTGGTTTGTTTGGTCGATTTTGCTTGAAATTTCATCGTCAAAAGCGCCACGAGTTAAAGAAGACATGGAGAAGATTTAGAGAAGTGTTCAATCTGGTTAATTTGTCGTCGAACGGAGACAACTGTTGAGCGTAAGTAGCTGAAGTCATATGTTAGTCTCAGCGGGGATTTAAATGGTTAAACTCCGTTAGCCCAACTAGCTGGCTAGCGGTGGCTTGTTTGCAGTCATCTAACTTTGTTGTATACGAGTTAAAAACCAATAAGACTCTAAAGGAATGTGTTACTAGTATAAAAAAAAGATAAACTAAGTGCTAGGTTTTTATACAAGTCTTACGGTAACGCCTGCTCTTTAAGTTCCCTTTTCTTGGTCTCACTCACAGTGTGACCAGACTCCGTGTAAGTTTTTCATTTAAACTCGTTTAAATTACTTTATTTGCTTACAATATTTGTGGAAGTTGGAAATATTATTACGTTCTTGGACGCAACACGATATGCTCCTTAATTCGGCATACACTCAGGTGTTCGATAAACTGCACTTAAAACTGAATGTTCTCCAAGCACGCCGTTACACCACGGATAGCTGCGACTAACAAAATCTGAAAGTTCAGATTTATTTTGTATAAACACTGCTTCTTTTCGTGCCGGATTAATGCGAAAACTCACAAGAATCATCTCAAAAGTTTTCCTACATTGGGTCCTGTTTTTTCACAAGCCTGTGTAACAATTAAGATAAACTGGGTGCTTTCAAACAGTAGTTCAGCTCTTTATTGAAATTACCCACAGACTAGTGTTGGTGTGTAAGGGAAGAGCCTGCCCTGGAGATGGGGGACCGGGAGCCTCCAGTGTTTGGGTCCCTGGAGGAAGAGCTGGAGTACTGGAAGGAGCAGGCTGCCAAGCACCAACAGAGGTATGGCCCCTGGTGATCTTATAATTTTATTAATTTATAAACGCTAATCTGTATACAGAATGAAATGGATGTGTATCTTAATCTAACGTGACCTTTCCCCCGATATTAAGTGTTTTATTCTGTTTTATTGTTTTGCTCCAATAACACAGGAATTTCTCAAATTTTCCGATAAATAATGTTTTATCTTTTAGATGCACAAAATGCAGGAGCCCTTAGTTAATTGTCTTTTTTGGTATTCAGTTTTTTTTTTGAAAGGCTGTTTCAGTCTTAGTTGGGTACAGAAAACACAATCACACCTAAGTTTTTTTTTTTCATCCCCTCCATGAATAAATCACACAGCGACACAAATTCAGAAGTGTTTCTCTTACAGGCCAGATTATAGGATATTTTGCCAGTAAGATCGTCAGTTTTGTCCACATCAGCAGAGAAAATTAACCTTCAGGGGCTCTGTGAAGCTTATTTTCTCCTTTCCAGTTTAGTTTATATGACTCTGATTCCAAAACACGTGCAAGGTGAATGCAACGACTGGAAAATCATTTAAACTCTATATTTAATTGAAAATAACAGAAAACCTCAAAAGATTGTATGGATGAGTAAAATCTGTGCTCAGTTTGAATTCACTGCTGGCGGTGTGTTTAAAAATAGTTCGGACTGAGACATGTTTATCACTGCTTTGCATCACCTCTTCTTTTATCAGTGCTCGGAGTGTTTAGAAAATCAAGTGTTTCTCTGTTCTCAGTGGATATTGGATTTCAGCACTTCCAGCTGTCGTAGGTTTTTGTTTCATAATGTGCCAAATGTTTTCAACAGGTCAGGGGCCGCTAAAGCACGTTTAACATACCCGGGATATCTTTTCCTTATCTGGCTTCACTCGAACACCCACAGCCAGGCTGAGATAAATCAACCTGGGGTCTAACAGTGTAGCCGAGGCAGGGTTTGCAGCATCTGACCGATCAGAAACACGGAGAGGTCTGCTGGCAGCAGCAGGACATGTGTGAATGAGAGTTGGCTTTACAAGGTTTATTCAGTCTGGCTAGAAAACTGTTGCTATGTTCATAAAGTTTATTTTAAGCCTGGAAGGAAAGCTGACTAAAAGCATGACTGTACAAGTTAACAGTCTTCTCAGTATCTCACAGTATTTTTTTTTTTTATTGTTTCAGCTCCATCGCTAGGAGTGTTTAACACTCTGAGAATAAAGAACACAAAAGCAAAATTCAAATTTAGGTTATCAGTGAGTAAGAACGCCGTTTGAAGTTTACATGTTTAGGCTCATAGAACAATAAAATGGTTTTTAAATCGTACTTAATGGAACAAAAAGCAGCAGTGAAGTTGCTTCAGAGGATCTGTGTTTGTTACTGGTGCTCTTAAAAACTTCAGACTCTTACTATCTGTGTGCTGAGGCCCAGTTTGTCTTCAAGCAATGCTGATGCAAATTTCCAGAGACCCGATTGGCCAGTAGGAAGTGATTTCATACCTGTTGATTTGTGTTCTTGCTCCTGAGCAGGTTAGGTCTGGAGCTTAAGTTACCATGGTGATGAACCACATGTGTAATACTGCTAAACATCCCTGGGTCCTAATGCTGCCTGCTAGTACGAGCTTTCAGACTGCAGGCGGGATGGTTTAGCACCCGGGCTGTTTTAATCTGGAGCTGTGTGTTGGAGTCTGAGCAACAGACAAATAAAAACAGGTTATGTCTTTCTCTACAGCCTGAGTTAGGGTTAGGGGCATATGTCATTCAGCGTTAGTGGGGCCTTCACAGATGTTCATATTACCCATCTAATTTGCACCAATGCTCCACCAGGCCATTGCTGATGCAGGTCTTCTTGCAGTTTACTGATAAGTAGGTTGTGTCTTTCCTTTGGCCTGAAGAATGATTTCAGACACACGTTGCTGTAATCAAATGAAAAGTGAGAACAGATTTGTCAAAGACTATACATTTATTTGTAATTAGGGAGGTTTGCAAATGAAGGCCGCCTTCTTTTTCTTTTCATTTTACACAGCATCCAAACGTGTTTGTACAAAAGCTCGTCTGCAGACACACCTGGAAGAGAAACATTTAAAAATCTCTGGGTACACCCTCCCCCCCAGTTAAACAGCTTCCCATGCTGACTGTGGTTATGTTGGTCAAATTAAGTCCAGCTACATCTGGTTTAAATTGATCCAGATCTTTGTCTTAAACATCATCTTGGTCTGATTGTTTTCACTGGAAGAACCAAACTTACAACCCGAGCTGTATTCATTTATGAGTTGGGATTAATTTGCAGTGAAAATATCCAACGGTAACAAACATGCGGGTCATGTTCTGTGTGTTTTTAGTGCAGAGGAAGCTCAGGAGGAATTGCAGGAGTTCCAGCAGATGAGTCGGGACTACGAGGTGGAGCTGGAGACGGAGCTGAAGCAGTGTGAGGCGCGAAACCGCGAGCTTCTGGCTGCCAACAACCGGCTGCGCATGGAACTGGAAAACTATAAGGTACGGGAGACGGCAGGAGTTCTCAGTATTCTGCATCTCAGCTCTCCAAGCAAACCTCAACACTCTGAAAACTGAGACTCCACCAATGCAGAAATGAAACTTTCCAGCATTGGGCAGCAGAGAAGACCTCCAACGGAGCCCTAATTTTCAAGATACTCCCAGTGGTTCTCTAAAGCTACAGTCACAGTAGGGGAAACGGTGGTGGGAGACCACAGCATGACCAAAATTATTGCAACAGTGTGCAATGAACTTGAGCACAGGAACCAGGTCTGCGACCAGCTGCAGTCATTTACAATCTTTAAAGTGACTTTGGTGCGTAACAGTAGCAACAAGACAGTCGGTCTGCTACCAGCGTGCAACTGAATGAGGTGATAAATCAGCAAAAAGTGCAATCTGTTGGAGCCATGTACACTGAAATTCACATTAACAACTAGCCTACAGAGTCCTTTATGCCTGATTCAAAGTTCCTCCACAAATAGTGACGTAGTTGCTGCAGGATAATTTGCTTATTTTCCAGACATGCACATCAATTTTTAGTCAAAGTGAATATTTTAATGTGCTGAGCAAATGCAGCACTTCAAACACAGAAAAATAATGGGCACAGATTTCAAATATGAAAATCTTTGACGAAGCAAAATGAAGAGAAATCTCCACCTCATCAAATACCTGCACCACCTCACCTGGTTCATTTTGATGTGGAATACAGCAGCTTTACTGAGTCCCACTCCAATGAGCGAGTTGTCATGGCTATGAGAGTCAAGTTTCAAAATTTAGAAAGAAAAAGCAGTGAAAACCACAAATGAGACAGTTGTGTTCAATTTCCGGTCTTTCCTCAGTTTTCTGTTTATTTATTCACACAAAGTAAATGTTCAAAGGGTTATTGCACTGGTGACCAAACCTGTATTAGGCTATTGCTAATTTTTCACAGTGTTTGATGTTTAAAAAGCATAAATTTTGTCTTTTAAGATCCTGCAGAAACTCTGAAAGGAGCATCTGTGATGCAAGGCTGTATCTAAACCTGAACTAAAGTGTTCAGCCGTCTTTGAATTTGCATTCAGCCAACTGACCATTGACGCAGCTTTGATGAGGATTTGCATATCGCTCAGCTGATAGCGAGTCGGGTTTTCTGGCTCCAGTTTGCCTGCAGTGAAGAGGAGCCACTGCTCAGCGTAAGCAGGGCACTCTTCGCTCTCACAGAGGATCGATTCAGGCCGGAGAGAGGCAGCTGACGCCTCCTGTCTGTGTCTGGAGGGGATGGCAGTACCTCCAGAAGATCCTTTACAAATCTCATTAGTTTGCCTCACTGCTGTTCACAGAGCCGAGCGTGCACTGGCATTTTGAGGAGCTCGGTTAAAAAGCAAAAAGAGGACAATGGCACCGAGTTTGTTTATGGTGGGTGCTGTTCCCCCGGTGCCAGGCACAGTGAAAATGAGCTCATTGCATTGTGTTTTATGGTGAACTGTCCCCACACGCTGCATCTGCTGTTGCTCTCACTGCTCAGAGCCAACATCAACCCTGACACTTGCTTGTAATGATGATGGTGCCGTTTTCCCTCGGCAGCCTCGTCATACAGAACACAGCAGCCTGACGCTGGATTCAGACTTCTGTGGAGCGTCTGTGCAGACGGCCCCGGCATGACCGCCTGTGTGAGCGGCATCGATGGGGACGGTGGTGTCACCAAAACGTTGGAAAGAGGAATACAGAATAATTTACTCATAGATGTTGGTTTTTTTATATTAATAATCTAAATACGCAGCATGATTCATGACTAAAGCTTTGAAATAAATGGAGGAAATGCTGAACTCTGTCGTTGACAAGAAATCTGAGAAAATTTTGACGTCCTGGGCCCTGTTTCAGAAAGCCGGTTTAGTGCAAACTCTGAGTAAGTATACCCTGAGTTAACGAAAACTCTGGGTTTTCGGTTTCACAAAGCGAGTTTAGATTAATTCTGAGTGAGTTACTATGACGACACACTCCGTGAAGCTAACCTGCCCCCTAGCAGGTTTACTTCAACTAACCCTGACCTTCTCCGCCTCTTTGTCGGAAACCTGACTGTAGGAAGTGTCAGACATGGCGTGCCCCTTCCTTGAAGAGCCAGTAGATGTTGAAGCCCAAATTCTCCGCAGAGCTCTCCGCCGGGAGAGAGTGATTAGAGCGCGTTTGGACATTTTATCATTTCCTGATGATTTTCTGTGTGAACGTTACCGTTTGTCAGCACAATCTATAATTTATTTGAATAACATCCTCAGGCCTTATATTGCTCATGTGACACATCGCGACATTCTCTCAGTTCTGTACATATTATTTGTATTGCACTTCGGTTTTTGCAAACGGGAGCTTTCTGTATAATATTGGTGACGCTGAACACGTTTCCAAGGCTACCGTCTGTCGGGCAGTCAGGAATGTTACAGTTGCACTGAAACGTCTCCTGTACTCGTTTGTGGTGTTCCCCGGTCATAGACCCACAAGATTTATCAAAGAGGATTCCACAAAATTGCAGGTATCAGGATGAACAAAACTTAATTCATGATGTGGTGATACTTGAACTACTACTTAAATTTTACATTTATTTTCAGGGTTCCCAGGCGTGATTGGCTGTGTAGACGGCACTCACATTCCAATCATTGCTCCTTCAGTAAATGAAGGAGACTATGTGAACAGGAAGTCTTTCCACAGCATTAATGTACAGGTACATAGTTCCCTGTAGCATTTCAAACTAACAAATTATTTCATTATAGTAATGGAGTATAGTAATTTACCTCTTATGTAGGCACTTGTGTCTTGCGGGGTTATTGACTCAGAGGATGTCCCCGCAGAGATGCCTTCAGCCACAGGGCGCCCACTGTTTTGGCTGAGGGCCAACTGCTCAGCCTTTGTGAGTGGTGGTGGTGGAGGACCCCACCTGTTTTTCGCCCTCCGCTTTTTTTCTGTTGGCTATAACGGGTCACATTTGAGCATACAGAGTAAGCAAATATGTACTTGTTATATGCTCAGATAATTTCAATAAGTGCTTACAGAAAGAAAATTAATGTAGCCTCTAACTGCAATTGATTTACATAGGACAAACAGACCAAGCACTATGGCTCATAATGCAATTACACCTTACCTGTTTGGACTATATTTTTATATTTCATTTTTACTTGCTGCCAGGAACGTTTGGGGCCTGTTGGGTTGCACCTGCGCTCACATCACATCACAAAATAAAATGTATAACATAAAAAATAAAATGAAATATAATAAAATAACGTGTTAAATGGGTGGAAATCCCTAGATCAATGTTTAAATTAACACTCACGCATTGACTCTGTCGGCTATGTTTTGCCATGCGTGCTGCCTTTCTTTGCAGCTGAGGCTGTGTTACTTTTTCCCGCAAAAATTTGCATGTTATCGGCATATGCTGCCATCAGAATTTCGCCTCAAGCGCTGTAAAATACATTGACCGCGCCTTCTTTCCCTCCGTCTCCATGGTGACTCGCTTAATCTGTGCTCCACTAATCAGGGCTTTATGTATCCTCGTCGCGCTGCTTAAACTTGGGGTTAAAGCAACTCCGCGTTGATTGAACTAATTGTTATCAGCCTTTCTGAAACCGAATATTCCGAGTTGGACAGTTCGGGGTTACTCAACCCTGAGTATCATTTTTAACTCTGAGTTTTCTAAACCGGCTTTCTGAAACAGGGCCCTGGAGGCGAACCCTGGCAACTCAGACCACGGTTCTTATTTTTGAGGTGATTAAAAAAACAAACAAAAACATTGAGGCTGTACGAAATAAGAGACAGAGTTCAGACGGTCTCGCAGCACAGAAAACGCTTCATCTTGGAACGATTGTTGCTCTGCTAGATGAGAACTTGTTTTTTTGGTCTGACGAGGCCAAAATAACTCTGGTAAAGTTAACGAATCACCAGATTATGAAGAACTGAGCTTAAACATGGTGGACACGAATGAATCTAACATTTGAGCCAAAACTTTCAACCTGGCATAAAACATTCGACTGAAGAAATGTGAACATGTGAAGTGTTTTTGCGAACTGCGTGTAACAAAGTGTCTGAAGATACAAATGAAATTTGGTTCTTTGCTAACTGGAGACACGACACTGACTCGTCGCTTTCGTTTGGAGCCTTTTATGCTTGAATGATTCGTAGGTGGCTGTGAAGCAGCTTGACAAATAAAATGTTCTGATAGAGATCAGGTCCAAAGGCTGGACTGAAAACTAGCGGGAGCTAAAAAGCTCCTAACGTTTGACATTTGTTTATAAAGGTTGAATATTATGCCTTCAGTCGTGGTTTCTTCATTTGTGAGGCATTTGAAAGGTTCTCCGGTGCACTGAATTTGATTCTTGAAACGGTTTGTTTTTTCTAAAAGTTTATTCATTTATTTCTGCTTTTAAAGCTGAAATCAATCCTCTTGAATATTTGTTGAGGTTTAAGCCGAGTTCCTGAAGATCTGCTCCACTCCAGCCCCCAAGGTCTGTCTTTATTTTTCTTCTCATTCTCTCTCTGACTGTATTTTTATTTTTCTTGTATTTTCGTCCCTCCTGCCAGGATAAGTATGAGACGCAGCACTCTGAGGCCTGTCGGCAGATCTCCAGCCTGGAGGGAGACCTGGCTGAGACCACGGCCGTCCGAGACCAGCTTCACAAATACATCAGAGAGCTGGAGCAGGCCAACGACGACCTGGAGAGGGCCAAGAGGTCAGGAGGAGCACAAGCATGGTTTTACTGAATTTTGAGGAATAAATGAAGAGATTAAGTTAAGTGGAGGTAAAAGAAAACTAGAAAATTGTGCATCTGTCCAGCAAAACAGGGTCAAAACCAGCAGACGACAAATGTAAAGGGAAAAAAAACAAAACAACAACAGCTCAAACACTGCAGGGCTCCAGGTTTAATGTTTATTAAATAAATGTTAAAAAATGACATTTTGAACGTACATGCTCTTAAATCAGATGATGATTGTGGTACCACCTTAAATCACAGCGCCCAATCAGTTGTTTGATGTTCTCCAATTAAAATATAAAAATGAGCCTTAAGATAATCAAACTTTTCAGAAAACAAAATATTGTGTTATCGGTGTCTTATTGGTGCATGTGTGAGTTCAGGGTGGTTATGGCTTTGGGGAGGAAGCTGTTTTTGAGTCTGTGGGTTTTTATGCTGATGCACCTGCAGCGCTTCCCTGAGGGAAGCAGGCTGAACATGTTGAAACCAGGGTGGGAGCTGTCCTTGGTGATGTTTGCTGCTCTGCTGAGGCAGCGGGAGGAATAAATGTCCGTCAGGGAGGGGAGAGGGCAGCTGATGATCTTTTGTGCTGTCTTGACTACACTCTGAAGCCTCACTCTCTCCACCTTTGTGCAGCTGCCGTACCATATCGTGATGCAGTAGGTTAGCAGGCTCTCAATGGACGAGCGGTAGAAGGTCAGCAGCAGGTTGGAGTTCAGCTTGTACTTCCTGAGGACCCTCAGGAAGTAAATCAGCAGCTATAAATAAGAAAACGATGATCAGTCCACATAAAATCAGCATTCAAATATGAAGGTGTCCTTTACCTCAGAGACATTTTATTTTATTTTATTTATTTTTTTTGACTTTAGGACACTTTTAGTACAATTTACCTTCATAAATGAATCCTTTCTTAGTAACAGGTGGATTTAGATTTTATTCAGTTTTTTCAGTTTTGATCCTTCATAACTTCAGAAATTCAGGAGATCATGAAAAACACCTTTCATAGTTTCAACAGTAAAACTGCAGCGGCTCTGGTACCTGCTTATCTCCATGTCTGCTTTGCTGTCCTCTTCCTGGTCTCTGGTTATAGGGCAGACTTGCTGATTTTTCATGCAGTGACAATGTAAACGGTCTGTTTGATGACATTTCTGGTTCTGTGTCTTTCAGGGCGACCATCATGTCACTGGAGGACTTCGAGCAGAGGATGAATCAGGTCATAGAGAGGAACGCCTTCCTCGAGAGCGAGCTGGACGAGAAGGAGAACCTGTTAGAGTCCGTCCAGAGACTGAAGGATGAAGCCAGAGGTGCAGCGCTGCGCGATCTTTTTCTTTGGCAGGTTTCGTTCGCCTTTGTTTTTGCTCGTCTTCATCGTTTCTTTGCGTGTCTGCACAGACCTGAGGCAGGAGCTTGCCGTGCAGCAAAAACAGCAGGTACAGGAGAGGAAACCGTCCCTCAGCAGTGCAGCCAAAGACTCTTCTTCATCAGCGTCATCCTTCTCAGCTGGGCTGCCCACACCTCCTCTCACCCCGTCAGACAAAAGAACAGAAGACAAACCCGCGTCTTCGTCGTCTAACCAGCCCCTTCCCTCTGCCGCCACACCGTCCAGACCCCCCGCCTCCACAGAGCCCTTCAGCACCCCGCAGCCCCCTGTCAGCAGAGGTCAGTCTATGTGTTGTGGTGGTGTTAACCTTTTTACCCTCCAGCTGTTTATGAAGTGTGACTTTCTCAAAATGTGCTTGAAACGCAACCTGAGCTCGTCTATAATCAGCCATATCTGAGCCACAGCGATTCCAAGAACATGTTTTATGCCTGATTCAAGAAAACTCTCCAAAAAGTTTCAGATCCCTACAGCTAAACTCTTTAGTCACACTAAAACGACTATAAAAGCTTCTGGCATCATAAAAAACAATGCTGTTCTTTTCTTGCTGCTAATTATGGAATTGCCCGCGATAAGCGCTCATACTCCTCGGCTGAACTCCAACCAAACTGCCCGTGTTTACTGCTGCTGGGAAAGGATCAGCGGCGATCCTGATTGGTTGGTGAGCTGAATGAGCTGCCCCGTGGTGCAAACTACACAGAAAATAGTGGGGGCTCATTTTGTAGTTAGCAACAGTATCCAGGAAGACGAGAAAATATCATGTTTTTTTTGTTTGTCTTTTCTGAACAAAACATCCAGTGGAATGGCTGGAGCAGTACTTTTAATATAGAAAATCCCCTTTGGTGTTTATTTTCTGTGGATCCTGAAAGCTAAATGGGTAGTGCTCAGTAATGTTAATGTTCAGCTTTTATGACACAGATTGAGATGTGACCAGTTCCATCATCATTAAGGGAAAACTACACACCTCATCAAAAACCAGTAAAAGTGTGAAAACATGCAGACCCGCTTCATTTGTAAATACATTTGTAAGGGTCAGCTGTCCTGCGTGGGTTACCCTGATCCTGTGGAGCGGGTTTTGCAGCAGTAGTCTCAGTTCTGCAGCTTCAATTCAAGTCTATGTGGGTCCATGAGCCAAGTCTCCACCTGCTGCAGCTCTGTCGACAGGCGACCCGATCAGCCTCCCAGCAGAGAAACACGAGGCAGGAAAGGACAGAGCTGACTGGTCAGCAGTGGCTGAACTTTCACAATAAGAGTGTGACGATTGTCGATAAGTTTGAGTTGGCTACAGATGATGATCATTTTCTTGAATCTGATTTTCTGTGAATGTTTTCTTTAAATAACTGTTGTAACGAGTGTAAATCAGTCATCCTTGCTGCTCGTCTCTGTTTTCGTTATCACTGTGAGCTGCGTGTCTGTTTCTCAGGGGAAAGCCTGTCTGGGACCCCTCTCACCACGTCGGCAAGGATCTCTGCTTTGAACATTGTTGGAGAGCTGCTGAGGAAAGTCGGGGTAAGAAGCTCAGCTCATGTTTTTCATCATCTGACTTACTGTCATGTGATGCTGCAGGCAGTTTCTCCATTAAACATTACACAGACTACTTCTTCGACTTTTGGGAAGAATAACAGCCAGTGATTTTTCTTTCACTGGTACAGAGTGAAGACAGTAACTTGGCATATTTTTTAGATAAACAATAGTAAGATGGGAGCAAAGCAAGAAAAGCCTTAAAAATTATACCCCAAGTACTCTAGAAGGTACTTGGTGTCACATGATAGGAACATGTGACATGGCCGGTGGTTTGTGACCCTCATTACTTTCTTTTTTTTCTTCTCTGTTCAGAGTCTGGAGTCCAGGCTGGCATCGTGTCGGGAATATGTTCAAGAGCAGACGGTGAATCGCAGAGCCCACGCTGGTGGACAGGGGGCAGCAGCGGGTCAGAGCAACTCCTCAGAGAGCCATCCAACCAACGGCCTCTACAACAAGGGGTGAGCTTCGTGTCCTGATCTGTGCAGCCATGAAAGGCAGCGTAAGACTCACTGTGACTGTGTGCAAAGTCAGAGGACTTTAGAAGGTAAAGACCCTCCAGTGTTGGAGAAATGAGCACGAGGATGTCAGACTAAACGAGAAAAAGAAATTGGACTAACAGACTTTTCTAAAACCAGGTAATAAGTTACATTTGAGAACCGTTTAATCGACAATATTCAGAAGCTCTCTGAACAAAGGCATTTGCAGCAGAGAAGGCCAAACCTCCCTTTCACCGACCTCATACGTATCCGGGGAACCTTCATATTACTGAGAGACGCCTAAAATTTAGGATGCGTGTGTTTGGTCATCTAAACTTTCCACTGTTGCTTTCCTCGCCGGTCAGCATCGAAAGCGTTAGCGAGATGAACGACTGATTCTCTTGCTGTAACGTACGGTGCTGCAGTCGAATTAGTCACTCTGTTGTCTCATCAGAGATGACACTGAAAAACGTTCAGAGGTTGTGACTGTTTGCTGAGCTGCTGTGTACTTGTTGTGTTTCCAGGCTCGTTAAGAGGTTGGATTTAGGAGCTGGATCCAAGCTGCTGCTGTGAAAGTAAAAATGCTGCTCGGCCCGTCGTCTCCGTCCACCCCGGGTCTCCCGAACGTCACACAGGTTTCGCCCTTGTCGCCTCTTCAGGACACAGACTACAGAAGCTCTGTGGACACGTTACTCCAGACACGTCAGGACTTTTTGTTTGTTCGTTAACAGGACTCTTTTCAGCACTCGCACTTGGCTTTGAACTAATCTACTGGACCCTCTTAGCTCCTTTTGTTTGGATCTTCTTGTTTTTCCCTCTCCCTCTAAAGTTTTGTTCAGATTCAACACAAAGCGAGCTTTAGAGGTGTCTGATGGCTGAACACTGGACGGGCACCTTTATGCACATACCGGGGAAAAACTGCCTTTAAACCTCCCGACAGTCAAAAAGCTTCCACCATCAGGATGGTCTCTGATTTCACACAGAGAGGAGATGATAAGCACACGTGGTGGCCTAGAAAAACGATGTTTACACATTTTTACAGACTGAGCAGAGACTTTGACCCTACATTACTTAAGGCTGGGCAATGTGTCGATTTGGTAAATACGTCGATAATTTTCAAAAAATACACGGTTTACTTCTACACATAGTGTGAATAATGACTTGAAATTTAACGGTACATGTTAACTTAATGTTTGTAGTAGCAGGGAACTTGAGGAGAGGGAAATCGCTCCAGACTTCGTTAACAAAAACACATTTTTACTTCAGATCCAAACTGACTGCAGGGTTTCTGCCGCTGTGCTACAACCATGCCCGAAGCTGCTGGGATTAATGGCTTTTTCTAGCAAAAACTCTGCATTTATTATAGTAACTAAAGCTAAACTAAGTGTGGCGGTCCAAGTCAACTACCAAAAGCCCATCTTGAGTCAGGAAATACCCCGGAGGTGTTTCCCAAACTTCCACGTTTATTAGAATATTAATAATAAAAACTATTGAACGACTAACTCTGCCAGTAACCAGGAAAAGCCTCCAATAACATGAACTAATGATGAGCAGCTTCTGCTCTGGCAGGTAAACTTCCTGTTTTTGTGAATGGAGTCTGGTGGAGCGTAGCAGCTTCATGTTTTACCACAAAGAGCAACTGTGAAAAGTCTTCCAAGCAGAGCTTCCACTTAAACCCATAGTGACTGAACCTCAAAGAAGCAGCGTTTATGTTCAACAGCAGAACGAAAGGTGGAAGCAGACGGTTGGTTAGCGGTCATGTGACCACTCAGGATGTAATGTGTATTAATTGTTTTGTCCATATCGCCCAGCTCTAACATGACTGAAGATTTTACTGCTGACTGAGGCAGCAAAGCTCAGAAGAAATAGTGTTGTTACCTTTGACCTTTTATAAGGAAGTCACACACAGCCTGGTCACGGAAAGGTGACGTGAGGGGATTAAACAAACTCTGATTTTTTTTTTTTTTTTTTTTGAAGGATCTTGTGACACCAGGTGACCATTTTTGGATGTATCTGTCAAAGGTGTCTAAATGTGTTTATAATGATTAATTGAATGTGAGAAGTTGGCTCCTCTGCAGCTTCATGTGGCTCTTTGGCCTCGTTCTCTGTGGTTCACTCTTTGCCTTCCGGTTCTCGGGCAGTTCTCCATGAATTTCAGCTTAGTTTGTCAAAGATGGCCGATGCTTTTCTCTCCCTGTGACTGAGCTGAGTGTCAGAGGAAGTCTGGAAAAGTACCACTGTAGAGGTTTAGGATGCTGACGTTTGTCCAGTTTTTTGGTGTTTTCAGATGAATTGGTTTTCTGAGATGATCTGAAGTTTTTGCAGTCCTGATCACAATCCCAGTCACTGCTTGATCTTAATAGCTAAACTCAAACTAAAACCCAAACGTAAGATGAAATAAGTCGGTGTTGATGAGGTTCTGTGAAAGAAAAAACCTTTCAGTGCCTTAAATTTGGTAAATGTCCCCTTAAAATTTCCTTTTTTAACCCATCGACCTTTATAGCCCATAAACGTGATGAAGCTAGAAAAGATTACGGTGTTCAATCCACCTCAAACGGTTTTGATTGGCTTAATTATGGAGTTAAAGATCAGCTCAGGAGTTTGTCTGATTGTAGAGGAAGGAGTGTTTCCTCACAGATGAAGTTTATTTGTGGCTGTCTGTCCACACGTGGCGTTCATAATTCTGTCATCTACAATTATTTCATGAAGACTAACCGATGGACATAATGAGCTGGTCTAACTCCACCCTCCTGGACTGTAACTGGTAGTTCTTGTTCTCAGTGTAGTGCAGCGTAAACCGGTTCTTCACCACTTTGCTGTTTTTAGCTGTCAGTCCGACTGCATGATGAAACTTTCTGACACTAAAGAATCGAAGAATCTTCATATGAAAATCAGCAGTTATTTAACCGTGACGGCCAACGAGACGAGGAAGAGTCCAGACCATAGTTGGAATAAAGTTTCAGTAGCATGTTTTCAGACTTTAACAGGAAGTCTTCCTTTTCTCCACATTCTCCAAGTTAAGCTGAGTAATGCCAGGAGGTGTCAGGAGAATCTCAGCTGATCGGCTGAAATATTTTTACCTCCATTCATGTCACCCAGCTCAAAATTTAGTCTCCTTCTTTGCATAAACTTTGATTCTTTTTTTCTGTGAACGCACTAACTAATAACGCTCAGATGAAGAAGATGAACCCAATAAAACCGGTTTTATTTCTCTCTGTGGTGGAAACTTTAGGAAAGATTAGCCGTGGATATTCATCGTTCCCGGATGATGATTGCTAATGATCCTGGAGACTTCCCTTCAGACCAAAGTTTATACTTAAAATGTCTCACTTAAATCACCAGATCGACATGAAATTTACAGGTAACATTAATGCCTCTAACAGGGTGAACCTTTATAACTTATTGTAAATTCCTGCATTAAAAAAAAAATCTACTTATTAACCTTCCAAAACGAACCAAAGCTACTGACAGAATGTGAATAACTGCTATAAATTTATGCCCAAATTGTACCAGGATAGAGTGCAGCAGGTCTGGGAAACAGCCAACATCTGGTGAAACACTGCCCCCTGCTGGTGAAAGAGTGCAGACGGTAGTTACAAAAAGTACCTCTGACGACCCTCAGGATATTTCAGATGAGCGTTTATGCTTAGAAAACTGTTTGTTCCGTCCGTTTGATGTTATAGTTAACATGTGTAGATGTTAGATGATTCTAATGATGGAGGTTTGTGAGATCTGTGTGGCAGGCAGGTAGTTTAGGCACTTTTTAGTCTGTGGAGACGTTTGTTAGATCCCTCTGCAGGGCTACTTCTGTCTTTCCAGGAGTGAAATCTGGAACATCTTCTGTTTCTGAGGAGATTCGAATACTTCAGTGAAGGCTACTTGTGTTTTATGTTAAAAAAACGTATGTCGTAGTGTTATCTACTCACTGTAGGGTCACTAAAATGTAGGATGAGGATGTGTAGGTTGGGTTGCTCAAGTCTTGAGGCAGGACTTGTTATAAGTAGCTGCTCAGGGTGGGTGTAAAGCAACAGGCTCTGGTGTTTTTCTTTTGCCTTATGTGACTCTGTAAAATAAAGTGCTTGCATGCTCACATGAAGTGCTGAAGACCTGTTCTGGCCTTTGTTTTTTTACCTTCAGCACTGCTTCTGAAAAAGCAATAAAACTTGAAACGCATGGAAGGATTGTACTTTTTCTTTTTTATTTATCGCAGGAAGTGCAAACAGAAAACATCTGTAAGGGTTTGGTTTCAGTTTAACATCATTTCTGTGGTTTACAGAGCACAGACTCCTGCTTCACCCTTCACCAAGTGTGGGGGACTCTGAGCCTTGGCGTTCGTATCTGTGAGATTTAAAACCAAATGCGTCAGGAATTAATGTGGAACCATTGGGATACATTCAGTTTCCAAACATACAGATTTTCTCTAACTATTCCTGAAACCCTCAAAGAAGTCCAGAAAGGATCGCCTCGGTTTGTGCACTGAAGAGTTAGATATAATCTCCTGCATCCCGGCAAAGCCAGAAGGTTGTTTAGAAAAAAAAGATCCACAGGTACTAATTTTACAGGAAAATCACACTGACAACACAAACTGAGGCGAGCAAGGCCGACTTCTTATATAGGAGTTACTTAGCTTAATAACAGTCCACAAAACTTGCAGTTTATGTCACAAAAGCTGCAAACGCTCATCTGAAGTCTGCATCCTAAATTCCTCCTGTGTGTTAAAGCAGCGCAGACAGTTAAAGTGTGACAGCAGGATTGGAGCTGTTGTCTGAACCTCGCTTTATTCAGTTTGACATTGTGAAGCCAGGATCCTCCCCACAGGTACGGGGATGGTTTTAAAAACTGTGCTTTTATCCACCTGTTGTACAGTTTAGAACACAGTTTACCGTAAATGAAAATGAAGGTATTCCAAAACTCTGCTAGGCTTGGTTTTTGGGTTTGTGCAGTTTCACTGTATCTGATTGGCTGAGTAGACCTTTATTAAAGGGTGATGCCGCCATCTGCTGGTTAGGAATGCCCCTAACAGCACTTTAAAGGAGAACTATTGAGCTAATTAATTTATCTTAAAGCTTCTTTGTTGGTCCAAAAACTGCCGCAGTGTTGCACTGTAGACACATCCTGCTTATGTCTGTCTCCACGTTATGATTCTTTGACTCCATCTGAGGAGCTTTGCATGATTCATATCCCATTTGTCCACCTTTCTTCTGATTGGCTGCCCATCAGCAGGTGTGTGTGGCTTCTGTGCCTGAGATGAGCAAACTGTGATAAACAGTGTTTAGAGCAAAGCCGGAGCTCTGGGCTCACAGGGATTCATGTACATAATCATCTCATTATTAGAAGCCCTACATGAGCGTAGACTGCTGGAACAGTTCGAAGATTTAAATGTTTTCCACCAGTTAATTATTAATAATTCTTCTCCAGCACGTCTAATTCTTTCTCCTGTGGAGCTGCTGTCAGGAAAGGGATGAACAGGCTCAGATGCAAAGCTGCAGATATTTGTGGACCTCTGGCCCTGTGGTGTTCATGTTGTTTTAACTGGGAGGTTTTTTGAAAATAAGATTCCAATTAAATTTTACCTATTCAGTGAAATTAATTTCTATATTTCTATAAATTAGAGCGGCAGTGGACTGGAGGGACTAATGGAGCTGCAGCTTTGGGGGGATAATAGGACCCAAAATCTTAAAGACTGAAACAAACTCATAAAAATCGGCTTTAGGAGTTTCTGGGTGAATTTAGGAACCTTACTGTGATGTTTTACATGTATTTGCAGGGATAAAATGTCCTTACTTGGACATTTCACATAAAAACCTGAAACATCATTTAAAAGAAGCTGAAACCAAACAGGTGAATATTTCAAGCAGCAGAAAATGTTTTTTAAAATAATAATTGGAGATATGTGCATATTTATGGAACAACAGAAGAAGGGAAATTCATCCACAAAGAATCATAAATTAAATAAATTGGTCTCAAATCTCACAGATTATTTCCTGTAGTAACAGATTATTATGTATAAAATGTGAAAGCGTAGGCACAGAGGCTTTAAAATGTTCTCAGATGTGACAGAAAAACAACAAATTCTCACACTGAGGAGGTGAAAGTGGAACATTTTGGAGAGGTTTTGGTCATAAAATAACATTTTACTGACTTTTAGTGTCAGAAATAATTTAATAAATAAAGAAAAGATCAGAGTAACAGGTTGGTAGAATTGTATGGATGAAGTATTAAATACTTGCACTAATATTTGGGACATTAAATTGTAGCTTCAGGCTAATAAATGACATTTTTTTGTTTTGTTGGAGATAAATGTGGTCCGTCCACATGTTGTCTCTGTGTTTGGAATAACTTAAAAACAAAACTGTATTTAATTCAAACATAAATCCTTAGTATTGATTAAATATCCAGCTCCTCCTGTGACTCTAAGCTTGGTTGTTTCCTAAAACACTTTTTATCCGCTCCTGGCCGTCTACTCGTTGGGGGAGCAGGTGTAGACCTCAGCACGGGGCTCCAGAGGTGGGGTGCGGGCGGGTGAGGAAGGTGAGGGAGACTCTTCCTCGTGCAGCTCCACCGAGTTCTCTTTGATGTTGCTCCTCCGGTTGATGCTCCCTCCAAGCCCCAAGCTCCTCATGCTGCCGCTGCTCCGAGGAGTGGAGCTGCTGTACAACACCTCCCCGCCAGCACCGCCGCCGCCACGCCTGGGAACACCCGACACATCGGGAGGAAGAGGAGGGTCAGAAAGAGAGGAAAGACTGCAGAGGAAGAGGAAAAGGGCTTTCTGCAAAGCAAAATAATTAAGAGGTAGGGCCTGAAATCCTGAAGCAGGAGTAAACTGAAGGCAGAGCAGTGAGGAAGATGAGATTTAGGAGGGGGAAAAAAAAAAAAAGCCCGCTGAGGAAGAGGAGAACATTCCCAGAAGGCTTTGAGGGCAGTTTGCAGATCAGAGGCGCCTGAAGACGAGCGTGAAACAAGAGCAGCGAGACATGAAAGGAGGAAAAGGAAATTTAAAATCACAAGTGAGCTCGTCCTCGACGCTCAGCCGCTACAAACACGAGAGCGTTTCATTACAGAGAATCGAGCATCAACAAAACACTTTGATTTGTGGAAACTGTCACTGCGGCTCATTTATGAAGGAAGTGTCCCGTTAAAGCTGAGCTCTGATTGGTTACTGAGAGGGCGCCGATGCTTCCAGCATGTCAGAGCGCAGCATTAACCAAAGATCCCCACCTTAACACCCGGAGGAGACACATCTGTTTGGGGCATCCAGTGTAGAAACTAGCCGGCATACCTGCTGTGGTGACTCGATCAATGTTTTTAGCACTTAAACCAGTTAAGTAGTTTTAATGTAGAGTTATTAACTTACCAAATCTAACCAACTAGTTTCCAGCATTTAATTTGGTCAAGTAACTTCTGGCATCTCCACCTAAACAGGAAGATTTTAACGACTACACCTAGACAGGTAGTTTTTCTGCTAGAGTAGCCTAATGCGTCCTAATTTGTCTGTTATGGACTCTCAGGAGGTTAAACAAGTTCTTTGGCCATCCAGCTTTTTTCTGATTGGCTGTCTATCTTAAAGACAAGGTTTAACCAGAAGGTAGGTGGGGCTTCTGTGCCGTGTGACCATATTAGCAAGATCCTCTCTGTGTGATGACGTTCAGATTCAAGAGAGGACAAAACTGAAACTGAGGGATTACTGTTCATACACTGATCAGGCATAACGTTATGACCACACAGGTGAGAGGAGTAACACTGATTCTCTTCATCGCGCCAGCTGTTAGTGGGCGGGATATATCAGGGAGTAGGTGAACATGTCTCCTTTTTGCAGACCAGCAGACCAGAACATGGAGCCCTACCATCCACGTGGATGTTACGCGTACACCTACTGAAGCATCGTTGCAGACCATGTACAGCCTTTCATGGAAACTGTACTCCCTGATGGCTGTGGTCTCTTTCAGCAGGCTAAAGCTGCAGAAATGGTTCAGGAATGGTTTGAGGTGTTGACTTGGCCATTGAATTCCCCAGATCTCAATCTAATCGAGCGTCTGTGGGATGTGCTGGACAAAGACGTCTGATCCATGGTGGCCCTGCCTCCGAGCTTACAGGACTGGGAGGATGTGTTGTTGGTGCAGGTACCACAGCACAGCCTCAGGGCTGTTTTGGCAGAAAAAGGGGACCAACACAATATCAAACAGGTGTTTATGATGTCACGCCTGATTGGTGTGTACTCATCTCACGATAAGAAATTGCGTCAATGCTTATTATGATCGCCCACTGTGGAACGGCAGATATGAGAGGAAACAATTTTTTTTTTTTTTAATCTTGTTTCAAACCTCAGAGCAGAAAAGGCGCTGAGGTGAACTTTGCTCACATTGTTCTAGTTTTGCTTCGCGGTGGGTCGACGTATTTATCAAACGTCTCTGTGCTCGGCGAGACCTTCGTTACCTGAGTTTGCTCCTGAGCGAAGCCACCTCTCTGTTCAGGGCGTCGTTGGACTCTGTCGCCTCATCCAGCTCCCTCTGCAGCTTCCTGCGGGCCGCCACCACGCGCTGCGCCTCCTCCTCCGCTTCCTCCAGCTGATGCTTCAGCTGCTTCACCCGCACGTTGCTCTTCTCCACCTGCAGGGGGCAGACACGGTTTTATTTACAGTTTGTAAATGACCCAAACTTCAAACTGTCGTTCATCCTTTGATCTTGCGTCACCTGATCTCTGTACTGCTGCGCCTGCTTCCTCTCGTCCTCCATCTGGATCGTTAAATCTTTCAGTTTCTTCTCTTTCTGGCGCAGATTCTTAGCGTTGGCCTGCCGCTCTCTGCACAACAAAGTGGCACAAAATCATCTCCTCAGTGCTCGTCCCATGTTGAGTTTGGGATCGACACTCCTCTTCCCACCGTGCACCCTCACCTGCTCTCCACCTCCAGCTGCTCCTCGGCCTCTCGGAGTTTGGCCTCCAGAGCAGTGATGGAGGACTTGAGTTTGGAGCGGCCCTGGTCCTCCAGCTCCTGCAGCTTGGCCTTCAGCTCTCGGTTCTGCCTCTCCAGCTGCTGCCTGGATCCCTCCCTGCTCTGAGCAGAAGACCTCTCCGTGGCCAGCTCTGCTCCGAGCTGATCCACCTGCAGGAAAATCAATTTCAGTGAGCGTCCAGTGGCCATTAGAGGAACTGAACTTGAGAACCAGCTTCATTTGTCAGGCCTGAAGCTGCTGTTCTAAAATGTGCTGTAATTAAATGAGAGATGTGAGACGATCATGAACCTACCAGCTGCTGGCTCTTCCTCAGCCGGTCGTTGAGGCTCTCCATGTTGGCCTGCTCCTCCTCCAGCTCCTCCTCCAACTGGCTGATCTTCGTCTCCAGACGACGTTTTTCATCGGACAGCAGTGACCTGAGCGAGGACAGTCAAGTCAGTTTGATTTCTCCATCAGAAGACTAGAGATATGAATTACTCAGATATTTAACTAAATCTAAAAACATGATTGGCGTACTTGCCGATTCCTGATTAATTCATTTGCATTCAGATAAAATCTTAAAATCTCAATGACAGCCAGCTGGGACGACCTTTAGTGGATATTAATGATTCACAATGTAGGAACTCCAGCAACACTTAAGGGAAGATGAACAACTTTAATAATTGACCAACGCGTTTCGGCTTGTGGCCTTCATCAGGGTCATGCGTGGATATTAATGATCCCTAGATGACAAACTCCAGTGAATTTATTGATCTCATGGAAGTGAAGTTAAGGCTTGATGAGACTCATGTTCCTCATTTTAAATGCATCAATAATACAAGACACCTACTTTCCAGATGAGTTATTGGCCAGTTCCTCGGACAGCTCGTCTCTCTCCGTCTCCGCCTGCTTACGAGCTCTCTCAGCAGCTGCCAACGCCTGGACAGATGGAGACAGCAGTGTAAGAAACAAAATGATTTCCAGAGGACAACCAGCGTAAGGCTGGTGAAGCCTGAAACCTTTATCGCTCCAAAAAGTGCTAAAAAACACTTGGAAGAAACTGATCCTGTGCACTGGTGTGATTAATCGCATAACGATAATGAGTATCTGTATTTGATTGATTCAACTTGCTGTAAAAATCAGTTTTAGCTCTCCAGGCACTCCCTTTAAACCAGATTTCTTCTGAATGCCCCTCCTCAGGTGGCCATATTGGGTCGATCCACTTCTCTGTGATTTCATACAAACTAAAGACTAAAAACTGAACGTGCAGAGCAGGCAGCTCCTACGGCTTTACCTCATTCAGATGCATGATGTCGGCCTCCATGGCCTTGGACTTGCGCTCAGACTCTCTGGCTGAGGCAAGGACCTCCTTCTGGGCTGCACGGGAGTCCTCCAGCTCCCTCTGGAGATCCTTCACCTGGCCCTGTGAGGAGAGCAAAGAGGCTCATGCGGGGTTTTGAATTGGTTTCTAAATACTTCAGCTAGTTACCCAAACCTGCTCAGGCAAAATGTGAAAATACAACAAACTTGGTTATGTTTAGGACTTTTTAATAATTCTTTTAGCCGATGATTCGATATCAAACTCAGCTTCAGAAATGACAGAGTTCAGAGAAATAAGAAGTCAATAAAAGAGTTTGCTGACCTGGATTTTGCGGAGCTGTTTGAGCGCCTCGTCACGCCCCCTGCTGGTGGCCTCCAGCTGATCCTCCATGTCCTTCAGCTCCCCCTCCAGCTTCTTCTTCCCGGCTGAAGCCTGACTTCGCTGCTTCCTCTCCTCCTCCAGCTCCGACTCTAGCTCTCGGACCTGACGGACGCCGAGAGGAAAACATTAGCTGTCTGAAAACTCGCGCTGGGGCTTTTTTTCCTGACATTTTGCTTAGCAAATGTTCTCAGTAAGTGCACTGGACAGTTCTGTTCTTACTCTGTTACATCAATGATAGCAAATCAGAATCTTTCTAAACCACTACCTGCAGTCTGCATCCCACCAGGTCTATTTCTCCAGATAAGGAAACAGATTAACCTCTCAGTGTTCAGGAGAGAGAAGTCTGCACCACTAAAGCAAAAAGCAGGAGGACCTCAGACCGAAGAAACATCAGAGTTTAAGGAGGAAGCCAGTTCAGAGAAATCAAACTTCTTCTCCTTCTCAACTATTTTCTTAATTCCAATCTTAAAGGACCTAAATTATGATGATAAATTCTAAAACTGAAGCGTGACGAGGTGTGAGTGTTTACAAAATGAGATGAAGTAAAAACCAGCGGTGGCGAGGTTTCCCGACCTGTTTGAGGAGCTGCTTCCTCTTCTCCTCTCCGAGCTCGTCGCGGGCCTGCAGCTCCCTCTCGTGCTGAGCTTTCAGAGCCTGACTGTTGACCTCCAGACGCAGCTTGGCATCCTCGGCCACCTGGAGCTCGTCCTCCAGCTCCTCCATCTGCGTCCTCATCTCCTCCACGATGGCCTCCAGACCGCGCTTCGCCTTCTCCAGGTCATGCACCTGAAATATAACCAGAAACACATCCACCTTCATTGGAAATACTGACCACAGATAATTGGAGTCACTCGTGTTCAGGTTCAGTGTTTTACATTCTTTCCCACGTCGTCCTTGGAGCTGATGAGATCTTCCATCTCGACTCGGAGCGCCTTCACCGTCTTCTCCGCCTCCTCCAGAGCCTCGTGGCTTTCTTCCAGCCCTCGGGTAAGAGCCAGCACCTTTGTCTCCTTGTCCCGCACCTCCGCCTCCGCTCGATCCCGCTCCTCTGCATACTTACAGGACACAGTGCGCTCCTCGGCCAGCATCTGATGCACGTTAGAGATCACAGATCATTGCAAGCCCCAAAAAGCACTGAGAGAAGCTTTTGTGATGGGTTTTAAACATCTGGTTCCTGGGACCGAATCTCTCTAAAAGCCCGTCTTTAACACGAGCGGAAACAAAACTGGAAAAACTGAGAGCAGTGGGTGGGTAACTGAAGCAGTCATTGTGGAGCTGCCAGACCTGATCGAACTTCTTCTGCTTCTTCTCCAGGTTGGAGACGAGCTGCCGCTGGCTGTCCAGGTCCATGAGGACGTCCTCCAGCTCCTGCTGCAGCCGGCTTCGGCTCTTCTCCAGCTTGTCGTAGGCGGAGGCCTTCTCCTCGTACTCTGTGTTGGTCGCCTCCAGCTCACGCTGCAGACGCTTCTTCCCTTCCTCCAGCAGCTCCACCATCCCCGACATCTCGTCCAGCTTCTTCTTGTAGTCGGACAGCTGAGAAAATTCAGAAGAATGAGAACTTCACTGTGAGAGAGGATGAACTGAAACACTAGGAAAAATCCCAGTTTGCCTTTGAAATGATTCCTTCAGAGACCCGGAGCAGAGCTGACCTGTATGTTGAGGCTGGACACCTGCCTCTCCACGGCCCGTTTGGCCTCAGTCTCCTCCTCCAGCTGCTCCATGAGGCTGTTCCTGTCGTCCTCCATCTGACGCAGACGCCCAGACAGATTCAGCTTCTGACGCGTCTCCTCTGACAGCAACTCCTGAAACAGGAGGAGGACTCTGTTTAGAAATCTGGCTTCATGCATCACAGCATTTAGCAGTCACGGTGCTCCTCACCTGTGCGTCGTGCAGCTGAGAGGACAGGCTGGAGACGTCTTTACTCAGCTTGATGTTCTTTCCCTCGGCCTCGTTCAGCAGACCTGTCACGCTGTCCAGCTCCAACTAACAGAGAAGAAGAGATGAGAACTGTAAGCACAAATACGTGTCTCTTTAAATCTGAGTGTGACTTTTCATGAAGATACCAATTCATTTGTTCTCTTTAAGTAGAAGAAGCAGAAAGTTTAAAGTTAATCAAGAAAGCTTACAACTACTGCTGCCAACCTCTTTATCTCGGACTGAAGCTTTAGGTTTTGTTGAACCAGCTAACACAAACTAAACCTGGATATTTAAAACTCTGTTCACAGTACTGTCTTCCTGATGAGCGTTTATCGTTTATCCTTTACCTCCTTTAAACCCAGAGACATGTTGGTAACGCAGATTATAATTTATTTCTACCTCAAAATATTCTTTGACTTCTAAATATGTTTGTTTACAATGCTTCATCTTTGCTTTAATAACCAGTTTATAAATCAATAATTGTTGATTTGTGCATTTTAGATGTACTAGTTTCTCATTTATCTATAATTAGGATATAAAACTTTTCCAATTAGTTACTTAATCACATTTAAAGGGGAACTATTATGATTTAGGTAAATATTTGAATGATGTTTCAGGCAGTTTTTGTACTTTTATTTCAGTTTGCCACTGATTTCCTTATATGGTCATAAGAAATGCCCAAAGTCACTCCTCGTAGGAGGCGGAGCTTCCCATTAATAGGTTCTGTTCATTGACTGCATTTGTTAAGGCAAACTGGTAAACTGGTAGCTAATCAGAGGACAGGAAGGTGACGAGCTTGTTTCAGAGGACAGACTCGGGGACTAGTACTCTCAGTCATTCAAAGCTAATTAAGCGAAATCTCAGAATAAAAATATGGAGATGGAAAAGAGTAGAAAAGAGCCAACTTGTAATTATAAATAGCCTACTGATATCTTCCTATCTGACACACTTCTGTCATTGTTTGTATGGCTCACCGTCATCTTTGAGACTCGCTCTGACAGCTCGTTCTTCTGCCGCTCGCTCTCATTGAAGCGAGAATTTAGATCGTTCAACTGACCCTCCAACTTCTTCTTTTTGTGCTCAACGTCCTGTTTGGCGCTGGTGAGGGAACGCAGGTCAGCACTCAGGTCTGCCGACTCCTTCTCCAGACCTTGCTTGGCTTTCTCAAGACCGGCTCTTACCTGGACAGAAGGAATAGATGCTGAATGAGTGAAAATATCCATCTCACTGTTCTTTTAAGGACGTACCAGTCCGTTAGTTATGTGTACCTAATATTAAACAAATATACAGTACACCTGCACCTCGGATGAATGAAAGTGTCTCATTTTGGTGAACTGACCCGCTTGGCCTGCTCCAGCTGCTCATTCAGCTCCTCCACAGCCTGACTGTGTTTCTGTCTCAGTTCCTGGATTTGGGCCTCATGGCTCCGCCCCTCGTCCTCCATGGCTCTCTTCAACATGGCCACTTCCTGCTCACGTTTCGCCCTGCCGACCATAAACACACAACATCCGGTAAGATGGTGTATGACCTAGAGGTCTGATTAAAACAGCAAACAAAGCTGCTTTTCTATGCTGATGATACTGTTATTTACTGCAATGTTTGATTTGTGTCCCATTAACTGTTATGGATGTTTAACTGATACCTGTGCACAAACACCTGCTCTGAAGCTCACTCTTATGTAACTGGAAAAAAATTAAACATTGTGTTTTTTAAAACTCCGGACCAATTTCTCTTCTCATCTTTTTGGGTAACTTTCTTTGGATTATCTAATTCCATGGATGAAGAATTGCTGTATATGTTTTCGCAGACACAGATTAGGGCTAGTCTCGGACTAAAAGAAAAAATTAAATGAAAAACATTTGATTTGTGATTCATTAATTTTGTCCTACAGAATATGAATAACGGAAAAACGAGCTTGCTTATTAAATTATGTGGTTCATTTCGAGGATGTATATGGATGAAACAGACCGTAATTCCTGCTGGGCAGCAGTCGTGTCCAGACTGTCCTCCAGCTCGGTACGTAGAGCATTAAGCTCCTCCCCGAGGTCCCGTCGTGCTGCCTCAGCCTTCCCTCTCGCCGCCCTTTCAGCCTCCAAGTCTTCCTGCAGCTCTGAGAGCAAAGCCTCCAGCTCCCGAATGCGTTTCACCGCCGCCCCACGCTGACTGCTCTCCTCCTCCAGGCTGTGGACACAAAATTGTTGGAAAGGAAATCATGAAGGTTGGAGATATGTTACAGTTTTTATATGGTTTCATTCACACTGGTCAAATAGGAGAGAATTTAAACAACTCTGTATCTGCATCTCTTGGGTATGGTGTGCCACAGGGATCATTTTTGGGACCCATTTTATTTCCTTTATATGTGCTTGGCCACATAATTCATGATGTCTCTTTTCATGTTTATGCTAATAAAACACAAACACTTGCCCTTTAGATCATCTGACTTGGTACGATTAAGTTCTCTTAACAACTACACTCATAAAGTTCAAAACTGGATGCGCTGGTTCCCTCCTGGATCATATCAAGCCATGTTTGATGGTCTTGCTTCAGGCTTCGACCTGTCAGTACATCTTCATGTCATTGAGTTTCATAATGCATCGCCTGTTCATGTTGGTCCTGCTCACCGCGCCTGTGTGGCCTGCAGCTCCTCCTCCTTGGCAGCGAGCTGGGCCCGCAGCTCAGCTAACTGCGCCTGCAGGTCGGCATGCTGCTCATGCAGTTCAGCAAGCTCCGCCTCCACCTTCCTCTTCGCTTTTTCCACATCCTGGCGACTCTTCTCTTCCTTCTTCAGACGCACTGGACACAAAAAAACAAAAAACATTTCTTTAGATGTTACAGACTCGAGTTAGAGAATGTTACTCCACACTAATGCAGAAGAACAAAATACTTGATATTAGGGTGTGTCATATTTTTAATCTTGAGATGAAATATGATATTAATACAATAAAGAGACATTTGCTCTCTATACTGACTGTAAGGTCAGTTATAACCCCTGAAATAACTCCTTTAACTATTTCCAACTTTACACTGTAAGTTGTGATTTACTGTAACAGCTGAAATCTTTCCTTTGGTTTAAAGCTTTAAACATTTCCTCGGTCCAACATGTGATCGCTGCATTGTCTGCACTGTGCTGTAAAAGGAACATGCACCACAGATTTGTATTCAGCTCCTGAGCCAAACAAACAAAGACAAAGTGCTGACCTTCGAGGTCAGAGATCATGGACTCGTGCTTGGCCTTGAGTTTGGTTAGATTCTTAGACTTCTCCTCCTCCTCGGCCAGGTTGGAGCTCATGTCAGCCATCCTCTCCTCCAGCAGCTTTCGCTCCTAAAAACAGACGCATGTGAGCGTGTGCAGTGCAGCGTTTACGCTGAATGAAGCGCTCTCTGAGAGCAGAGCGTGAAGCTGCCTCTTCACACCTTCTGCAGCTTGTTGTTCTGGTCCTCCATCAGCAGAATGTCCTCCTCCAGCTTCTTCACCTTTCCCTCCACAGCTGCTTTCTCCAGCTGCAGCTTCTGCTTGGCGTCTTCTTCCTGTGCTATGTGGGCCTCCATCAGCTGCAGGAAGAGACGACGCAAAGTTAACTGACAGAAAATATAAGGATGCAGTCGGAAGACAAGCTTTCAGTGTAAGACCAGAATTATTATTCATCATTGAGCAAGTTTATACCTGCAGTCTCTTCTTGTTTGGTGGACTTCTGTTCAGTCTTATATGATTTACACTCACTGCAGCATTAATCATGTAAGTTTGGGTAATAATAATCTTATTATAATCACCGTAGCGTATTATCTATACATGCCTGTACATACCCCGTCTCCTCCTTTTAACTCTCACCTTGTTGTTTGTAAACATGTTATAATGAAAGATATTATTTTAATTAACAACAAGATAAATTAACCATACGTGTCTGTGCCTTACATTGGCGATACAAAAAAGCGTCACAGGTCTTGTTTTTGTAAAGATAACGAGACAAACCTGTAGCTGCTGCTCCATCTCCTTCTTCTCCTGCTGCAGGGCGTTACTGCGGTCCTCCTCTTCCTCCAGCCGGGCCTCCATCTCATGCAGCACCTCCTCCAGCTCCTGCTTCTTGGCCTCCAGTCGCACCCTCATCTCCTCTGCCTCAGCGCACAGCTCCGTCTCCGCCTGAAGTTTCAACTCCAGCTGCGCCCGCTCCTCCATCAGCTATAAACACCACAGCGGGATCATTTACTCAAAATGACTTAACACTCAGATAAAAGTCAGATAAAAACCTGAGTTTGTGTCACCTGGGTGTGCTTCTGGGTGATGTCCTTCAGTTCAGCCTCAGTTTTGGCAGCCACCTCTCTGGCGGTCTTCAGCTCCTCCTCTTTCTGACCCATCTCCTCCTCTTGTCTGGTCACCTGCAGCAGCGGCTTGACCTGAACCACAGACAGGATGAAGCAAAGTTTGTTCAAACTTTGACCTAAATAAAAATGTTTTTGACAGACATTTAAGAACAAATATGGCCTCTGGTTGGATGGTGGTGTGAACATGACTGTTTGAATCTGTGTGTGCGTGTTTGACCTTAGTGAAAAGCCTCCACCACTGCCAGTTCTTGAGCTTGAGGTAGCAGGCGCAGTTCCTCTGGATGACCTTCATAGCGGTGAGCTGCTGCTGACGTTTGCTGAAAGCCCTGAAAACACATGAAGAAGAATCAGACCTGCAGAGATCACAGACTGTAAAGAAATGATGCATGACAGAAGACAAAGTGGAAGCAGCCTACACATGTATTCTTTCTAATGGCCAGCAGGGGGCATTGCCTTTCAAAGTCAATTGAATAGAATAGTCTGTGGGATAATGACCTACTGCTCACTGGATTTATGACTTTAAACACTTTTTCCTGATGAGTTTATGATCTTAATCGCTAGTTTAGAGTCTTCTTTAATATGACATAAGGTTTCTTTAAAAAATTATGGTCCCATTTAGAGTGAAATGATAAAACTGGTCATGCTTTAGTCATGGAATCTTGGATTATTTAAACCAAACAAAGATTGTGGCAAAACGTCAAACTTAAAGCTTCCAACAGGACTTCTCTGTTATTTCCTGATGACCGCGTCTATCATGGGCCCCAAAAAGGCAATGAAAGGTAGAGTAAATGACTTCTGGGTCTTAATGCTCCTCCTACTTGCGGCCCAGGAAGCCTCTTGCTTGTGCCTGGAAGGCGATGATGACGACGGTCAGTTTGAGGTCTCGCTCCTCTTCCAGCTGAGCCAAAACTCCCGTCCTGAAGAACATTTTGCTTTGACCGATACGATACAAGTTAGGGTCCAGATCCAGGTGCTTTACCTGGAGACGAGGAGAGGAATGAACCCTGCTTCTTCCTTTTCACAGTAAATTAATATTTAAATGGCATAAATTTGTAAGCATTAAACTTTTTACTCCATCGAGCTCACCATTAAATTGCAGGCCTGTTTTCCATCCATGAAGCCTTTAGGGATGGCGGTGGCAGCCAGGATCTCATACCTGCAAACAGCACATTACCTGTGAGACCAAACATACTACTACATAAAGTACTCGTTCCTTAAATGGGTTATCGATTGAAGTATATTGTAAAGCGGTCAAACAATTTTCTAAATTGGAAGATATAAGGTCCCAATTCACTCTAATCTCAAACACAATCTGCTTGAAACTTTATTCCTGCACCAAGCTTTATTCATTTCCTTTCTCGTGGGTAAGGGGCAAACCCATTAAAATTTAGTTTAGGTGCAGATCACTTTCATATAACTGCAAAATATAGCAATAAGCTAGCAGTAAAGAAAAACAAAAAAAGATAAAGAAATAGTTTAAATCTTGTGTTTTAAACTCATCCAATTTATGACCTGAAGGAACTTTACTAAAAGAGAAAGAAGCATCCAACTTTAGTCTAGAGCAGGGGTGGGCAGTCTCAGTCCACGAGGGCCGGTGTCCCTGCAGGTTGTAGATCTCACCTTGGGTCAACACACCTGAATCACATGATTAGTTCGTTACCAGGTCTCTGGAGAACTTCAGGACATGTTGAGGAGCTAATTTAGCCATTTAAATCAGCTGTGTTGGTTTGAGGACACATCTAAAACCTGCAGGGACACCGGCCCTCGTGGACTGAGACTGCCCACCCCTGGTCTAGAGTGAGGAACAACCAACAAAACCTGATCAGAGGGCCTGAGACTGTGGCCAGATGTCCAGATGTCCATGGACTTATTTGAATATTTAGAAGTAGCCATAGGTACATACAGGCAGATTTGGGTTTGTGAGATGTGTGTCTGCTATGGGCTCTCACTGCAGCTACATGAGTAGCTTTTTCATGCAGGAACACTTATGCTGACTTTTAAAATGCCAACTTTATACAGCAGCTAATAATATTCCACAGCTGAGTATTTTTAAGATATTTTAGTGTCACAAATGTGTTTCGTTTGGTGTAACACACTAACATGACATACAGTAACAGTGGACTTATGCATGTGACTGAACTGAAACTACAAATACATTTAGAGCTGCACATAATGGACTTATTCTGTGTGTAGATTACCAAAGATATAATTAAGTAGACATTCATGGACCTTTGAGCCCAAATAGCTTTCACTGATTTATTAACACTTATTTACTACTTGGGGGAAGTTAATGAGTAATGCAAAAAAGGAACAAACAGAAGAATTTACATGACACTTAAGGCTCAAAGTTAAACGTTACAGTTGGAAGCATCTCCCATCAAACTTTTACAGAAATAAAAACATTTTGAAGAAACAATGTTTTAGGCTCAAGCGAGATACAGAATTGAACATCATCTGCATACAGTGGAAGCAAAAATCTTTAAAATCATTAGCATTCAAACTTAGTGTTATCATAAAGGAACTATGATACTGTTATCAGTATAAATGATCTCAGACAGCTCCCTCACCTCTGCCTGAACTCCTGGAACACAATCCGGTTTGGAAATCCCTGCCTGCAGATTCGAATCCCCTCCAACACTCCGTTACACCTCAGCTGCTCCAGCACCAGGTTGGAATCCATCTTTCCAGCCTGCACCACAGCAGAGAGCCAACAACTCCTCAGTGGATTAACAGCCTCTGTCTTTTATCTCGGGGTTAGAGTTAGCTATAATAACCTACCCGCTTCTCGTGGTTTGGAATGATGCAGCGGACAAAGTTGGGCTGGGTGTTGTGTAACGTGGTCATCAGTTTGCCCAAAGACTCTTTGTACAGCTGACCCACCGTGCGAAACATGCCCTTCTTGGATTTGGTGGAACTGGGCACTGAGCTCTCAGACATCTTGGTCATGGTCTCCAGACCTACAACTCGATCCACTGACATGAGAATAAAACAGGAAAGATTTTATCACCCTGCTTTATGTTATTGCTCTACTGTGATGACGACTCACCGTCTTTCCACAGATCCTGAATGAAGGCACTGGAGGAGTTGTTGAGCAGAGCTGTTACGTTGTCATTCAGAGGGTCCATGTTCTTTGTCAACCAGTTGGCTGCATTATAGTCAACCTGGAGTCATAATTTTTAAAATTAGTCTCAAAATATTTAAATCACTGTGCCCTAAATCATAGAGTCCATTAGTTAGCTTACAAACATACACAGTACTTCCCTGGATCTAGACCATTGAATTAGTTGTTGTTGTTGTTGTTTGCAGAAAAATGTATGAGAGAAATTAAAATCATATCATAGTCATCTACAGACAAAAGAGCAACAGAGCCTCCAAACAGACCCTCTCTGTTTCACTGTGGGTCATTTTTTCTTAAGTGTTTAAATATTTTTCACAAATGCAAAGTTTTACAGATGACTGTCCGCCTCGGGAAGCGGTCCTCACCTTTCCAGCGTAGTGCAGTACAGTGAACATCAGTTTGTCTTTGTGCTGTTTGGGTTTGGAGAATTTAACGTGACCGGTGTGGGTGTTCAGCAGCTTGTCCACGAAAGAAATATCAGTGGCTTTGGGGAACCAGCACTCCTCGTCCAGCAGGGCCAGGATACCCGGAGGGTTGTTCTGGAAGAGAGTGTCGGATCCAAGGCTCAGTTTAAGAGAATATTTTTACAAGCAGTTACTTTTTGATCAGTGTCGAGTTCAGGGACGTTTAAAAGTCATTCCTATACAGGCTTAACAGCCTTTATAGCAGGAGCAAAGAGAATGCAGTCCCTTCCTCAAAGACCTCGGAAAATTGACCTAAAATTATTAGTTTTTGATCTTTGGGAATAACATGGTGGAAAAATATTTTTAAGGGCATTTGAAACACATACTTTCTTGGTCCAAATCTTCTTTTATCATTTGACTGTTTTATCTGTCCAGAATAATCTTAATTAAATAATCTTATTAAATTTAAACCTGGTTGATCTGTTAACAATCTTACAGAAAGATCTCTTTGCTCACTCTTCATTTGTTAAAGACCGTGATTGTTATCTTAATTTATCAAATTGCTTTTGGCCTGTTCATAAAATAAAGGCAAACTTTCAATTATCTTTCAATTAATCCTTTAGTGAGAGCTTACTTTGTGCATTAACTTAGATGCCACATTTTCTTTATTTGCATTTGTCAGCGTAGACGTTATTGTTATACATGTTAACTTGTGCAGGTATTTCAGAGGACACTTTTTAATTTAACTGAGAGTTGCTTGTGTGTGTAGCTGTCTGACCGGCCTCTCGATGAGCTCGATGCAGGGCTGCAGGTCGAGGCCGAAGTCGATGAAGTTCCACTCGATGCCCTCCCTCTTGTACTCCTCCTGCTCCAGGATGAACATGGTGTGGTTGAAGAGCTGCTGCAAACGTTCGTTGGTGTAGTTGATGCAGAGCTGCTCGAATGAGTTGTCCTGTGGGATCGAAATTCATGATTAAAAACTGACAGAAACACAATTAAACTTTCATACATCCATTTTCCCCACTTATCCAGGTCACAAGGGCTTCAGTCTAAGGAGAGACTCCCCCAGGTGCTTCTGGGGGCATTCCCAAGTAAACCGGCATAATCTCAGATGCCTGAACCAACTCAACTGTCTTCTTTCAATATGGAGGACGAGTTTCGAGTATGATGATGATGACAAAATGATCCTTTTTTTTTTTTTGCAAACACCCTGTTGACTCCACAAAGTTCTATCAAAAAAACTACTCACCCTCAGCCCTCTCTTTTCTAGAACAGACCAGTAAGTCTGCACAAAGATCCAGGTAACTGTGGGAAAAAAGACTCCAATCCTCCACTTGAAACAAAAGCTCATTCTCAGCCAGTGTGGCCAATCCACCATTTACCAGTTAAGAACCAGAGATAGAAATGCTTGATCTCATTTTGGCCACTACAAAGGAGGCTGCTTGGAGCTTGATGAACTCAGAAGAACTGCTGCGATAGACGTAGGCTGCCGGGGATTCCCATGATGCATTGAGTTTTTCCCTTCCACTCACCTTTCTCACTCACTATGTGCTAATAGACCTCTCTGCATCGAATCATATCTGTTATTAATCTCTGTCTCTCTTCCACAGCATGTCTTTATCCTGTTTTTCTTCTCTCACCCCAACCAATCACAGCAGATGGCCCCGCCCTCCCTGAGCCTGGTTCTGCGGAGGTTTCTTCCTGTTAAAGGGAGTTTTTCCTTCCCACTGTCGCCAAAGTGCTTGCTCATAGGGGGTCATATGATTGTTGGGTTTTTCTCTGTATTTATTATTGTGCTATCTACTGTACAATATAAAGCGCCTTGAGGCGACTTTTGTTGTGATTTGGCGCTATATAAATAAAATTGAATTGAATTGAATTGAAGAACCAGAGGCCACCAAACCCTCTGTCTTTCATTATGAAGAGGACACGTGACAGGGTGGAGCCCTGGTGAAGTCCAACACCAACCAGGAATGACTTATTGCCACAGTCAGACTCATTCGTCATTATGGTTGTGCACACACTAAAATGCCCATAGAACAGCCCAAGGGGACATGAGACTTCTCCAAGTCTATAAAACATGACTGAATTTCCTCGAGACAATTAAGAGCTTGACCGGCATTCCACAGAACGAAAATCTCATTGTTTCTCCTTAGTCCTCCACCAGGAGTGGGCTCTCCACCCTTATCTGGCTAAGACCCACAGACAGATAGCGGTATTAACTCCACCACTTCTCAGCTGACTGAAAACCGGCTTAATGAAGCAGTGACTTCCAGCGCACATTACTCCTAAAAACTTATCAACAGGTCGTACAGAGACCGAGTTGCTCTCGGCAATGGACCTTGAGGGATGCAGTTGAATGCCTTTTCCCACATATCCTCAACTATCCTCAACAGGATAAAGAGCCGGTCCACTTTTCTGCAACTCAAAAAAAAATCTGGTTCTTGAATCTTTAGTCTGACTGACTCATAGGAATGACATGAAACAGTGAAATGTTTCCAAGTTGATTTTTAGGAATCAATCACCTCAAAAATCTCAAAGCCGGCGATGTCCAGGATGCCGAGGAAGGACGACGCCTGCCTCTTACTCTTGTCCAGGGTCTTGTTGACTCTAGCGAGGATCCAGCGAAACAGACGCTCGTACATGGCTTTAGCCAGAGCCTCGATCGCGAAATCAGCCTAGGAAGGGTGAGAGGACAGGAGATTGCAGGCTGCCGTCTTCTGCGTTTAATTAACGAGGTTTGGTTTGCTTCTCGCGTACCTGCTGCTTGGTCTGAGCCTTCTGCACCACCTCCCTGCCCACTTTAATCCTGGGCGTGAGGATGGCGCGGGTGAAGTCGGTCACGTTGATGCCCTGCAGGTGACACACCTTCTGTGCGGCTATGAGATGAGACGGAGAGGAGGTCAGAGAGGTGAAGATGCTCATTTACAGAACTGGTGACGGCGCTTTTTTGTTTTTTTTGTAAAGTTACCGGTGTTGTCGGGCATCGTCGCCTGCTCGCTGTTCCTCTCCTTCTCAAACTTAATGTTGCCCAGCTGGAGCACACTGGACACCACCTTCAACATGCCTGCAGACAGGAAAAGGAAGAGCAGGAGCATATGAAGATCAAACTGATTCAGATCAAATATATGTTCTTATGTTCCACTTATTCTATGATGAGTAGGGTACTTCTTTAACTAAAAAGGGGTGTCAGAAGCATGAACCTGGGTTGCCCCTACATCTCAGAATTACATTTGGAGATGATTTCTCTCTACTTTCTTATAAAAATCCCCCCAAACCCCAACTTTTCCTCATTTAAAAAAATCTTAAAGTATAATTTCATTCCTTTTATTTTGTAGGTTTGAATAGGAAGTCCTGTAGAAATCGTTGGGAATCTTGTTGTTACTGGTCTCTGTACCTAATCGCTCCTCCTCAGTGAAACCCATGATGTCCATGGCCTCCAGAGTTTCATCAAACATCTCGTTGTCCTCCTGCCCGGGGATCTCCACGTGACCCTCTATCAGGAAACGATAGCTGCTGAAGTCCTCCAGCAGCAGCTCCTCTACAAACACAGAGAGAGAAGACGTTACGCTGACTGAGACCCGTTTCCAGTTTCATCCGTGCAGTCGCTACAGGAGAAGCAGCCGGTTTACAACATCATTCACATAATTTCATATCCATGCTGACATCTATAGGGCTGAAAATGAATCAAAAACTGCAGTTCCTCTAATGTCCTCTAGAGGCTCCAGCAGCTCCCCATAGACTCCCATGTTAAAATGTCCATCTTTACAGCAGAAATAAACATGTTTACATCCTGATATAAAAACAGTTTTGGCCTCTGTGGATAGTTTCCTCTTATAACATCTCCAGGAGTATATATTTTTAAATAACTTATCCATCTGGGTTTTACTGAGGCTTAAAGTTTGGAGTGTGGCTGTTTTAATGGCCAACTGTGCTGACACAGGGTCCAGACATGGTTAAAACGGCGACATCACATCTCCCTGTCGTCATGCTATGATGGGTAAAAACTCCACAGTGGACAAAGATGGTAGTCCAGCTACAACATTTGATTGCTGATGATATTTTTGACTGAAGGAAATGAATGAAGGCACATTTCTTTTTGATTGCAACAACATTTCACTAACAAATAACTTGGTTAGTAAGTGGTTGTGAACGACACACACTGTCCACCTACACAGATTCATTTATGTTCATCTACATGCAAACTCTGTCTCATTCATTGCATAGTAAACTTGAAACATAATGGGATGTTTTCACAGTCTAGTCTTTCAGAGATTACAAGTATCTGAATCATACAGTCTGTAGATCTACTCTGCGCTCCTGCTGCTTGTAGCTCCTGAAAAGCAGCACCGAACTTCACCCTTCAAAACACCAAAAGCTGATGGATGATGTCACGGTGGCCATCATTTATATACAGGCTGATTTGACTGAGACATGACTTTCGATTTAACAAAAACATCTGTTATGTTATGACTTAGTCGGTATAAGCTCAGATCTGCAGCATCTGTTTTGCAGCATGAGCTTAAAATTCATATTTACCAATAAATTATAGTTATTATTATGTTATGACAGCTTCCATCTGACCCCAGGATGGTTTAAAAATGTCAGCTTGTCCCTTTAAACGAAGGATGTTTTCCTGTGGTTTGAGCTGCTCACCTCTCATCTTGTCTTTGGCTCCGGCCACCATGTAGTAGAAGATGTGAAAGGCTCTCTCGGTGTGTGCCTGTCGAATACAGCGAGACTTCTCCAGCAGGTCTGACCAGGATTAAGAAGAATGACCCACTTATTTAATGCTTACATTAAAAAAAAGAAAAAATGTAACTCAAAGCAGGATACAGGTGTCGATATTCGCCCCGACGATGTAGCCGGTCACATCAAAGTTGAGTTTGATGAACTTTCCCTGCGAGCAGAGAGGAAGACAGCAGCTTTAACTTTGCATCACAGGTAGTTTTTCCATCTCTGTGTGTTGACGGAGTGAATGAAGTTCTTACAAATCGCGAGGAGTTGTCGTTCTTGATGGTTTTGGCGTTTCCGAAGGCCTCCAGGATTGGGTTCGCCTGCAGCAGCTGCTTTTCCAGCTCCCCCTGCAGCAAAAATGAGGTTAAACAGCTAAAACCATCTCTGCTTTTAAACACAGACCATGATGTAAGGCTAACAAAGCTTTTCTGTTACATTAATACTGCAGTAAAAACGAGTCTTTATGAGATTTTATACTCACGTAGGCCAAAGATCCTGCCTGCTGCTGTTGCAAGAAAAACACGCCGGTTAGAAATCATAAGAGATCGCTACTTTCCCACAAATATACTCGAAAAATATTTGTATTTTCCCCAAAATTGGCCTGAAATGCAGCAGAGGAGCAGCAGGGGTCAGAGGTCAAGCACTGATAAATCCTGACTAAACAAACCAAAGATGGTTCATGACTGGATTAAATGCAGCGGAGCGAAGAGCAGATGAAATGTTCAGGTCAGTTACGGAGGATCGTGAGAAACATGGCGACTTTTCTTTGATTTTCTTTTTAAATCTTCAAAGATAAAGAATTAAAAGCCCCGCCCCCAGCAGCAAACAGCAGTAATCTGTCCTCACCTTGGCCACAGCGCCAGCGACTGAATCCTGTCGTACACAGCAGAGTTTTCACTTTAATATTTTAAAACACAGTTTTTTCAAACTTAAAGCTCATTCTGATTTCATAATGTCTGAATTTTCAGTCTGGATCCTGAAACCTGATTATTTGGCTGCTTTGGGCTTTATTTTCTTTAAAAGAGTCAGAAAGTTTGAGGCGTTGGTACTCACAGGGTTGATGGGGTTCTTGCCTTTGTGTGAGGAGGCGATGAGGGCGAGGTACTGAATCACCTTCTTGGTGTTTTCTGTCTTCCCGGCTCCAGACTCACCTCTGTGTGACACAGCAGAGACTGATTAACCTCCTAACATCCAGCTGCTAGTTTTAGTTTTAGCCTGCTAGTCAGCTGTAAGGCTTCCTTAAAGAGAACAGTTTTCAGCTGCAGTTTTTTTTAAATGATAAACTTGCATTAAGTAAGACAATATTTGAACACCAGCGATATTCCAATAAAGATTATAAAAGATTAATGATGAATATTCCCACCGGTCGTGTTATTATTTACATTTAAAATAAAAAAGTGCTTCTCTTTTAAAAGCAGGCACCATATGGACACATTTTTTGGAGTAAATGAAACTAAGTAGATTAATATCAGGCATGGTAAAATAAAAGTTCTCATTTTAATGTCTGTGAAGGTTCTTAGATTTCCAGGAAGCGTCCGGACTTCTTTAAGTTTCTTGAAGACTTTTCATCCAAGAAGCTTCTTCAGTTCTAAGAGCAACTGGTGGAGAGTCACAGACTTTAAGCCCTACGGATGCGCTCCTAGAACTGGAGAAGCTTCTTGGATGAGAGCCGAAACATCTTCAAGAAACCTGAAGATGCCACATGCTTTTCTTTCCAAGCTCCATAGACTCCCCATTTTTATGTTTTTACATTGTTTTACAGAAAAAGATCCCATTTTTCACCAGAACCACCCTCTCAGATGTAAATACCTGTTGTGTTCTTTGTCTTCTGTATTAATAAATAACATTTTGAAACTCATATTCTGATAATATTTTACCCCCAAAATTAAACCAGTAAACCAGAAGATAGTGAGAATATTAAACAGGACAAACGTCTCTGTGTACAAGTCGTTTGATTTGTTTAAGCCTTTTTCTCAGTGCAAAGTGGACCTTTATGACATCCCTAATATGGCCACCTTGGGCACAGAAGCCCCGCCCACCTGCTGTTTAAACTTTGTTTGCGAGGGGCAGCCAATCAGGAGAAAAGAGAAGAAGCTTAAACAACTTGTTTCAGACAGAAGATCTGATCTGACAGCATCACTGAGGCCCAGTGTAAGAACAATTAAGCTTATTTTGAACTCTGAGTCATGCAAAGCTGCTCTGGTTTAAATAGATGGAGCTGGAAATGAGCTTAACTGGTCCAGTTAAAGGTTTGGGTAACAAACTGGTGATATGTGTGTGATGGAAAAAGGTCAAGTGGTGTCTGTTTGACTCACGTGCAAAGAATAGACTGATCCTCGCGGTCTGTGGAGAGAGAGAGAGAGAGAGAGACATAATGTGACACTGAACTCGTCAAACTCCAAACACTCGGACACGAGAGCGAAAGAGATCTCGCTCAGTGGGAGATTAGCCTCCATCACTCATATCCTCTAAAAATAGCAGGTGGATGCAGGACTCTGTCGGTGTAATCTCGTCTCACTGCTCCATGTATGGCCATCCTGGAGCTCAGTGGAAAGTATGGCGCTGCTCTGAGGTCACCGGCGGACCAAACGGAGGCCAGACGGCACGCTCCGAGGCTTCAGTCGAGGCTGCTCGCCGCCATCGCTCACCTCTGAGAAGAGCTGCGATGTGACTGTTTGTGCCTGCTTCATGTTTTGTACAGCAGCGTCAGAAGCAGCAGGACTTATGGGACTTCATGTGTTTTCATATTTTTTAGGGGGACGGGGGCATCTGGGGATGTTCAATCTGAGGGGACAAGATGAGTCTTTGTGTATTCATCTGATACCAGCCTCATATGTCTTGAAAACTTGAACACTCTTACATGAAAAGTCATAAAACACATGATAAATGCATCATTTAGTGGACAGGGTGACCATGCAAAATGCTGTGAGAGGTCTGCCTGGGAATCAAACGTCCGACCTTGTGGTTTAAAAGCAAGCTACCAGCGTGCTGCGATTTAAAAGTCGGTTTGTGTGTTTGCTAATGATGCAGAAGTGGATGAGGAGGACTTATCCACTTATCCAACTCGGGGTCATGGGGGCGGGATGGAGCCTATCCCAGGTGCCACAGGGTAAAAGGTGTTGTACATCCCAGATGTGAAACCAACCACACACTCTCACATTTACACCCAATCAAAAGTCACGTCTCTGGACACAGAGAGGCCCACAGGCTCAAACCAGCTCGCTTCTGAATCTGACAAGTGTTTCAAAGAAAGGATGTTAGCATAATCCAGCTCCTCCGACTTCCCCAGTCCAGGTGAAGCCAAGTGAAAGCAGGTGGGCTTTTTCAGTGCTGCTGACTCCAGTGCTTCAGACTGGGGGTTCCAAACATGCAGAACCAGCCTGCCACAGGGTCCAATCCAACCCACACTGGAGGGTTGAAAGTGTGGAAATCCTACGACAGTCATGATTCTAAAGGTAACGTTTTTACACAGGAGTGAAAACGCAAAGAAAGTGAAAAGTTCTTTGACGTGAAGGTTTTGTGCCTTTGCAGATGCTGTAAACTGAACGGTAACGGTAGGTTCATGAAGGTGGGAAAACTGAGACACATTGTTTCTCCCCAAAGGGAGGGAGTTTGTAACCACTCCGTTTGTCTGCTTGTTAGCAGTCTAGATTTGATTGTCAAATTCTGTGTGATGGTAGAGACCAATAACAGCTCGAGTGGATTTAATTTAGGTGGAAATCTGGTCAAAGTCACACCAAACGTGAAAAATCAGTAATTATTTCACATCTTCCAACTTTACAACAATATACTGGAGCTTGGGGGAGATGGGTACCTAGGGTGGCTAAGCATTTGACCTTGACTTTCACTGTTAGCTCCCAAGGTCAAAGTTGACTTTGTAAAAAATTTCAAGAAATCTTATCAAGTAATATATCATATGAGAGGGCATGGAGAGAGCTCTATAACCAGTGTTGGTCAAGTTACTTGAAAAAAGTAATCAGTTACTAATTACTGATTACTTCCCCCAAAAAGTAATCCCGTTACTTTACTGATTACTTATTTTCAAAAGTAATCAATTACTTAGTTACTTAGTTACTTTTTAAACAGACGATTTACAACCTGAATAGGTGATAAAGCGATAGATCTTTCAGCCCAATTCTACTTTTTCTGCATAATCCATCATACAAAATGTAATCAAATGGAAAAGTCTCTTTTTAAAACTTGTTTTATTAGTTTTAATCTTTTAACTTTATGCATCAAGCAAAAATTAAATTATATGCAACATTCTCTGACTGGAAGAAATTTGTTTAACATTTAAACCTATTTTCTGCACATTCCAGCACATAAAATAAAATATTTTTTTGTGTTTACACTCAGTCTTTCAAATAGATGCAAGTAAAACACAGCAGAAAATAAATAAAATCAAAGACTCAGCGGTCCTGTTGCTCTATTTTCACCTGTAAAGCAGGACTGGGGTAGGTGGAGGTTTACCCTGGTGCAGGTGTGCTGCAGCGGTCAGTGGAAGAATCCGCGAGTTTCTCTGTGAATTTCACATTACGTCGTAGCGCACTCGGTGCTTGCTTGGAAGTTTAGGGGGTTTTTCGCTGTAAAAAGAAGTTTTCTTCCCACGCACAACGGACACTAATGTTTTTGTCACTTTTTATGGAATCAAACTCAAAGTAAGGTCAGTACTTCCACGCTTTAAACGCTGCGTGCTACACTCTGTCCCGCACTCCATATATTATGATCTGCAGACAGCTGTTGTCACGAACGTCGCACTGGCTTACGTCACTGTCATGAGACGTTCTCGCAAAAAATCACGGTTTTAGTAACGCAGTAACGCAGAGTTCCTAGTGAAAGTAACGGTAATCTAATTACCGTTTTTGCAATAGTAATCCCTTACATTACTCGTTACTTGAAAAAAGTAATCAGATTACAGTAACGCGTTACTGCCCATCTCTGTCTATAACACACTGTTTATCAGCATGATGCACAGGTAAACAGGGGCAGTGCCCTCCATACATTATCTGCAGGTCCCAGACTTTCTCACGCTCTTCTGGTCAGATGTCCAAACCACCTCATCTGATTCCTTTGCAAGTGCTGCTTACATCTTATATCTGTGATCTCATTCTTTTAGTCACTACACAGAGGTCCTGCTCACAGGTGAAGGCAAGAAGATGGATCCTCAGCTTTACTTCCAGTCTCAGCTCTCTCTTTGCTTACAGTTTCCACGCCTCCTAAAGTCCCGTAGTAAAATATGTGCTTCAGACTCACTGGTGCACCTGTTCAGGTCACCAGCAGTGAAACACGTGCCAGGTTTGAAGTGGCTCAGGTTAACGGTTGTTGGGACAGGTGGAGAGCAGTTGGATGGATAAAGATTTTTTTTGTTTTTGTCACAGAGCCTCTCAGGAGATCTGTATCTTTATATTTACTATAAAACTGCTGACATATGTGCTAAAATGTTGAAATATTCATAATTCAGCATCTTTTTTTACAATTTTTAAAGGTAATTTGGGTAAAAAGTTTTCTATGATGTGAAATATTATCATTTATTTCCCTGAGTGCATTTCCCACCTGTCGTTTACTTCTTGATGGTCTAACTTAGATCAGTCTGAACATATAAACTTGACTAAATTCTTTAATTTTCAGTCATCTGGGAACATCTTTGATATTTCCAGTGATGCTCATGGACTTGTTTGTTGGTTTGAGATAAAAAAGTATTTAAATACTTTCTGTATGTGTAGCTGCTTTTCTTGGACTCCTGATAAGAACAGTCGTGTGCGTTTTACCATGTGATCTGTTTTCTGTGCATGCAGACAGTTACCCTGCATCATGTTCCTGTAGGCGTTGTCCGTGATGGAGTAGATGTGCGGTGGAACCTCGTGGCGTTTCTTGCCCTTGTACATCTCGATGATCTTTTCAGAGTAGATGGGCAGCATCTTGTAGGGATTCACCACCACGCAGAAGAGGCCCGAGTACGTCTGTGGAGGGAAGAAACACTTTATCACCACGTCAGCGCTGCCAGCTCATTCTGACGTCTGTTTTCTACTCGAGTTTTTAAAATATTAAGATATCGCCCAGTAAACTGGTGCTTTTATATCTGATTACTCATGCACAGCAGGAACCTCATCTAGGAAGGTTATCTTATGCTGTACATGCAGATTTCTGGACTCTTGTAATAGTTCATGAACAGGTGTGTGCTCCTAATAATGGGAGTCATCGTCTTTGACAGATCACACTCCCAAAGTAAAAATTGTTGTTTCAGCTGTGGCTCAGTTTCAGGTGTTCTGCTTCCTTCTTTCAGCTCCTGTCTGATTGTTTGACTCCTCCCACCCTCTTAAGGGACTGGCCACACCTAGATGGGGTGCATTCAATATCAAAACAGTGTGAACTGCTGAACTGGTGCCTCGCTCTTTTCATGAACGAGCAGGTTTATTAACCTGTGAATATAAGAAATGTCACCTCGTTCACATGTTTAAAATGTCAAGACTATGAATTAATTTTCATTATAAACTGTTTCCTAACTGCTACTTGTTGCTGCTTCGTCTTTTATAACAATAAAGTTTTATTCAGTTTGTTTTACAGCAATTATAGACAAAATCATAAAGCAGAAAAATGTTCAGATTAATTATACTGATACATGGTAAGAATGAATGTAATCTGTGTAAATACCTGCACTGTTTTGTCTAATCTGATGGATTTAATGATTAAAACAAGATTATTTTGCCTAATCACAGATGTATGTCACACGCTTCCTTTCTAACCACAACATTATAGAGAAAACTTCACATTACTGCATTAATTCAAACTGCACAGGCCCTGCAGCTCGTTCTCTGAATAATCTAGCTTTAGGTTAAACAATAGCGGTGGATCGAGGTTAACGTCAGAGATGTTTTTGGCTGCTCTGAAGTCCTCTGCTCATATAAGGACTGGAGGAACTGGACCTCCTAACTCTCGGGGATCTGCATGGCGGTCTGTATTAGATGCATGAGCTCGGATTTTAATTTTTACATCAGCACCTTATTAGTCTTTGAAAGACTGACTAAAATAATACAAACATAAGCTGCTGATCCTTCCAGTACATCGGTCCTTAAACGAGGACTTTCCACCTGAACGTTAAGTCTCTTCAGCCTCTGAGTTTATAAGGGGCCCTCAGCCCTCCCGTCTCCTGCTGACTTTTGTCTTTACTGCAGTTTTCTTTACGTAAAACCTTACAGCACATTCAGGTTACTAGTGTTTTTTTATTGCTCAGAGAGTTCGTTTTAAACTGATGTGGAGATAAACACCTGATTCTTTCAATTTGTCTTCAACATATGGGAGCAGAGTTTTCACTTTAATGCTATAAACACAGACCTGTGTGTTTTTTATAGAACAAACTTCCATTTTAATGTAATTTAAACACAGTTTATAACAAAGAGATTTAAAATCATGGGTGTAAGTTTGACTTGAGCACCAGATAAATCAGGCGCCAGGTGATCAGTGAGTGTTTTTCTCACATAGATCAGGCTGGAGAAGTATCTCTCGCGCAGGTTGTGCAGGACGGAGGCTTCGTTGAGGAAGGTGAGGGCGGCCATGTCCTCCACCTTGCTGAATTTGGGCGGGTTCATCTTCTGGATGTCGTCTTTGCTCACCGTCACCTTCTGACCGTTGGAGAGCTCCACCAGCACCTGCAGAGGAGCGGCAGGTATTCAGCACAAAAATTCAACCATCACATGACACTGACAAACCAAACAAACGTGTCGGTGTCCTGCACATCTGTGTGATTCAGAGGAAACAGGTTTAGCATCCAGAACCCCGTGAGAGAAAACTAAAAAAGACGATGAAGAGAAGAAAACTTCACAAGAAAATTTGAAATGTTGAAATTCTGCCAGAATCACTGTTGCTCTCTTTATAAAGTAACAAAGTAACAAAGACAAACAGTTGGTGTAAATGTTTGTCTGCAAGCTGCTTTGCAACCCCACTCTGCCTCAGCTCCTTCTTTTCATGCTGTTTCTGACTTAATCAACATCATATTTTTGTTTCCTGATGGCTCCTGTGAATCATTCTTGTTTCCATGCATACCTGGTCACCCTTCTCCTCCTTGATGCTCGCCGGCTCGAAGCCCTCCCTCTCTGATGGCACCCACACCATCTTCTTGGCCGCCCAGTCGGCCTGGGCCACGCCGCTGTTGCGGAAGTCGTTTTCCAGGAAGAGGTACTTGTTGTCATCGGTGTCGGCCATGTTGGCGGTCGGATCGGCCTGCAGGTCAGCAGCGGCGGGGTCGTAGCCTAACTCTGGTGGTTCGGAGGCGGTGGAGCTGACGTCTGAATCGTCGATCGGGACCGGCTCAGCCTCTGATGTGGAGATGTGAGTTGATTTGACCTCTGACCTGCTGACAAATCAAAAATGTGAATTAAAAAAAAGACACTTTTTCTTTTTCTGCCTATTTATATTCGCTGCAGTTTTGTTTTGCCTTATTGTACTATTTACTATTTATTATGCTGCTACAGGTTCAGGCTGCTGGATGATTTCCCATGATGCACTGAGGACTTTTCACTCCCCACGTGTTTACATGTTTATATCTATTAACTTTTGTCTTTGCTCCCATAATTGTTTCTGTCTTTCTCTGTTCCTCTTCTCAGACCCCTCCCTGAGCCTGGTTCTGCTGGAAGTGTCTTCCTGTTAAAAAGGAGTTCTTCTAAGGGGTTGATCTAATTGCTGGAGTTTTCTCTGTAATATTACATGGTACTTACCTTACAGCACATGCTTCATATCATTGGCCTTTTGCAAATTTTATTCCATCCCTCACTTTGCTTACAGGATTGTACCTGTGCTCACCTGCATGCCAACAAGCTATCTAACGGATTACAGGAAAAAAGGAAACGCTGATGCTGAAAACAGTTTCAGTAGAGTTCTGTGCATCCATTCACCCATAACTGAGATTGTCTTCAATCGAGCCCAAACTCGGTGTTACGACACTCTAAAGGAAAGCTCTTATCAGCATCCAGTTTCAGCCCAGAAGGTTAGACAGTTAGTACAAGGTTAGTACATGTAAATTACAACATTTATTTTATTTCCCTGAAACTTCCTACACACCCCCTGAGCTCATTATTTTTGTTTTTATATCAGGATGCTCTTGGTTTTATTACATCAGATGATGAGTAGCTGTCACATACAGGCTTGTGTGGAATCTTATAAAAATGTAATTAGAGTGAATTATTTTGCATATAGAGGCTAATATGGTGGTTTTGTTGAGCCCAGTGCATCCCACTAACAGCCCAGAGTCACAGCATAAAGCGCCAAGAACTGGTGCTCTATAAAGAAAAATGAGTTTCAAACTTCCAAATTTGAAAACAGCAGCTCACAACTTTTTTTTTAATCCATCTCCTGGTTGCTCAATAGTTTTCCACCTACCAGCCCCAGGACGCACAGCAGTGTCTGTGTTGCAGATAATTATATTTCCCACACAAGATTCACTGATTTTATGGATTCATATTTTATATTTTGGGAGTAAAAAAGACCGATTTTTAAAGAAAAAGACCGTGTTGGAGGTATTTTCTTCCATACGGACCACTGTTCAAGTCTTTGGGGTTTTATTTGTGCTTAATAACTATTTCATGCCTTTACTGAACATGACAAATGCATAACTTGTTCAGTTTTCTGGAGAAAAAAACTACGCCTACGCCTTCAGCACAACTTGATTTAAAGACCAAACTATTTCGTAGCACACTCTCAGACAGCATCAAGCAGAGGAGGACAAATAAAAGCATCTTTCTCCCAGATTTCTGAAACCTTTCAGGGACCTGTGCAGCACAGAAAGGCTCAGAGGTGATGAAGACACACCAGCATCAATAAAACAGACTCATTAGCTCATTTTTCTGCCTCTCGCTTCCTCCTTCTGTGCCTCCAACTGCTGCCTTGCATCTCACAGCTCATTTACATCCACTTTCAGTGAACTGTCTCACAGATTACATCTAATAAATGCCATATTTCCCTGAAGTTTGCATACAGCTACTTACTCACTTATCCTCGTCTGTGCCTCTGCGTGCAGGTCACAAGGCTGCTTTGACCTCCCATTGAACAGCAGGCAATAAAACATGAAAAGCAGCACACAGATAACCCCGAGTATCAAACAAGTGAGCTGCCATGCTGGAATGCCCATGTTTGGCTAACCCTTTGCTCTTGGTAGCTTGGTAGCCCAAAGAGGGATGCTAGGGACTTAGCAGGCATACTGCCTTATAAGGTGCAGCTCATGTGTCCAGCCAAGCTTACCGTTTACACCAAAATGGTGACATGTCAGGGGGAGCATCCATGTGTGGCTGCTGGCACACGGGCTAAGCAGAGCAGGTGAAATCAGCATCCAGCATCATTTCTGACACTTTTCACAGTTTAAACTGAGAACAGGTCCAGGTCAGGTTAATGATGAATAACAGATTCAGGGTAATGCAGAAGGCTGGTAGTTCTTAATTACACCTCATAAAATAAAACATTTCTCCCCAGTTTTATGAGTTTTTGTCTTGACAAAAAAAATAGCCACCTGTTAGAGATTCATCTACTGAACATTACACAATTCTGCAAGTTTAGATGCATCCACACAGGCTGTAACTCACTGAGCAAGGCAGCAGCTGTAGGTTGGCATCAAAACTGTGGGAGTAAAATTAAAGCACCGTACTCACTGTTCAGGGCTTCAGTCCTCAGTGCAGGATGCAGGCTGAGCTCCAGGGAAATGAGACTCTCATGTCAGGTAAATGAAGTGATGGTGATGATGAGGATGAAGATGATAATGATGTCCTTCCTCCTCCCCTGGCATTTAAATCAGCCGCGATACCTGGGGGTGGAGCCACTGGGCTCCTGCCTACCTCCTATCCAAAGTTAGCAGCAGGTCTTCATTCAGCCAATCAAACAAGGTTCAGTCAGTCTGCCTTCAAATTAAGAGCCCACAGTTGTTCTGGCTCAGCTTGATGACATGTATCTGCTAAAGTGATAACAAAATTGATTTGGTTATTAGACAGAGGTGCTGGAAAGTACCTACATTTCAGGATTTTTCAGCACTTCCTTGCATTGTGCCGACAACACACATGGAATTCATAAATTAAGCTGTTAAAACTAACAATATAGAAAGTATAGAAACTTGGCTTCACATTAGGATCCTGCACACATTACCAATAACTAATGTTATTAAATGATTAGAAGTCACTCAAACGCTGCTCTTCTACCTGGATTTTCTTGTATGTGACAGGCTCCTTTTACATTTGATTTGATTTGATATACCTTTATTAGTCCCACAAGAGGAAATTTCATGAGGCTGCCGACCTATTGCACGCAATGGCGACGCCATCTTACCCTCCGACCATACATACTTTACACAAAAACATCACATGGGGAAGATAAGGAGAAAAAAAAAAACTCCTCCCAGACTGAGCTCCAACAGGGAGATCAGTTTGAGAACAGAAAAAAAACACATAGCACATGAAAAAAAACATGGACTGTATATAAAAGATGGACATGGCCTCTATGTCACTTTTGGACAGCCATAGGTGACCATATTTGGAGGAGAAGGTGGAGTGCTAAATTATCAGGTAACTCTACCTGATAGTTTAGTTTCTAGATAGGCCACGCCCCCAACAATGCAAACTTTAAACCTTCATGCAATTTAAACAGGTGAGTTATACAAACATTCCTCCTTGTATATCGGTTATGATAGAGACCAACATTGTTTTATTTCAGGCTGTAAACATCTTTATTCCTGCTGTAAAGTTTCAACACGTGAGTCTGCAGGGACTCAGGAGTCTCCAGTGGACATTAGAGGAACTGCAGGTTTTGTCTTCTTAAAAAAATCATGTTTTCATCCCACTGTATTTATCAGAAACTCCTAGATTAAGCTTTTATGAGAATCACAAATTTAAAAACATCTTATTAGATCAAACTGTATAAAAGTCCATAAAATATTTTAAACTGGCTCCACACCTGAAACCCATGCAGAAAAATCATGCAAATCACTCAGTTTTATTGACGTTTCAAACAGTGTCTCAAATTTAAATAGCAGATACATCTGGGCTAGTTTTAGCACTGATGGCTCAGTTACATGTCATGTAGTCCAGACAAGTGTCAAAGGTCACAAGGAGAGAATAACTACGGGTTACAGCAATCGTAGTGTGAGACAGACGTGCAGACATTAAAAAAACGAGTCTGCCATCTTTGTTCTTCAAACAAAACAACTGAAATAAAAAAATTTATTGTGTCCGATTCTGTTTCTCAATAATTCCATCGTTTTACTTTCTTTGCTTTTTCTTTGCTCCATGAAAGTCCAACTTCAGTCATTGCCAGAGTATCTCAGCTCTTATTCATTTATTTAGATCATTTATTTTCATTACGATCATAGTTTAAGGAAATCCACTTTATGAAAAAGACAAATTCAGGATTTTTCCTGCATTTTTCCTCCTTCGGCAAGCCCTCCTTTTAATCAGTTTTATTAACTGAGATTTCATTTAATTAAGCTTAATTGACATTTTTGTTTATCAGATGGTCAGAAACATTAAGAATAGCTCAAAGACTGAAGACTGTTTCATGGATGAATCAAATCTGTTGAAGAAATGAACTGAATCATTTCTTCAACAGATTTGATTCATCCATGAGGCAGTCTCCAACATCGGCTGCAGACTCACCCACCCCCACTGCTGCTGTTCCACCTCTGACACCTCAGACACTTCACACCTCCTCTATTCACCCTGCTCACTCCTCCCCACCCCCAACAACAGCATCCAATACACACTCATCACAAGGCTCCAGCCTGTGTCTCTCAACCACCCAGGTTAGGAGGGAACTGAGGAGGATTAATGGCAAGAAGGCAGCGGGCCCAGATGGCATCAGCTCGAGGGTCGTCAGGTCCTGCGCGGACCAACTGTGTGGGGTGATGGAGCACCTCTTCAACCTGAGCCTGAGGCTGGGAAGAGTCCCACAGCTCTGGAAAACCTCCTGTGTTGTACCAGTGCCAAAGACTTCACGCCCCAAGGACCTCAACAGCTACAGGCCGGTGGCTCTGACATCCCACCTGATGAAGACCCTGGAGCGGCTGGTCCTGGCTCAGCTTCGGCACCTGGTGAGCTCATCATTGGACCCACTTCAGTTTGCCTACCAGCCTGGCATTGGAGCGGATGATGCCGTCATTCACCTCCTACATCGTTCCCTCGCGCACCTGGAGACCGCTGGGAGCACTGTGAGAATCATGTTCTTTGATTTCTCCAGTGCCTTCAACACCATTCTTCCCTCGGTCCTGAAGGACAAGCTGGAGAACTCTGGAGTGGACCATCACCTCACCACCTGGATTCTGGACTACCTCACCGACCGACCACAGTATGTGAGGACTCAGGGCTGTGTGTCAGACAGGGTCGTCTGCAGTACGGGGGCCCCACAGGGAACGGTTCTGGCTCCGTTCCTCTTCACCATCTACACTGCAGACTTCTCCCACAACTCCACCCAGTGCTTCCTGCAGAGGTTCTCTGATGACTCTGCAATAGTCGGCCTCATCACTGATGGGGACGACAAGGAGTACAGAGGACTGACTCAAGACTTTGTGGACTGGTGCCAGCTGAACTACCTCCAGATCAACGCCAATAAAACCAAGGAGCTGGTGGTAGACTTCCGCAGGCACAAACATCCTCCACTGCAACCACTGAACATCCAAGGTATGGACATTGAGGCTGTGGACAGCTACAGGTACCTTAGTGTTCATCTGAACAACAAACTGGACTGGACTCATAACTCAGACGCCCTCTACAGGAAAGGGCAGAGCAGGCTGTACCTGCTGCGGAGACTCAGGTCGTTTGGAGTGGAGGGCCCACTCCTGAAGACCTTCTATGACTCTGTGGTGGCCTCAGCCATCTTCTATGGTGTGGTCTGCTGGGGCGGCAGCATCTCTGCTGGGGACAGGAAGAGACTGAACAGGCTGATCCGAAGGGCCAGCTCTGTTCTAGGATGCCCTCTGGACCCAGTGGAGGTGGTGAGTGACAGGAGAATGGCGGCTAAGCTGTCATCCCTGTTGGACAACATCTCCCACCCCATGCAGGACACTCTGACAGCACTGAGCAGCTCCTTCAGTGGGAGACTGCGGCACCCACGGTGTGGGACGGAGAGATTTCACAGGTCTTTCCTCCCCACTGCTGTCAGACTCCACAACAAAGACTTCAACTGATCAAACACACACATCCACACATGTGCAATAACACTAAGTGCAATAATCTTTTCTGGCATCGTTGTATTTTTACTCAGTTGTATATAGCATTTGTATTCTATTTTTATCTTATTGTATATTTTATTCTATTTTATTTTACTGTATATAGTATTTTATTTTATTCTATTCTGTACAGTTGTGTACTGTATTTATTCTTATTGTATTCTAATTTTTGCTTCACAACTTTTGCACTGTCCACTTCCTGCTGTGACAAAACAAATTTCCCACGTGTGGGACTAATAAAGGTTATCTTATCTTATCTTATCTTATCTTAAAGCAGTGTGTAAAAACATAATAATACTTTAGGCTACTGTATTTGATGAGGAAGGTTTATGTGCACAGTTAACTCTAAAGTCTGCAGCACAGACTGAAACAGTTTTGTGAATTTTACTCAATTACAGCTTAAATCTATGAGTTTAAGTGACGGGGCTGTCACTGTGTCACGATTTTCCCTTAAATGTAATTAAAAAAACATTTGGTGTTTAATGTCTGAATACCGGCTGTATGGTGACTCTTCTGAGGCTGAAATTTATCCGTGAAGTTCTTCTAAAATTTGGGACTGACAGACAACAGCGACTGAAATGATTACATTAATGTGCTTTTGCATTTAGTTTGAAAGGTTTACGCGAATCCTGCTGGTTTGCCGTAGTCTGTTTCCATGGTGACCACAGTAAACAAGAGCGCTGTTATCTGTTTAAATTAAAAGTTTCTCTGAGCTGTTTCTGGCCTGAAAGCTCAAATGTCGGTCCAGGCGGATCCTCCGGAGCAGGAGGAGGCTGATCTGCTCTTCATCGTGTTTGAAGGATCCTCCCCGGAGGATGTGTCCCACGCCAGGCAGCTGTGGAGCTCCCTGTCCCTGCTGCCGCCGCTAGAGTCCCGGCTAGTGTCGGCGGATATCCACCAGAGGCTGCCGGTGTCCCGGCCGCAGCGCAGCGGGAGCACCGCCGCCACAGGTCCCGCTCCGGAGCCGCAAAGAGTCCCCGATCCCCGGCAGCGGCAGGAGGAGAGGCGGCGGTACGCGGCCATGGGCGACCAGAGGAAGGAGATCCTGGCTCTGCTGAGGAGGCAGAGGGAGCGGAGGATCCAGAAGGAGCTGCTCTCTGTGGCCTTCAAGCCCAAAGGAAAGGTCGGCAGAGAAAACGAAGGAAAAGAAAAGCCTGAGGAGGACTCTGAGGAGGACAGGGAGCTGGTCAGGCAGCTTCAGTAGAAGGAAACTGGGAGTGTAGAGAGGAGCAGGTGTGTTTGAGATATTTCTGACTGCAGGATTAAAGTGTTCAGACAACGAAACGTCTCTCACACACATTCCCTTAATCCATCAAAACCAGTTTATCCATATGACTGTTAGCGTCTTCAGTATGGGCACACTATGGGAAAAAACAGATATGTAAAGCAGTGAAAACAAGTATTATAAGGGGAGCCAAACAACTCCGGTGGCAACTAAATAATATTTTAAATACAGGAAGATTAAAATGTTTAATTTATGTTTAACTAGGAAAAATTAACCACATTACATTTATATGCAAAGAGAATGCCTTATAGGTCAAAAATGTTTTTGAGTACATAGTCACCAGCAGCCCATCTAAGTTTAGGGGGTGGGTGTTCAGTTAACATCCAGCCCTTTTTGAAGAATTCTGTAAGGGGGCAACATGTATGTTTTTTATCCACATAATTGTATAGATATCTGCACCCATCTAGCCAGATTTTATTTAAAATCTCTTTATTGGAGAGGTAACAACCTCTGCTTTCTAAAAACATTCCTAAATGTCATGGACAAAAATAAAACCTATTTATTCTGCTGATGAGCTGGTGGGTCATAAGAAACTATATCTGCTAATGAGCTTCACACAGAGAACAGATGAGGCGTGTTTTGTAGTTTTAATCTGATATTTTTATGTAAATAAGAATAATCTGATTGTGTTTGGAGTGTTAGACTGATACTGGTGTCAAGCACAGCGTACACAGCAGTTTGCTTCAAACAGCATTACATAATGTGAGGTGAAGCCTGTGTGGATATTCAAATTCCAAATGTCCAGTGGAGAAGGGCCGACCATAATAGGATAAGAAGAGTCCTGCTGACTGTTGACTTGAGCTAATTTGGTTAAAGTTTTCAAAGCACACAGAAGCCCATCGCCTACAAACGCTCTTTAACCTCTCAAACCCAGATTGGGAGAGTAAGTCACTCTTAAGTGAGTCTAAAATGATCCACCACTCAAAATCCAAGTATACGAGTATCAACAATGCCCTTCAGCACTGGCTGTAATAAGAACCTGTCATTAGTACCTTTCCTAATGATCATTTCTTTTATGGCATCGTTGAAACTTTAATATTGGATGTTTAGGAGATCCTAATGTGACCCAATCTAACCGTAACCTTTGACAGAAGTTCGGTAAGGGCTTTACTGCTTTATTACTTCTTCTTATGTCATATTATTGGATTGTCAGTCATCTGTGAAGTACTTTGAAGTTCACCAACCTGCTTGAAAGGTGCTTACAAGTATGATTTATTATTTCTCAAAGAGAGTTGCAGAACGTACCATTATGAACATCAACAGGCTTGGCACTGTATAATAACTCACACAGAGTTTATATCACGATATGTGAGGTTTCAAAAACACCTCTCCTCTTATAGTGTGGTGTAAGAGTGAGGCCTCAGAAGTAGCAGTCCCACTGGTTTCTCCATAGGGATTTGGATTCTGAGTAATAACACCGTGACCACCCAATCAGACCTACTTTGGGCTGCGACACTGTGAATGCTCCGACATCTTCCTCCTTTAGATTTGGACAGCCTTCATTTGGAGCACCTGAGAGTTTGTCCCGTTCATTCCCGGCCTTTCTGAGAGGGCAGTTGCGTCGGTAACTGCACTCAGATCTGTCTCTTGTCATCATCGTGGTCTGAAAACACTGTGATACTCAACTGGAGGTTCAAAATAGGACTTCTCCAAACCAGTGTTTGATGTCATAGTGGCTATGCCCATCTTTTACGTACACTCTATAACAGGGGTGGGGGAACTCTGGGCCTCGCGGGTCCTGCAGGTTTTAGATGTGTCCTTGATCCATCACAGCTGATTCAAATGGCTAAATCACCTCCTTAACATGTCCTGAAGTTCTCCAGAGGCCTGGTAATGAACCAATCATTTGATTCAGTTGTGATGACCCAGGGTGAGATCTAAAACATGCAGGACACCGGCCCTCGAGGCCGGGAGTTCCCCACCCCTGCTCTGTAAGACTACCTTTTTGAAGCCTTTGTCATCATCATCTTGGTATTTGAATACAAGCTTAGAGCTGTTGAGTTATCAGCTCATGCTAGAAGTGGTTATCTCGGTGGATCTCAGTTTCCTGCCCGGTCTCATGACAAAACATGAAACAGTCGCGTAAAAGTAACGTGTGCATAAACTGACATGTTTTTCTTTGGTTTTTAACCTTCAGTATGCCTCGAGTCTGCAGCACGTCTGTTTTCAAACCACCTCAGAGCTTTAAAAAAACAAGGCAGCTGCTGCTGTAGGAGCTGTTTACGAGTTTGTAGCTGAATAATTAGAACAAGTTGAAAGTTTAAGTATTTATACATGTTTATGTGTTTTGATTAGGTTATTTTTATTTAGCTTGGTATTTAGTCTTATTTTTCTTTTGGTTTTTTAGTTGTTTTTGAGAAGGTAGAGAGGTGCAGGACCAGCATGCACTAAAGAATCCATTTTTTTTAGCAGTACAAAGGATAAAATAAACCATAAATTCCACTGATTTTATTTGACTTCTTTTTCCTGCATACATTATTTGCTCATCATGCATCAGTGTCCTTTTAAATGGTGGTTTTTAAGTTTGAATGTGACAAATAGCCACTACAGTTGTATTTTAACGCAAATCCTAATCTTTTTCTAACTGAACAGTGTTGGTGTCAAACATTGAATGAAAATTAAATAAATCTGTGAAAGAGAATCATAAACTGCAAAAGTAATACCACAGAAAATGTAAAACTGTGCATCCGTGTGGGACTTGCACTTATTCTTGTTTAAAATTCTTCCTACAGCTCAAATAATTGTTTTCAGAGATTCTTCTTTAAAGTTTAAGGGAAATATTTGGAAGCTTGATTTATGCAATGGTTTCAAATGTGATCATTTCAGCAGCTGATGATTTAAAGATGATTTTAGAGGTGGTTGCAGTGACGACAATTCACCATAAGATGTCAGTAAAAGTTCATTTGTGGGAAATCTCCTGAGATGAAGCTGTTTATTTTCCACACTGCAATCCCTCCGATGGTTATTTGTTTGCTCAGACTACTTTCACCCAAATAATTTATCACGGCACCCTGCAGCTCCGAGGCTGTGCCGGTGGGTGATATCTTAGCTCGGCAGTCTCTCCTCTCTCAGGGCTGGAAAACAGATCGCTGTAATATCTGCCCGCCAGCTGTTGCCCGCTCTGTTTGCTGCATGCGCTTCATCACCGCTCTTATGAGACGCAGCTCTCTGAGGGAGTATTACGGTCAGTGGAAACTGATGTTCCTGATATTTACCTGACATTTCACACAGAGCCAGGAGACTCTGGGAGCTGATCTGCTGAAGCCCGGTGTCGGCAACACGTTGCTGAAAATCCAACTTCTTCTCTTTCAGACTCGCTCAGGAGAAACTTCTTTAAAAATACATGAAGCTTTCATAAATTCTTAAATGCTGTAAACAGGATCTGTGGGCGAATCAAATGTTAAATTTTCTTTGTAAATATTTTCTGATGATCTGAATCAATGATGTTTTATTCCCTGATGTCATTTCCTTTCTTTAAACATATTTCCCATAAATACTTAATACTCACATATTCATTATTTAAAAGATACGACTCTTATTTCATATAATAAACCCCATTAAATGATGCAAATAAACATTTGTTACTCCATCTCAGTGCTTTGTCCATCCATTTATTTTCTCTTATTTTCTCTTATCCTGACCTGCAAGCAAGAATTCCCAGACCTCCCTTTTCCCAGGCACCTTCTCCAGCTTATCCGAGGGAACACCGAGGAATTCCCAGGCCAGCTGAGAGATGTAATCTCTTTAGCATGTCCTGGGTCTGCCTCGGGGCCTCCTCCCCTGGGACATGCCCAAAACTCCTCACGCAGGAGGCGCATCATTTTCAGATGCCCGAAACACCTCAACTGGATCCTTTCGAGGTGGAGGAGTAGCAGCTCTAGTTCCACTGCTCATGCTCTTGTTTTTTCAGTGTCTACCCAGAGCTCGTGACCATAGGTGAGGGCAGGGACGTAGATTGACCGATAATTTGACAGCTTAGCTTTTACGCTCAGCTCTCTCTCCAGCGCCCTGGCATAGAGAGGAGCCTGAGGAATGTAACCCCCTCCTGTAGTTGGAACACACCCTCTGGTCCCCTTTCTTAAAGATGGGAACACTACCCCAGTCTGCCAGTCCAGAGGCACTGCCCCAGAACTCCACGTTGTAGAGGCGCGTCAACCAGGACGGCCCTACAACAACCAGAACCTTTAGGAACTCAGGGTGAACCCCAGCCTCAGTGATCTCACCCATCACTGAGGTAGTTCAACAACTTTCTGACTATGTCACCTTTTATATGAGTTCCTGCTGAAGATTACAGTTTTTAAAACTGCTAAAAGAAAGTATTATATATGCTTACTGTTATATTGTGGTCTGTTTTTATTGGCAGATAAATTCTTGTAATGAAAAAACCATCACATCTAAATGGGAAAATGTCAATACTCATTACTAAATTTAAAAGTATTGTATATATGGTGCAGTCAAAGTTTACATACATTCATCCTGGTGAAGTAGTAGCTCATCCAGCTCATGAGCCCCACCCTGTCCTCCTTTAGTTGATCATTGTGTGCGGCTTTAAGTAAAATCTGGTCGACACAGTAGGAGAGGCAGGGATTCAGAAACAGCAAAACTACAAGCTGTTAAACCAAAACAAAGCTGAAAGATGCTAAAAATCTTCATCAAGTTCTTTGGCTTCTATTTCTTCACTGAGCATGCCCTCTCACTTGACATTTAGTCATTTGAGCCACTGCCAAAATGAAGTTATTGATCTATTGATCTTAAAATGTGACATATTTGCATATTTGGGAAGAAGTTCTCCTCAGACCTCCTCCACTGTTGATGCATGCTGCGCTCATGCAGCCTCCAAATGGTGACATAAACCTCTTGTTTGGCACTAAATGAGGTACAGCACAGCCTCAGTCCTTGGAGGATATCGTACATTAGATGCATATTTCTGTGCTGCCCCTGGGCCTAATGGGGCTTGATGACAGTAATGCTTCATCTCAAGGAGGAGCTGCATTTTTAAGTGCGTACAAACAAGCTGACTGCGTGACCTTCTCTGTTAATGACAGCGCAGCATTACATAAGAGCTTTTAAACGCTGCAGCTAGGTTGGATATACATCAGTGGGTGTTGTTTTCAGCCTATGTGGCATAAGTAATACAAATAAATTAGCTGCAGATGAGCTGAAAGTAGGTTATTTGTTTCCATTAGAAACAAGGAGGACTTATAATGAGACAATTTATTTTCAGTGAGGTTTACCCCAGTGATCGATGCCCTGTATTCTCATGAATTCATCTTGGCCTGGACACAGTCTCACTCTGGGATTTCCAGGGAGTGATCAATATCCTTCCTATTGACAGTGACCTTGTCTGTGAGGTCACCTGGTGGATCTGTGTTTGGACCTCGAGCTTTCACAGAAAACTGATTAGACTGCATATCTTCTTGGATTTCAGAGTTCAGTTCAGTCCAATTGCTCATCCCTTCCTGTGGCATGAGTGAGGAGACTGAAGTGTTCTCACTGTGGCAATAAACACTGTGAACAACTAGCTTCTTCAGACAGCTTCCTCCGTTTGAGCTGAGATCAAACCACAACAGAGACAAAGGAGGAAACTGGCTTTCAAAGTTTTCATTCAGTGCTATTGTAATGCACTGTTACATAAAAAGCTAACCTTTCCCAAGCATGTACTGTGATTAGCTGCCCTGAGATTGAATGCTGTTGCATTCACTATCAGTTGCGGCCACTTTATGTTTAAGCTGTTGGTTAAAGTTATTTAACTGGATTAAATCTTGACTGGGCTGATGTAAAACACATTTAGCTGCAGAGCTTTAGTAACTTTTGAGCCACATCAGCAGTGTTTTACAGTCTGTCTCATCCATCTGAAGCTACAGTCGATCAAACATCCTTGAGCAGCGAAGCAGTTTAGTGCAGCTCTGAGACGAGTCAGGTGAATCCCAAAAGACATCTGAAAGTCAGAGAGCAGCCGGGTATCATGTTCTTTAAAAGTGGGACTATTTTACAAGCCTGCTACTTATCAACTGTAAAACATCCCACTGGCTGTGTAACCTTTATTGGAGAGGAGGCAGCTGTGTGTCACTTCATTTTCAGCTCAAACTCAGGGACGTGGCTTTGGAAAGCCGGCGCTGCGTCGCTGTGATTTGTGTGGCTCTATAGTTTACTGACCGTGAGGTTTATTTATTTATTTTTTTATGTGTGCTCTGGTCTTGTATTACACAAACATGAACGTCATCAATGCTCTTCTCTAACAGAGCAAATGAAGCACTTCAGTGTCATTGTATGCAGGCCTGTTCTCACATCACACAACAGAAGCTTTGTGGCTATTCAGTACATCAGCTTATAATAATTAGATTTATTATTTAGAAAAATATTCTCCTCTGTCCACACCTGCTCATCAAACCACAGACAGCAGTAACAACAGCAAAACTAAAAACAGGACTCTACAAAGCATCAAGAGGTTACAAAAGGCAGGCATGGAGGCTTACAAAAACCTCATGACAACAGGCAAAGTGTATTTACTTTAATTTTTATGCCGATAAAAACAACAGAAAATTATTCCCTAAAGATAAAAGTAGCAATTTTTGACCATTAGGGGGCAGAAATGCCACTTTTACAGCCAGCAGATGTTGACATTTAAACGGCTTTTATTACAACATCCAGGAGATACAGAACAACACTGTAAGTCCAATATTGACCTTTCTTGGCAGTAAATATTGTTTTTCACCCATACATGGCAGGTTATAACGTCAAAGTAATCTGATTTGATGTTATAATCGCCAATAGGTTCATACACCTCTGAAATTACTACACCTTGCATCATTGTGTAGACGTGACGTGCTGGATACAGGAATGATTTTGAAGATCTCTCATACATCTGTTAGGCCAAAATATCCAGCTGTATGTGTCAAATTATCTTTCAGGATGTTTTAAAGAACCGGATGGCAGCCAATTGTCTGTCTTGAAAAGCACAAAAAACTGAAGTTCTTCTCTGAATCTCGAAACCAATTCACCTTCAGTTCTTCCAGCTGTGAGACATCTGGTGGTAATTCTGATGAGGCACGTCAGCCATCTTGAAAAAAATTGTTTTTATCACCTGTGCAATCTCACCTGTCTTAAATATCCTGAGTCTCAATTGTCATACATGTTGTTGTTTTTTTGTCACGCCTTGATTATTTTCATTTTTCCTTCCTCTGCCTGATAAATCCTCCCTGGATCACTTACAGTCTGCAGTGCTGTTGTGAGGTCCTCTCAATGGTCCCACGTGACACTGGCGCTGTCTTAAACTCCTTAAGTTTAGGGCTCAGTTTCAGATTTTGGTGATCACTTTCAGAGTTCTTCATGGTCAATTTTTTCCTCTAAATTTCTACATTGATACAAAACAGTGGGGTCTCTGTGGTCAGCTGCTCGTTGAACCTCGGTACAGGTTTAAGACTATCAGAGACGAGGCTTTTGAGGAACTCACTCTCGTTTCTGTATGAGAGTTTATTCACAGTGTCAGAGTCCAACAAAGTTACATTCACTTCAAAGTTAGTTTCACTAACACTGGCTGACAGCAATCAGTGTCAGCTAACAGCAGCTAAAGGGGCTAACAGGAGCTAACAGAGGCGAAACAGTAGCACTTACATACGTAAAAGTTTAGCATAAGCTCAACAACTCACCTCAGCATTGCCGTCATCAGACAAAAGTGTGCAGCTTCACTGACTCATCGACTCGTATCAGACTCATATCAGAAAGTTTCACAGCCTCCTTCAGAGTGAATAAATGTAGGCGCTCACCCGGCATTGACGGTAGCCAGACTTCTTCATTTTTAGTTGACACACATCTGTTTTATTCCTAATTTATTGCTAAATGTAAATTTTGTTAAAAAATATAGTCTGTATAAAAAAGTTTTTTTTACCTAAATCATGGTAAAAACATGCCAGTCGGCTGTGGTCATTATGGAGGACAGTCTATATGAAATCTACTGGCAGCTAGCAGTGAAACCTTTACACTCTGTTACATTAAGACCCACCTGTGCAGGCTCGCTTCAGTTTAGATTTATTTATTGCTGCATCTTGCAGCACTTTGGGACTTGTGTTTCTGAGTGTTTCCCTTCTTGTGTTTGCATTCTGTGTCCCCCCAGTCTCTGCTTTAATGCTTGTGTATATATATTTTGCCTCTTTCAGTTACTTCAGGTTTAATTTTGAAGGTTGTGTCCTCATGCTGCTTTCCATTTTTTTACTTCCTTCCGTTGTTCTTTACTGTCTGCTGTAATTATTATCTGCTTGAGTTCACCTGTGCCTGGCCATCCTTCTCCCTGGAGTATATTTAGCCCATGTTTGCGGTGCAGAAACACTTTAATATTTAGATGAATTTCCCATGTGTCATTATATCTGAGTGGACAAAGCGGAAAGGAAATTCTTGCTGTGACATTAGTGAATAAATCACCTTCTTTCAGCGCTAGATTAATCTACTGAACACACACCAAAGAGACTGATTGCTACACACAAACACAAAAACACAGCACCAGCCATTCGTTTTAATCACAGCTCCATTGTTGAAGTGACGGTTTGGAAATGAAGCGCTTGTCTCCTCCTTATTATTTTCTGCATGTCTCTGAGTGGTGAAGATGTCAGAAACAGGTGATTGCACTGATCAGTATTGATTACGCCACACTATTGATTATATAAGTACCTGCTGGTTTCACAGACCGCCTGTTCCAATAGGCACACCTTTTACTAACAGCTATGTTTGCTGCATTCATGCAATGTTTGGGTAAATGAGACTGAATGTTTTTCTGAGAGTAAAGCTGCACAGAGTTTAAAAATCTTAATTAGCCAATTTAGTTAATTAGCTGAACCAAAGAACCATTTTAAGAAAATAGCTCAGCAGCAGCAGACTCCTACTGAGGAAGAAGAGGAGACACACAGCAGAACAGTAGTTTAATAACTTTCCTTTTATCCAGGAGGCAGATACTAAGCATCCACAAGACTCCAGCAAATAAAATGCTTCCAAGGTTTTAGACATTTTTAATAAAAAAGTGAGTAAATGTTTAAATATTTGGACTGTGTGTGGGTAGCTCTATAATTTTATCAGTGTGTCGGTGAGATTATATATCACTGGATGTTTTCCTCTCAGTAATAGTCGCTGGGCAGCCATGTTGTCAGCAGTTTATTAAATCTATTTTTTTTTTCAGATGATGCTGCTGTTTGAAATGGCCGATATCTCAAAATACATCATCCAATCATAAAGTCGGATCAGCGACTACGGGTGAAATAAACTTTTGTAAACTTTAGGTGAGCGACTGAAGCAGCTACCAATCAGAGTGAAGAATACCTTTGATTGACATATGAGCTGGTGTAAATACATCAAAGGGTCACCTAGGCAACCAGAGCCACAAATACCCACAAGCGACCAGCTTCAAAGTGACGGTTCCAGTCAACACGATGCATGTTAACCAGTTATTTATAGCTGAGCTGCACAGCAGGTATCTGTCCAAGTCTAAGGTACGTACTCAGTATTGACACCGTAGCATCAACAAAATAAGACCTCAGTCACAAAACCCCAGAGTCCAGTTTATGTCCATCTGTTTTGAGGGGAAAAGTGACCCATTAGTAAAATCCTTGTGATTGCTTTGGCTGCTAGCAGATTGTTAGAGTCCCCTGTTGTTTGACTAGAACGTGGATGTCAGCAAACGTTCACCAGCTGCTCTCTGAGTGCTAGAGAAACCAGAAACGCAGACAGTTTAGCCTTCATATTGAAGGTTTTTGTCTTTTGAAACTGCAGGTGACCGCAGCAATCATAGAGGTTATTGGTGCAGCACGCTCTTTATAACCACCCAATGATGTCACCCAGTGACAGCCAGAAACCACTCGCCAGCCACATTTTTCCCCACAACTTGTGATTCACTAGCTGGGCCAATGTCCTCATTTTAGGTTTGACAGTGTTGCTTAGTAGATAAAGGCAAATGGCTTGAACATGAATTGAGCTGTGGTTTGAGGAAGGCCTCAGAGGGTACTGGTGGCACTCCCGAGCCTATCAGATCCCCCATGTACTACTGAGAAGTGAAGTAAAAGGACTGAAAAATGACATGAAAACGAGAACGACAAGCTTGTAGAAGTGGGGGTGGGGGGGGGGGTGGGTGTCATATGTAGATAAGAACTGGAAGATGCGTGTTTGGAGGCGTGGTCCTGCTCCTGAAATTCAGATAATTTTTTTTCCAATTGTTCACATCCAATAATAAGCAGAACAATGCTTGCATGACATCATGCTAGCAATCTCTATACAGTATATGCTGGTCAGTTCTTGTACAGCAGATCCAGCTGTGGTCAGATGTTTCCATCATGGCCATGAATATCAAGGTAATTTGGGAATTTTAAAGATTTCTTTGAATTCTTCTTTTCCAGGGTGACGTGATTGTACAGCGTACATCTTTCATCTTTTTTCAGCTGCTTCCTTTAGAGGTCGCCGCAACAGATTATCTCCATCACGCCCTATCCCAGCATCCTCCTCTGCCACACCAACCTTCTCCATGTCCTCTTTCACTACATCCATGATTCTTCACTCTTTTCCTCCTGCCTGGCAGCTCCATATTCCATGTTGATTTTCTGATATTAGTTCATGTTGTATTCAGTTTGTTCTGAGACCTGGGATTCAGCCCATAAAGTCAGAAGGTGTTTATTGAGGTCACAGAGAACCAGATCTGAGGGCCCTCCAACCGCGGACTTCTGCAGGACCAGAAGTCTCTTTCTGGTCTTCGGGAATTTCCCCACAGACATCATGACATCACGGTGGCTATGTCCATCTTCTCTATACAGTCTCTCGATTTTATCGGTGTATGTGATGTAAAAATCTGATGAAATGACTCAACCAAGACAAGAAAACTGAGAAAAATAAAAATAATCTGTTAGTCACCTGAACAGACGAGAACAGTCAGTAACAGTGTCGCGCTGCCTGAAGATGCCCAGTGTGTGTGTTATGTAAGCGCCTGGATTGGAAACAGCTGGGATTGTTTTGGCGGAGATTTTGGGGCCAACGTAATCCAAACAGAATGACTGAAAATGTCGGTTTGTAGGGGTCGTGAGGTCGTGAGTCCTCTGTGCACTGATGTGTCTGATAAAAAAAAATGAGCATTGAATGTGTTTACTAAAATACACATTTAAGCTAACATGATATATTTTAATTAAATATTAAGTACACTGTATCATTTATGATATTGAATTTGTTTTAAATCAATGAATTTTATCTCCATGTTTAATACCCTGACTGACTAAAACATTAAAATCTGTATTTTAGACCTTCAGCTGTTATAAGTCCTTTAATATCTCTTTACACAGACTGTTCATGTGCACTCTAATGATTCATTCATGGGAGAAAATTAAATAATATGAGGGCAAATTTACTAATCCGAGTGCATGAAATCCCGAGTTCCAATTTTAAAAACTAATTAGCAGTATTACCTGAACTGTTTTGATTTGTTCCGCCACGCCGACCTGCATTTATGGATTTCTCTCCCGCCCACATCTTACAGACGTGTTGATTAGACTCGCTTTGATCCATAACATCTGATGTGATGAATGGACTCTGTGGAGCGTGATGGCCGGCAGACATGCAGAGAGGGAGTTAAATCAGGATAAATGGAGTCGCAGAGAGAGAGAGATTATTAACCTCCCAGTCAGACACACATCGAAGGAAACAGGTAAGGTCTCCACAGCCTTTTATCAGCACTTTTTATGTATGGTATGTGTACTATGGGTCAGTTACACTTATTAAAAATAGGACGCTAACTTCCTTTGAACTCTGAAAAATCCTGGCTGCTGATTGCACCAACTGATCTGGTGCGAGGCGACCTGTCTCAGTTGGGATCCGACTTGGACTGGTCTCCAGCAGCTTTTAGTGGTTTGCACATTGCTGTTTTTTACTGTAAACTGATGGGAGAGCAAGCTGCCTCCAGCTCAGCTTTTACTGCTCTGAGATCAGTTACGACCTGCATCCGTGCGACTGACTGAATCTAATATGTTTATCAACAGTCTACCTTTAATTTAGGGACATTATTCTACAGAAGAAACATTGTTACTTTTGATATTTTATGCACAATTTTCCAATATTACAGTTTTATGTGTACCGAGGTGTTTTCATCGTGTTTCCTTGCTTCTTTTACCCAGTAGATCTTTATCCATAAAGTGTTTCCTAGTGAAATTTAACATGTTAATATTCAATTGAGAATTTCTTTTGAAAAATAAATGTAATTAGTAAAAATAATAAAGTGCATTAATCCACAAGTAAAATAAAGCACCTTTTTTAAATCATGTGTATCGAAAAAAGATGACTGTCACTAAGTCATTCATTTGGATCAGATGGTGGAGGACTGTTATCAGCCTAAAGCCTGGGTTACATGTGCATTACTGCAGTAAAGTTGTGATCATGAGATTGTAACGTATGAATCTATGAAGACTGACTCAGAAAACTGCAGGTCTTCTTCACTGGCTTCTTTTGTCAGTCCTTAAAGCTGGTGGTTGATGGAGGCAATGAAATGAAAGAAAAGACTGGACTGAACCCTCAGCACTCAAGATTTTAGTTTAAACATCAGCTCCACATTCAGCATCATCAACAGGATGTGGCCTGAACACGACCTGTAAAAGTGCAACGTGTGGTATTTTAATCTGACTCAGGCCAAAAATAATCATAATCTCTGTTGCTTCCTGTCCTGAGGCCAACTTTTCTTGATTTCCCACAGTTTCTGTGTTTCTCTCTCTCTAAACTTTGCTGCATTTTTCTGCAGACTACATCAGATAAGAGATGCCAAGGCTCACAAAGAAGCATGTCTTGGAGCATGCTTGATCGGTTGGCAGTCTTGCTTGCCCGGGAGATTCTCCAGGGACTGATTTGACCTGGAAAATAAGGGTTCACATGAGCTACAGAGCCAGTGTGTTAATCTAATAGCATGTCTACTGCAGTCATGTTCACTACTGGGCCAAAAAAATGTGGGTTGGATGATGTAGTTTGATGATTTATCATCTGTTAACGCAGGAAGGACTGAACTCAAAATATTGTGTTTTGCATATTGATCTTGGCCGTTTCTGCTCATTGGACCCTACTACAGTAGCTTTGCATGACTCACAGCACAAAACAATCTGTGTTATAGTGAGCCCTGCACATCATCGATCTGAAACAAGCTTTTTAACCAAGAAGAGAACGTTTAAACAGCTGGTGGGCGGGGCTTCTGTATTAGGAGTACCTCTTCTGTCACAGTAACGACGTTCACCTTTATACTGCCTGTGGTGTAAAGTGTGTTCACAGTCCTGCGCACACAACAAAGAAAGTGATAAGAAATCAGTAATTAAGTAACATATTTGTTACTTTAAAAAAAAAGTAATAAATAATGAGTACTAATTATTTTTTAGTAACATTTCTAAAACTGTGCATCAGTTACATCTGTTGAAAACAATTTGAAGACAAGACAGTTGCGTAACATATTTGAGTTTTAAAATATTTTAATGACTATTTGAATATTTAAAAATCACGACCATCCCAACTGCAAAGCGATCGCACTCCAACAAAGTGGACTCAGGGGGACAAACATGCTCGAGCACGTCAGTAGTACAACTCAGTCTGATATGACAAGTAGCATATGTGGCTAATGTTAGCTAAATTAGATATTGCTGTTCCTCTACGGTGGCCCTGAGGTGCAAAACACACACAGACACACAAAAATTAACTGTGAATAAATTATTATCACTGCTGAACAAACCACAAATAACATTTATACTGTGTATAGTCCAGTAACAGGGTATGCAGCTGTTCATACATTTCATAGCAACAGTTTGATGAAGTTTGACGATGAGTCATGTTTGACCATCTCCTTCAGGGGCGATGCAGCTTAATCAGAAATTGGAGCTCTATTTTTGAACACAATCACATTTGATTCTAATTAATTTGATAGAAATTATTAATAAATTATTCTTGATGTTTTTTTTTTAAAATTCTCCTCCCAAGAGTCTTTTATTCAGTATACATATATTTTTATTTTACATGGATAATATTAAACAGTTGGTGTACACAAACTTGTGTTTGCCAGAAAGTCCAAGAAGGATGTTCAAGGATGTTTGCTGGGAACAAACAAGAAACCTTAATGAAAACATTTTTGTATTTTCTAAAATACTTCTGTGTTTTGGACTTGAGGGCCACCGTAATTTCCGCTTCTTGCTACAAGGGTCGCTATTCAGCAAAGGCTTTCACCATTTTTCAAACTGTGACGATGTGTTGATGTTAGAATACTACACACAGCACCTCAAAATAAGCAGGAGAACGCCTACTTTCACACACAGTCTATTTCTCACACTTTACACTGACTTTCACATCACACACAGCGAGAACATTTGTATTTCCTTTGTGTAATCCACGTTTACTCTGTCTTTTAGTTGTCCTCTGCCTCTGCTTTCAGTTACAGTGGACAAACTAGCAGCCGGGTCCACATGTGATGGTGCAGTTCACCTCATTGTGTAGCCACGCCCCCAACCCACTCAATCCCCTCATTCCAGTGTGTGACTCAGCACTGCTCCTCCCCCAGTGAGTCCGTGTTCTCCCCCAAGTCTATTGAGGCTGACCCCGCTCTCATCTTCCCACGTCCTGGTCCGGGACCTGGACCGGGACCCGCGCCGGGCCCCCCGACAACAAGCCCGGCTCTGGTGCCGCTGTGGCCGGGGTAGACCTCCACGGTGCTGGAGATGGACTGGAGTGAGCGGTCCCGGAAGTAGTGGAAAGCTTCCTGGTCCAGGTAGTTCTGCTCCTCACGCAGGCCCTGCTCGAAGAGCTTCCGCTTGTGTCTGAACTCGATCACAGTCTTGGTGTAGGAGTTCAGGGTGGTGACGGAGGCGGCCATGCAGCAGGTGAAGGAGCCCCACGCCATGCTGAGTGGAATCAGAGAGAAGAAATAAAAAAGTATAAAATATATCTTTGGAAAAATGTAATTATAATTTTACTTGAAAGCTTGAAAGAAGAAGGCAGCTGGACTTCTGTAGGTCACATAGATTGGGCTGGTGGTTTTACCCTTAACCTCCAGTGACGGTAATTACCCACACCCCTTTTCAAACCGTGGGTTATGTGACGACTCACATAGTCAGTTGTGGGTCAACCATCATCTGGACCACATAGAAAAGAACAACGCCCACTAGGGGTTGATATACCTGGGACTCTCGACCTTTTGTGTCTGAAGAACCGTCTTGGATGAGACGTGAAACATCTTCACCTTCTACCAACACAAACTAACATGAACTGAATGAGAATTTGCACACTTATAGTTTTTCTTGCTCCTATTAAAAATAAAATAATCCCGGTAATCTTTTGATTCAACACAAACAAACAAGGGCATCAAACCTCAGTCTCCCAGTCTCCAGGTCTTCTGGGGAACACCGATGTGTAATTCTTCCAGCGTGATATGACATCATCACGGTCCGTGTATAAACACTGCTCGGTACTTTGAGACTGAAGGGTTTAATTCTTACGGAATAAAACTCCCCCAGAGAAACATCTTTGAAGATCCAGTGAATATTCTGAGCTTTTCATCTTCATTCCTTCAAATATTAGCAGGATGATGATCGATGCTCTGCTACCTCAGAGTGTGTGGTGACTCTGGAGTGCCTAATGTTGAGCAAACAGTGTGGAAAATAAATGCTGTACAGCACAAAAACACCAAGCAGAAGTTCTTAAACATGCTGAGCAAGAAAACCATGAAAGCAAACTTAGAGATAAAACAAAATGATGCATGAATCCATCACTTTTTATCTCGGGACAACAGGAATCCAAAGTGTGATGTAATTTGGATAATACACTATAAACTGTAATCAATCACTTTTCCTTCCCTTTTATAGGATTATGTTTATAATTGAACCATTATTGTTCCTCAGAGGAAGCAGAGAAACTGTTTAAAGGCAAAACCAAATAAACAATATGAAATTACAGCAATAAATCATCGCGTATAGCACCACAGTGAAGCATAAAACAAGTCACCGCAACGTAAAATATATAAATTACCCTCAGTCAAAGACACAGTTTCTTTATTTCTTTTGTTATACGATGAATATGATTCAGGTTTATTGATTACATATCAGTTTTACACCCAATTACTGTTGGAGCTACAAGCTTATTATAGTCGACGCTTTAGTTTGTTAACATTTAATGATATGTTTATTAAGTATAAAATTAATATTTGGCATGTGTCCTCCATATACAGTAATAATTAAGAAACCTAAAACTATCACTGAACTAATAAAAACGAAACTGAAACCTCTGTAGAAACGAACTAAAACTAAACTGAATTTCAAACAAAAGGTAAGATAAGATAAGATAAGATAACTCTTTATTGTCATTGCACAGTCATACATAGTACACTAGTACAATGAAATTGGAAAACTGTCCTACGTCGGCAACAACCAACCATGTAACACAACACAACATGACACGATACGACACATCACAACGCAACACAAACAACACAACACAGTATAATAACTTAGTTAAAAAGAAGAAGAAGAAGAAGTGTATTTGTATTACTGTTATTATTGCACATTAATTATTATTGCACCTTGTTATAAATATAAATATTATTATTATTATTACTGTTTTTACCGTTGTTAACGGTAAGTCCAGGTAGGTAGCCAGTCAAGTTTAGCTATTTGCATTGATTAGGGCTATTGCCCTGTTGTAAAAGCTGTCCTTGAGTCTATTCGTTCGGGACCTCAGCAGCCTGAACCTCCTGCCAGACGGCAGCAGCTTAAACATCCGGTGTCCTGGGTATGTGCAGTCCCATAGGATGCTGCGTGCCCTCTTGAGACAGCGAGTGCTGTACAGGTCCTTCAGGGAGGGAAGAGGATGTCCAATGATTTTTTGGGCCATATTGATGACCCTCTGGAGTGCCTTTCTGTGTGCTGCGGTGCAGCTGGAGAACCACACACTGATGCAATATGTCAGCACACTTTCAATGGAGCAGCGGTGAAGACGGTCAGCAGCTCCTTCTTCAGGTCCATTTTTCTGAGGATTCTCAGAAAGTGGAGACGCTGTTGGGCCTTCTTTAAAACTGCAGAGGTGTTTGAGCTCCATTGGAGGTCTGTGTCTATGTGCACACCCAGAAACTTGAAACTGGAGACCCTTTCCACACACTCCCCGTTGATGCTGACAGGCTGCAGCTCAGACTTCCTCCTTCTGAAATCAACAACAAGTTCTTTTGTCTTGTTGGTATTGAGGTCCAGGTTGTTATCTACACACCAATCTGACAGCCTCTGAACTTCAGCTCTGTACGCCGACTCATCTCCCCCAGAGATGAGCCCCACCACGGTGGTATCATCTGCAAACTTGATGACTGCGTTGTCTGGGTGGGTACTAACACAGTCATGTGTGTACAGAGTGTACAGTAGGGGACTCAGTACACAGCCTTGTGGGGAGCCGGTGTTAAGGCTGAGGGCTGAGGAAAGATGAGGCCCCACTCTAACTCTCTGTACACGGTCTGAGAGGAAGTCTCTGATCCAGCGGCAGGTGGTAGAAGGAAGTCCGATTTCCAGCAGTTTCAAAAGGAAATAAAAACACAAACCAAGTAGAACAAACTAAATTATAAAAACTGTGCAGTGGTAATCCAGAGCTGTAAAATACTTTACAGCCTTTCGGATAGTGCAGCTTTTATTTGTCCAGCACTGAATTTTCACACCAAGCACCAGGCGTCCATTTTTAAACGTTTTCAAAGGACATCACTTTACATCCAGCTAGCACCTGTCAGTCAAAGAGGCCACGCCCCCAAATTTAAGCCTCAACAATTTTGATTTGTGTGTGTGTGTGTGTGTGTGTGTGTGTGTGTGGGGGGGGGTTAAATCAGACTGTAAACATGTTTGTTTCTCTGTAGAGTTGAACATTTTAACATGGCAGTCTATGTGGGACTGACTTACTCCTGAAGCCCCTGCTGGACACTAGAGGAACTGCAGTTTTTCTTGGCTTAGTTTTAACTAAAAACCCGACTCTTCTGCAGTTTTTACTGCCTCCCTGAGTTTATAAGTGTGTTTTGTTTCTCACAGATTCCCTCCTGAGCATGTCTGCTGTCAGCCGCACACCATAGCTCCACAAGCTGCGCTGCCTTTTCTCAGGAGATTTTTCTTTATCTTTAAATATGATTCAAATGAAGAGCAAAGAACCAGAGGTAGATGTGGTGGTTATTAAGAAATATCCTAAATAATTTGGACTATGATTTCTTTAACAACATAAATGAAACAGACTTATCTTACTGCAAAGCATAAAGAAAATGCTCGCAGTAGAGGCGTAACACGTGTTTCGCTGGTTTTGACAGAACGTGACACAGAGGTTGTTTTCCCATGAAAATGTACTCGGCCTTTGCTGTGTCTTCAGCACAAACAGTTCTAAAAGCACAGAGCTAGGAAACCCTGCCAGCAGACTAAGAGCTGCTTTGTTTGTGTTTTTTCCGTTTTCATATTAAGCGTTTTCTCTTATTTCTAACACCCGCTTGTGCTAAAATCAAATTAAGGTTATTGCTTTCAGTGGAGCTTTAAGCAGAAAGTTTGAGTGCACATCAGGCGTCCGTCGCCATCATTTCATTTGTCCTGAAGGAGCGTTTTGGCCTTCTGTTCCAGCAGAGGTTAATCCTCCTTTCCACTTTAACGATCCTGAATGGCTCCCTCGTGGTGGTAAATGGAGGCTTTCACTTAAATGACTAACACAGAAAATCTTTCTATTAACAGGAGCAGGTGTTCTCGTTCCAGGTGTTTCCCTCCTTCTGTCCTGGTTTACTCGTGTTCGGTTGAAATCCATGTCTGTGCTTCTTCATTTCTGCTCATTTGTATCACTTATGCAGATCTTTATAAGGCACAGTCACTTCTTCTCTCTGTTAGTTCAATAAAGGACTTTTTTGAGCTCAGCAGCTGCAACTCAGCTTTCAGCAGAGAGCAAGGACAATTATCAGAGTAACAGCAGCTCCCTGCATACCTGCAGACCACCTGCTGCACGCCTCCACCCACAGTCATTACAGCGAGGTACTTGGAGAAGTGATGGGTCTGTCTGTGAACATCTATTTGCCATTTTGTTGAATTTTTACATAAACGTGGACTCACAGACAGTCATTAAACGTTATTATGAACACTGGTTTAATGTTAGGGTGAAGCTAGTTAGTGTGTTTAACGTGTGTGGGTGGGTGTGGACTGACCAGAAGGACCATCCGTAGTCCCAGCTGTGAGGCCTCCAGTCTTCAGGACCCAGACTGACTGTGATCTGGAACACCTGGGTGTACATCATGTGGGCCACCATACCCAGAAGACCTGCAACACACACACACACACACACACACACACACACACACACACACACACACACACACACACACACACACACACACACACACACACACACACACACACACACACACACACACACACACACACACACACACACACACACACACACACACACACACACACTTTTAAATAACCCTGTGGACTGAGGCATATGAATGTGGGTCAGTGTGGACCGTGATATTTATCTTAAACAGGAGAAAATGCTCATTTTAACTAGCTTGGGTCACTCTGTCATCATCACGGGCCGAATAAAAGTTTGATATAAAATATATAATTTTTTACTACTGTCTGTGGTCATCATTTACCCAACTGAACATTACATCAGACTGAGCTGGAATCCTAATTTTACATTTGATTTGTAAACCCAATAATGTGGCTGCAACGTAACAAGAGGCAGAAACTGAAGATAAAAATCTGGGGAAGCAGTTTAGTGACGGACCTGTGATGGCAGCTACCCAGATAGAGACAGACTCCGGGGGATCCGCCTTCAAGACCATTTTCATTAAATAAAAAAAAACTCTTTTTGCTCAACTTTATGACCATTTTATTGTTTCAATAATTGTTCAGTGAAATTTTGCACTCATGTGCTGTAACAACCCTTTTTTAAAAAAACAAAAAAACAGAGGATTTCATTATCTCTGTGTTACTGGATAAAAAAAACGCTTAATGAGATTTACAGGAAAAAGCTGCTTTATTGTTCCCCAGTGTAAGCACTGATAATTCAATTCAATAAAACTTTATTTATATAGCACCAAATCACAACAGCAGTCACCTCAAGATGCTTATATTACAAGGTGGAGAGCCTACAATAACAGAGAGAAAACCCCAACAATCAAACAACCCTCTGAGCAGGCTGTTGGTGACAGTGGGAAGGAAAAACTCGCTTTTAGCAGGAAGAATGCGTTCAGGCAGATCTGGCTCTGTGAAGCCGCTGAGACTGATTTCAGTGATTCTCAGTGAGAAATCTGACAACCTTAATTTCTCCACTGAACCTTTAAAATATTGTTTGACAACATTTAATGACTGAATCTCAGTCTGTAAACACATTTCAACATTAAATGTAATCTGATTACAATCAGTAGTTACATTTTAGTTCAGTTTTAGAGTCTTAAAGTCATTTCAGCCTCATCTTCACTCAGATACTCATCTCTGAGGTTCAGCTGTGACAGACATTTTTCCATCCCTGTGATTGATTACAACATGACCAATGATTGATCACTGATCAGTGTGTTATGTGTTTAAAGCTTTACAGGGATCAGTTTGATTTAAACTGCGACTCCTACAATGATGTACAGTAAGTGCTTCCAGTGCAGGAGACTGACTGTGTGTCAGCTGCATCACTGCCCACAGAGTCAGACAAATGAACACTACAGACTTTATTCTAAGCTGATAATAAACCTGTGACATGAGCGCCGACTCCGTCCTTTCATATTGAGGACTAAATGATCATAAAAGTGCTCTTTTTAAGGACAAAAAATAACAATCTAATGTCCAATGTTTGACTTTAATGTTCAGCAACTTTATAAATGGGGAAATGAAACCGAGGGTCAGACAGGTGCTTCACATTTATCCATCAGTAAATCAAGTAACAGCACGATTTATTCTAAGGCCTTTTCTGGGGGGGGGGGGCTAATTAAGTTTTTAAAAACTTTTCTGGACGCATAAACACATTTAAGCATCACCATTAGACAAAATGTCTTTAACACATTAAATATTCCTGTTTAAATGAGTCCTCTTTAGTCCCAGGTCAGATCAAACCCTGTGAGAACGGCTCGCAGACACATTAGTGTGTTTTCTTGCTCTTACATAACAACAGAAACCCTCAGCACGAGACAGTCTGCCACCGTAATTACCCCAAAGCAAAAACAACAGTAAATCACTGCAGCCCAACATATTACCAGTAATGAATCAGAACACATGTAATTATCATAATTAGTCATTATACAGAATCAATTGAATCAATGAGCCCGCTCGGAAACATCCAATCAATTACAGAGCGCGACACAATCAGTCAGCAGAATTACAACAAAGTCAAAACGCCGTGGCGCAAACGAGTCGATGTGACATTAATGAAGGCGTTATACATCGTGTGTGTGTGTGGGGGGGGGGGGGGGAACACAAGCAATAGGGTCCTTTATCTGCTCCACAGTTTTCTCAGCTCCGTATTCATCAGCTTTAAGACACCCACCATTACTTTTTATTTATTTATTAGTAAATCAAAGCCGTTTGTTGATGTCTTCACTTTTTACAGTGGACGCGTTTCCTGCTCCATATTTGTATTCCTGAACTCTACTACAGCAGATTTGCATAAGTCACAGTTTACATTTTTAGCTTCCTCTGATTGGCTGGCCCTTGTAATACGAAGAAGGTTGAAGAAGAAGGTTGGCTGGGTGGGAGGGGAAAGGCGGAGCCTGGTAAAAGAGGTGGGAGTCCTCATCAGGTGGCTGGGTTCAGGCCAACCGCTATAGGTGGCATCCAATCAGGACGCCACCTCAGACATCGAGGAGGCCTTTGGGTAGAGCCACAACTTGCTGGTGAGATTATGTATTACATTTAGCATGGAGAAGGAAGTGGAAAACTTTTTAGGGAAACGGCATTTGTGGCAGTGATAAATAGTTTATGTGGCTCACAGGTGAGTGCGGTGGGAGCTCCTAGCAGAAGTTTGTTTTGGGCTCCTGAGAATGCGGGGCTCAGGTGTGGAGTATATACGCTGGTCTCCTTAGATTTAGCTACGGGCCTGAAAAGTGAAGCCGATGCAAAAGTGCTTTAAACCTGACCCTGGCTTCTTTTCTCTGTGACCTCTGTTGCTTATTTTAGGTCAAATGAATAAAACATCAAGTGTCTTTTGTAAATGATCGTAGCTAACGATGTGTGATTGACAGCTCCACACACAGATCTGGCCCTCACTGGCTACGCCTGGTTTTTGGAGTACGTGAGCAGAGGGAAGGCCTGGATTTTTATCTCTGCTGTGTAATAGTTTTCAAAATGTCAATTACCTTTTCCTGGTGGAGAATGAGCATGAGGTTTTTACATAATTCAGAGCAGAAGTGTCACTTGTGATATGAAGTGATTAAGGGAGCATGCTTCAGAGGTTTGCTGCATAAATGCTGTAAAATGTGCCGCTGTCCTCTGAGAGGAGCAGACGAGCAGAGTGACGGACACGTCGCCAACTTCTTGTGTAAGAGGTTTAACGTAAATTGGGAGAAAAATCCCTGGCACCGCCACATCCAAGGCTGCCATGGGATAACCTCTGACCCTGGACGACCTCACAAATCTGCCTCAGGCTCTGTCCGCTCTGCTGCTGATTCTCACAGCAATACTCAGAATATATGTGGGTGTTTAAATGGTGCCCAGTGGTGTTTAAAGGTTGTTCCTGATGCTAAATTTCACTGAACACAAATGATCTTTTGCCAGGAAGACCAACAAAACAGAAACTATTTATTAACTTATCCAAAAGATGATTAGCTAACAAGAAGGAGGAAGGGAGGGAGAAGAAGAATTGAATAAAAAGAAGAGAAAAAAGTAGGAAGAAGGAGGAGAAAGAAGAAGTGGAGAAAAGGAAGGAAGAAAAAAGGGAAAAAGGAGGAGAGGGACTAAGAGACGAAAAACTAAAGAGTTAGATGAGGGAAAAGAGGAAAAGCAGGAAGAGGAAGCAGAAGAAGAATTAGAATAGAGGAAGGAGGAAGATAAGAAGATTGCAGAAGAGGGGAAGGATAAAAGTATGAAAAAGAACAGAAAAATTAGAAGAAATTCTGAAAATGAAGAAGAATGATAGTGGGTGAGAAGTACAAAGAAGGAAGTGACAAAGGAGATAAAGAACAAGGAAAAGAGCATAAAGAAGGAAGGCAAGAAAAAGAAAGAGAAGAAAGAAAGGGGACTTGCATCTTACCGGACAGCACGGTGAAAACGGCAGCGAAGGCGTTGAGTTTGAGTCCGTCGATGACGTTGCTGGAGTGGAAAAGCTCGAGACACATGAGGCTGAAGCCGACCACCAGCAGCAGGATGTAGAGCACCTCGGACACCACGGACAACCACAGCACGCCTACAGACACCAACAGACCGCTCAGTCAGACAGACCTCACATGGATGCTTCCCGTACTTCTGAAGCTACGAGGGCTCAAAACGCTGGAGAGAAACTTTGGCGTTTGAGTGTCCTCCCATTTGTTCCAACTTCAGCCATTCATTCATCTGCTGTCCAATAAGCCACAAATCTGTGATGAAACTTTGATGAATTCTCGGATAATGACACATCTCTCCTCTGTAGTGAGGACACGGCACTTAGAGCTCAAAACAAGGTGAGGTTATTTGTTTCTCATCATCCCAGAGGAGGAGAGGAAGGTGTTTGAGCCCTCTGGTCATAGAGAAAAACCCCAGCAGAGCTCAGAGAGACATTATAAAGGATGATGAACAACTGTTACAACCCCGCTGTACCGTGCGACATTTTTAAAGCATAGAAGAGATGTCATCCTGTAGCAGAAGCTGCCCTTGGGGTCCACTCTCACTACCACACTTCTTTTCTCCACATGTATTATTTCTAAAAAGGCAAAAAGCTCCTCACGACACAGAATTAAACAGGATTATCTGCTCCTCTCTGCTCTGCTCTGCTGGGGATGAAGAGGAGGTAAAATTACAACCTCCAGGCTGAATTTTCAATTTGAATGTCAGTGAGTTTTGGTGCGGAGCTTCAAAACCCCCAAACTGGGAATATTGATCACTAATTTTGTCTTTCCTCTTTTCTCTAGCAAGGTGGCAACCTTAATTCTGTATTCAGTGTTTTACATAAGCCATGGCGGGTAATGTCAGGATTAAAAAAGGCAACAAAAAGTGTAATTTAATCAAAAGCAGTGATGGATCTTTTTAAGCTAAGAAGAGCTTCACCAACTATTGTTTCCTCTGCATCAGGATGCTAACCTTTCATCCATGTCATCGTCTCCACGTGGACATATTTCTTCCAAACGGTCTAATAAACTTTTCAGACTCCTTAATAAAGCTTAACGAACATCTTTAACTTCAAACAGCTGCAAAGGAGAAGCCAGACCTTGTATTTCATGTGGTAGCACTGGTTTAAAGTCAGGGAACAACACTTTAGCCACCACAGAGCATTTGAATATTGGCACCATGGAGATAAAGAGGACGAGTCTGTGTGTCTCTGCTTAGACTGCTGTCAGATAAGCAGGAGAAACCTGTTCACATTCCAGCACAACAAATTTACTTAGTTTTGTTGTTTAGAAGTAAACAGCAGTTATCGGGTGCGTTGAGATCACAGTTCACACGAGCAGTGACACAGATAAGGTGTGGAGCTCAGTCATCTGGGATGATCTCAGAGTAAATTAATCCACATCAAAAGGAAGGAGGTGGTGTGGGCATCTGACTGAAATGCCTCCTGGATGCCTCCGAGGTGAAGTGTTCCTGGGAGGAGATCCTGGGTCAGACCCAGGACGTCTCTGCTGCGATGGGGACCTGATAATTGGTAAAGGATGGATGGATGGCTAGGATGGACAGACAGGTGGAAAAGGTGGAGGGATGCATGAACACATGAATAAAAATACCTAATGGGGTTACTAAAAGAGCACCTGACTGACTCATATGACATTTGCTATTGAAGAGGAAACCAGAATACCACCAGCTTTATTAAACCATCTAAAGATATTTAACATCGAAGTTTTAAAAAATACCAGCGATGAATTGAATCCATCTGAAATGTGTAAAAATAGTACAAAAGTGAATCATTTCGCTGCTCACATCAGAGCTCATGCACATGATGCTCAGTATTATATTCTCACTGTGATTCTTAATTGGGAAAGAGGTTAAGAAAGTAGATGAATGAATGGATGTTATTACCTGAAACTATAATAAAATATATAAATAATTATCAATAAAAAGAACTTTAACCTAAATGCACTGGTGCTTTATACGTAACGAGCTGGTGCTGGCAGACCTGTCGGGCACAGATGCTGAAGGACGCCGTGTGCTTGTGGAGATACGAGCAGGTTTGACGGAGCAGCAGAATCTGACACCCCGGAAATGAGAACGGGATGAATATCTCCCAGTACGAGCAAGGCCAGCGTGCCCTGTGTCAGTTATCAGTTCAGTGCACAAACTGTTTTCTACTCATGTGAGGTTCTCCTAATGTGAAGTGTAGGTGCTGAGAGAGGAGGAAAAATAAAGCACATGTGCAGCGGCAGCCCAACGCAGACACAAAGAAGCAGCTAGGAAACTTTCTCTCTCATCAGCCACACGAGCAGATTTTATTCAGATGCGTCCGAGCTCGTCCTGCATCATTCCGTTTATTTAATCACATCAAATTCCCAGCAAGAGATGAAAGATGACAAGAGACACTGCTCTGACTCGAAACCCTGTAACCGGTGTGATCCCGCAGGTCGCACGAATTGCATCTTTTGACTCCACGCTCTCTGATTTCTTATTAGCCGCCGCTGTAATTTCCACCCAGTCGATACAAACAAATTCCAGAGGTATAACCGCCTGCAGGGAAATTCAGAGTGCAACAATATTGACCAAACACAATTTTCTCCCCTGTTTCTGTCTTATTGAATATGCACCAGTAGACTGAGCAGACTTCATTAGACTGAAGGCACTAAATAAAATGTGCTGTGAAGGACTAAACCAACACTTCCTGATAACAGGAAGGAAGCAGCTCATCAGACCAAGTCTCATGTAATGGATATAATTACACCTTTAATTACTCTGTGCATGCAAGTGTGTGTGTGTGTGTGTGTGTGTGTGTGTGTGTGTGTGTGTGTGTGTGTGTGTGTGTGTTTTCCAGTTTGCCAGTGGTGTGTGAAGTCAACAGTTTCTTGGGTTAATACGTTTCTGACACCATTTTTGGGGTTTTAGACTTTTTAAAAACATTTTCATGTCATCAAATGCAAATTCTGGTGAATTAATGCTGCTGCAACTCGATACCGGATAAGATGGTTTTACCTGCAGTCACCACCAGGAGGTAGGTTTGAGTGTTCAACATCCCACCAAAGGGATTTGTGTCTTCTCCTGGGATCAAACTGGGTTTCAGCTTTATTACATTTTAGGAGCTGGAGGTGACCAAATTTGGATGACTTAGACTTAGAGCTTTTTATTGTCATTGTGCAGTTTCTTGCACAGCGAAATTGGGTAGCTGGACCACAAAGGTGCAAAAGTAAGAAGAGGAAACAATATACAATGAGGGAAAAAAAATAGTAATAACAATAAAATAAAAAGCAATCTATATGTATACATATGTGTGAGTGAAACTATATACATGGTGTATGCGTAAGAAACATTGACACAGAATGAGAGGGTGGAGTGCTAAGTGTTCGGCCAATGCTAACTAGCTTAGTTATCCATAGACTGTATGGGAGCATCACACAGACGGACAGGCCTGCTCAGTAACTTCCAAATGAATTCCTGAAATTCCTAGAAACTGGAGACTTCTTGGATGGTCTGTGAGCACAGTACCAGCACCAGCTACAACAACAACCACCTGTGTCACCATCCAGCTGTCAGCCATTAGGGCCATGCCCCTTACTTCAATCACCGAGTTTCCACAAATGGTAAAATTATCAGTAATGACCAAACATGTTTTTTGTACAAGGGTGTAATATCTGTTTCTGCCATTGGTGGAGACTGACTCACTTTTGGAGCTTCTGGTGGACGTTAGAGGAACTACATTATTATTACCAGTTATCTAATCATATTACCTCCAACATTAGTTAATATTTCAGACACTTGAAAAATCAAGTTCATTTATTAAATTTATCTGGGTTTTGGAAAGTTTTGGAAAATGACATTTTTCCCCTATTTTGCCTCATCAAGATGTGATTAAGTGCAGACTTTCAGTTTTCATTTAAGACATTTACCCAAAGTGCTCCATTAACTGTTTGGACATTGTAGCCGTTTTTATACACAAGTCCCCATTTTTAGAGGACCAAAGGTAATTGGACAAGCAGTTTCACTGCCAGGCGAGGCCAGCTCCCTCATTATTCCATGAGAAATTAAGCAGATTAAAGATCTGGAGCTGGCTTCAAGTGTTCACTGGAACTCTGAATCCAAGGTCCAAAGAGATGTCGATGGAAGAAAACAATTCCATCAGTAAGTTGAAAGAACAAAATAAGCCTCTCAAAGACGCAGGAAAACATTTAGATGTGACCAACAAACTGGTTAATTCTGAAAAATAAAAATAAAATGCATTAGTCAGCTCAGCAATCCTGGAAAGAAAACTTTTACAACAACATGCAAACCATTGATTAGACTCAAGATCAGGGAGGACAGATTAGGACAGAAAACATCTAAAGAGTCTGCAGAGTTCTGTAAAAATAAAAAAAATCTTTGGACAGATAAAGAAATTATGATGAAATTATAGCAGAATGATGGAACAACAAGAGAACGGAGGAGGAGAAAAAACAGCTCATGATCTGAAGCAGAGACATGGTGAAAGTAGTGTTATGGCACTGGACTGTGTGGCTGCCACTGGCACCGGGGTCACTGGTGCCTATTGATCACCGACTGCTGATAGAAGCAGCAGGGCTCAACTTTCTGTTCAGATTCAGAGACGCAAAAAGAAGCAGCAGCTAAAACTGCAAATTTACATTTTTTGGAATTTAGTGCAAACTTTGGCACGAAATAAGTCTTGGGACCAAAGACGATAACTTCCCACACCTTTCTGACAAATGTGACTTGGCAAGTAAGACGAGAGCAGATCACGAAGGATCTCATGAAAAGTTCAAATACCGTTTGCATATGAAAATAAACAGAAGTGGCCCAACAGCTGAACCCTGGGGTACACCACTTTAAACTCCAGGATGTCAGACCCATCTTACATCGTGGATCAGATGCAGCAGTTTAAAGAAGTTTAACTACACATTTGATCTTTCAGATATTTCAATATAAAACATTTCTATAGCAGATAGTGAAAAAAACGTTTTATCTATAATCTAATTACTTTTGTGTAGCATGAAAATACAGATACAGTCCAAAATTGATTCCTTCCTCCTTTTGATGTCCAGTGAGGCTGAACTGGAGTCTTTGCTGGGTCGATTCTGGACCCTGGGCCTCATGTTTGACACCCCTGCTGTAATCCTTTCCTGTGGTACGCATGTCTGAATACCAATCACAGTTCTCATCATTCGAGTTTATATTAATTTACAGCACCCATGCAGTCACCACTGATAGGAAGCTACATGTTTGTGCATCATGTTTGTGCATCATCTGTATGTTTGAGCTTAATGACGCACAGACATGTAAAGAAAAATAAATGGCGTTTGGTGGTTTGTCGTGTCATCTCTCAAGTGGTTCTGGTTCTGCTGGAGTGGGCGGGACTTGAATCCTGGCTTCAATTCGCGCTCACTGACTCTTTCCGTCTAATCAAATTAAGAGGTTTTTTTTGTTTCACTTTTCATTAAGAGCAGACTTGGATCTGACTGAGGAGCAGCTGCGTGTTATAAAACCCAGCAGCAGGCATGTTGGGCCCAAAGGAAGGCAGATTAACATATCGTATCCTTGTGTGAGAAGCAAGGTCACCCCGCTCAATACATCATATCATCCACCTCTGCTCCACGCAACACTCCTGCTCTTCTTCCAGATGGCATTAACAGATGAAACCATCGGAGAACTTTCATTATTAACTACCTGCTCTGCATGAAGCAGAGAATTAGAGGCAACGCCCCACATGCACCAAAATATTCCCTTTCTTCTGGATGCTCAAATATTCCTTTCATTCGCTGCAGGATATAAACACTATGAAATAATCTGCTCTTATCTGCAGTTAGGAGGAATCTTGATGAGCTGCAATATTCCCTCATTATTCAGCATCCTCTTCTTAATATATTCTGCACTTCATTTGGGTTTAAAAAGAGTTTAATGTTATACAAGAGGACCTTCTCATGAGGTGAGCCTTTCATGTTCTGGTCAGGTTACAGTCGGCTAAAGCAAACTTTGGAAATGTTGCTTAAAATCTGCTTAAAATTTTGATGTGAACATACGGCCACATCCTCATCTTTGTTAGGCGACAGGCTCCAATAACTTCCATAAATCACCAGTGACACCACACAGGAAAAGACTCAGCCTGTTTCATATCAATTAATACGTGTCACTTTGCCTCTTCCTCCTCCTTTGTCAATATAATAATGATGACGGCCTCAGGATGCTTCGAATGAATCTCAGAGTCTTAAAATCACTTTTCCGGAGACCCAGTTTAGAGATGTATTCCAATGTCCCATTTCTTTCTTTCTTTTTTTTTCCTTTTTATTGACAACCAAGTTCAAACTATGACTTTCCTTAGATATAAACTATCTACAGATGTGCGCCATTATATCTCATTTCCAGCTGTGACAGCAAACTTTTCATTGCGTTTTTCAGGGGAACTGGTCTTACACTGGTCCCAGTTTCTAACTAATTAGTAGTGTAATGGTGCTGGTATTTCTGGTTTAACTAAAGTGCCTCTAGAAGCCTCTTGGTATCGCATCATGGCTGCATTTTGAGTTATTTAGAAGCTCTTATCTAAATATATGGAGAAAAGAGCCTTTAACTTTAATTTTGCGGGTCACTGTCACTAGGAGGAACTACCAAACACTGCAGTTCCTTTAATGTCCACTAGAGGCTCCAGCAGTGAATCAGCCTCCACAGTTTGCAGTCTGCTATGGATGGATGGATGGATGGATGGTTAATTTCTTAAATTTCGTTCCTTTTTTTTTTTTAGGGCGTGGCCGCTTGGCGAGGCCCTGAGCTGGACCTCTGGACCGCGTTTGTGCTGTTGGAGCATTTTGGAGCATTTTTAATGACATAATCTGTCCAATAATATGGCCGCTGTTAAGTGACAGCACTAACAGACTGTCCAAGAAGTCTGAGCCTCAGTTTTGGTGAGTAAAATTTTATGAATTTGACTGGATGTTGATTAGCACCAGGTAGCAGGTATCTGTGTCTATGTGCTGCACCCATACATCCAAGGATCTCACGTTAGTCACGACAGCTAACATTAGCTTAGCCACCCTCTGGTCCAAATACAGCACTTCTGTATTTAAATAACAGAAAAATAGTAAATTGGTCGGGGAAAACGTGAAAGATGAAGTTTAAAAATATCCAAGAACTAAAGTCCAACTTTTATATACAGTCCATAGATTTAAATGTCATCTCCTGCTACGTTTGGTAAACTGAACATATAAATAAATACACACTCTTTCCTCTACAATGACACCGGCAATGATTCGAATGGAAGATTGCATCAATTTTACTTGCAAAACTGCATGGTACCGCAAACTTCAGCACCAGATGTAATTACAGTAATGGGGTCAAAGGTTAGTTCACATGACTTTATTTAAGGTAGTATGTCCCAAATCTCCGCATACTTCCTGCAGTAGAACGAGCTTTGGAAAGGCAGTTGCAGCCCTGCAGTCTGGCTGAGCAGATGTCACAGTTTATGTGGGACTCTGCATTTTCATTCAGTCTCCTTGTCTGATGTATTCAGCCAATGTCCCACATTTTGATCGGCTTCAAAGGAATTTCACTTTCCTACAGTGAGTTTTATTTCCTGATGGATGTGAAGGAAGCAGTAAAGTAGAAGTTAACCCATCTTTTGCAGATCACCATGAAGTGTTGAGCAGATTCCAGATGGATACGATGGAAGATAGCACAAAGAAAGTAAAGTGAGCAGAAATACTGAGAAACTGAGTTTTGTCAGATCCAGCTGACCTCTAGAGATAATTAGAAGTAGGAGATGGCAGTTTAACAGTTTCAGGGATAGAAAAAGGGAATAAAGAATATATGCAGGAAGAAGGAACAAACTTCAGCTTTTATCTTCAGAGAGTTGGAAAAGTTTCCTTCAGATTAAAATCACACGCTAAAACACCAAACCTGTAACCTCCACTGTTCACTGTGAGTTTGATATGTCAAAATGACCGCGCAGCATTGGTAACGTGTCCCACACAAACACGCTTGTTGTCTCACATGAAAAGATACTGAAAGCATGTTTTGTCATTTTAGATGTGAACTCATAACACACAAGGACACAGCGCTACAGTGATCCAGGAGGTGAGAGGTAATAAAAAACTCACATGGATCACATTTTTCTTAGTGCACCACAGGTGAAAACCCTCTGAAACAGTGAAAGAGTCTAAAAAAGAAAGATTGTGTGTGTGTGTGTGTGTGTGTGTGTGTGTGTGTGTGTGTGTGTGTGTGTGTGTGTGTGTGTGTGTGTGTGTGTGTGTGTGTGTGTGTGTGTGTTTGATTTTTTTCCCTGGTTTTTCCCTTGGCCCGGTGAACAGGTGGGGAGCGGCAGGGAGTGGCGAAGCTGCCTAATGACCATCATCACTCACCTCTCTCCGACGCCGGGGCCAAATCAATGAAGCTCCGACACTTCTCACCTGAGAGGAGAGAGAAAGGGAGAGGAAGGAGAGAGGGAAATGTAGATGTAAAGAGGGAAGAAGAGGTGGAGGAAACAAGGTGAATCGAGTTGGGAATAAAGGGAGGGGGGAGCAGGTGCAGAGGATGAGGCGATTAGTGGGCAGGAGACAAGGATGGAAATGAATGCACAGGGAGGAGAGAAAAGGATAAAATGAACGTTAGTGCGGCGGACTGATACGAGCTGAAACCACGTCAGGCTCAAATAAAGACACAGTGACTCCTGAAGATGATCCTCTTCTGATGTTAAGCTACACACTGCCAGGCGTTATTACGTTGTTATAAAAGCTGTATTAGTGACATTCATTTGCTTTTGTTCCATCGCATTAAACAAAGATGTTTATAGCACAGAGCTGGAGTCAGGATGAAAACCCCAAACCAGAGAACTCAGTTAAATGATTAGAACGATCAGTTCATCCATTTTCCGACAAAGATCTGGGTCATGGTCACGAGGGCAGAGACATCCACCCAGAGCTCCCTCTCCACAGTCACCTCCTCCACCTTTTCTAGGGGGACACCAAGCTGTAGCCAAGACACCTGATCTCTTCAGCAGTCTGACAAAACATCGCCTGGATGTCCTCCATTGTTGGGTTTGTGTTGCATACAAATTACGTCATGGGTTTTTTGAATGCATATTTGTCACATTTAAGTTGCAGATCATCAAAGAAATTCAAATATCAGACAAAGAAAACAAACGTAAACACAAAATGCAGCTTCTAAATTATGGTGTTTATTATTAAGAGGAAAATAATCCAAACCTACATGACCCTGTGTGAAAAAGTGATTGTCACCGACCCCGTCATAACATAAATTAGCTGTGGTGTATCACATCTTTGGAAAGCTGAGTTCAGTGTTTCTAACCACACCCAGGCCTGATTACTGTCATACCTGTCCGCAATCAAGAAATCACTTAAATAGGAGCCGCCTGACGAAGTGGAGCAGACCAAAAGATCCTCAAAAGCCAGACATCATGCTGGGATCCAAGGAAATTCAGGAACAAATCAGAAACAAAGTAACTGAGATCTCTCAGTCTGGAAAAGGTTATAAAGCCATTTCTAAAGCAGAGGGACTCCAGCAAACTGTGGGGAGAGCCAATGTCCACAAATGGCAAGAACATGGAACCGTGGTGAACCTTCCCAGGATTGGCCCGCTGAAGAAAATTACCCCAAGAGCGCAGCGACGACTCATCCAAGAGGTGACAAAAGACCCCAGAACCTCATCCAAAGAACTACAGGTCAGAGTTCATGACTCCACCAAAAGAACGAGACTGGGCAAAAATGGCCTGCATGGCAGAGTTGAAGCAGAAAACCAATGCTGAGCAAACGGACCATAAAGGCTCGTCTTAGTTTTGGCAGAAAATATCTGGATGATCCTCAAGACTTTTGGGAAAATATTCTGTGGACTGACGTTATGAAGTTTTTGGAAGGTGTGTCTCCCATTACACCAAACCATAATACACCAGCAAGTCCACCTCTGAGCGGCTTACAAAAAGCAAAATGAAGACTTTGGAGCGGCCTAGTCAAAGTCCTGACCTGAATCTGATTGAGATGCTGTGACATGACCTTAAGGCTGAATTATAACAATTCTGCAAAGTTGATTGGGCCAAAATTCCTCCATGGCTGTAAAAGACTCAATGCTTCTTATCACGAATTAAAACTGGTAATAGCAGGTGGTTAGTTTGTGATATTAGTCATTACTCTGACCTAGATTTACTGCTCTTGTATTGAAGTTTGTCTCAGTGGCAGGTGGGTCACACATTGGCCTTAACACTTTGCATATGACTGGGTAGCATTAGCAACTTATAGCCAACAGCATTTTTAGTTTATGTGTTTTTGAGTACAGTTTTTAAGGAAGTGCATCGCTTTCTCTTGTATTTTGATCAGAGTGAGGGTTTCAGACAGGGTGGGCTCCATGGGATGTTCTGGGATTATTGAGAGTCAGAAAGGAGCGGGTATGCTCATTGGCTAAATAATTGTCAGTTACAAGTTTGTCACGTGATTAAACTGGCTATTTTCTGGCTCATGGCTGCTAACCTCTTCATAACTTTGTGATATGGGGCGACACTGAATGTGTAAAAAAGAAAAAGTGTGACTCTTTCTCAGACTGTTCTAGTTTGAGTTTCGGGTGTCCTCTTGGCTTCATTATATTTCTTCCTGGCACACTCGGGCCTCGGTGAGTTCATCAGAGCTCGTGGGACCCTGCAGGTCACAGATCAGCAGCCACAACACGAGCTATAATTCAGCCCAGGCAGTGTCACAGGCAGCAGGCAGGCCCATCTATAACCAGCCCAAACACCGACGCCCACACACGCACAGAGCCATACTCGCTGAACAACAGATGAAGACACACTCTGTTTGTCACACTGATGCTGAGGACGATTTGAGTTTCCTGTGGTGAAAGAAAAAGGACAGAAACTCAACGTCAGTCCTGCAGAAACTCTGAGATTCTGGAAGTCCCATTAGCTCAACAGTGCATTCAGAAAAATAGCTTTTATGTCTAATTTGCACTTTTATTCTACAGTTACAGCTCCCATGATTCCTGTTAATCTACTGTTGTATCACCTGTGGGCAGTTTTTCTAACCCAGAGAGCAATGGGTGTTTGGCCTAAATGTGGGCCGCACTCAGACTTGGCTGACAGCTTTGATTCAGGGTCGGTCTGGCTGACTAAATTTAGCCATAACTTCAGCTCACATGGACCAAATTTCAGGTGTTCTTTGGCAATTGGGTCACCTCTTAACCACAAAACACTTACCCCTGTCAAGCCCATCTCATGACTGATGGGCCATTTCCGCTTCTCCTATAACAGAGTAAAAACGCTGCTGGAAATGAGCCGAATAATGACCCTTAACCCACTCCTTCCTGCCTGTTACCTGTTCTCCACCTGGTGCTTGTATCCTTCCTTCCTCTGTTCTCCCCCGGCTTCCTGACGGGAACTAAACTGAAATAAGATTAAATGTATGACTGTAGCTAAAATCAGCTATTTGATCGTTTCCTCTTAGCGATGCAGGACGCCTGTTTGACAAAATCTGAAGAGGATGGTTATATTTCATCTTTCCAAGGTTAAATGTGAATGTGCTCACACCTTGGTGAGCTGAAGTGAAGCTGTGATGCAGCCAAAAGGTGAGCGTCTCAGCGTCTGATTAGGACATGAATCTAAAATGTAATTAAAGAGTGAGCGGGCTCGTCTGTGACCTGATGACAGGACTAACAGCACAATCAGTATTCCTACGCCTTCCTGCCGCACACAGAAGACCGCGCTGCTCTAAAATGTCAATTATCAAAAAAAAAAAAAAAAAAAAAAAAAAAAAGAAAAATCACGCTCGCAGTCTATCAGGCTGTAATGAAACGGATCCATTTAAAGAAGCTTCAGGTGTCTTCTCTTGTAATTTTGGTTCACAGTCCCGGCTCTCACTTTTGCACCACTCTTTCATTCTTCTCCCTCCCTGCAGCCGGCAGCTCTGCAGACTGTTTAATCAATGATCCGATGTCATTTGGGGGTTAATTGTAGCTGTAATGAGTATGAATGCTTTTGTGAAACAACACCTAACGTGCCATTACTTCTACATTTACAACCGACGGTATAAAACGTCAGATTGAGAACGAACTTAAAGAACATAAAGGCTCCAGTCTCATTTCTGTGCTGATCCAACACCGCAGTTCAAAACTGGACGTGACTGAGAAACTGAGGAACGCTGCACAGTCACAGGATTATGACTTGCACGGCGTTAAAGTACGTCCCCCTTTATCTGCGATTGTTTTTACTCTAATTGGATCATAAATTTCTAAATTAACCCCACGTTTTATTCAATAAGACTTCAAACCAGCGACTGAGACCATAAACCCATCAGGAAAGTGTTTACTGAGCCCACAGAGCGAGGCTACGGACCAGTGGAAGCCCGAGGAGTCGCAGCATGTTGGTTAACTCTGTTGCCTCACAGCAAGAACATCCACCATGTGGCCTTGTTCACTTGTTCCAGTGTTTCCATGGATTCTCCCCGAGTACTCCGACGTCCTCCCAGTCCAAAGACATGCAGTTACTGGGTTTAGGTTGACTGGTGACTCTAAAGTACCCATCGGGTGTGAGTGTGACTAGCTGTCTCTCTGTGTTGACTGGTGAGCAAGCTTCATGAAACCATGAAGCAAAGGACGCTGCTTTGAACCAAAACTACAACTGTATCCTAAACCTAATTAACTAACTGTGAGGACCGAAATCAGGAGAGCAAAAGGAAAACACAAGGTTACGCAAATGAACCCAAGACTCAGCACACTCTGTCTGCGATGGTGAGACGCCTGCAGCATCTGACAGAACATCAATATTTCACACATTGCTCCATGCCAGAGTCCTCAGCAGCCATCCTGAGCCGTCTCACCTGTAACTGAATAATTTTTGTGCTCACAGATATGAAAAGATCATCAGTCAGATCAGCTCCAAAGGTTTGGTGGATTTGCCCCAAAGCAACATTTTAAAGACTTTTTCCTCCACAGGTTCTACTTCTACGTCACAGTCACACAGCTTCACTGAAGGCTCCATCCACGGCAACAACCCAATCGGCATCTCCAGCTCCGCCCACCAGAGCACAACAAAAAGTCTGATTCACGTTGTGGGTACTGGAAGGCTAGAACAGTACTTTCACCTTCATTGTCGCTACAATAATGAGTAAATATGTCTGCACAAACTTCTGCTGTGCATCTTTGATAACGTCTCTGATCATTTTCAAATGCAACCTCCTTTAGCAGGGATGGTTTCCTGTGTGACTTCATCAGTCTGTCACATCACTGTGGAGGATTTTTGGCCCACTCTTCTTTAAAGCATCGCTCAGATCATTGATGTTTGCAACATTCATTTTTGCACAGCTCTCTGAAGGTCTCACCACAGCCTCTCAGTCAGGCTGAGGTCTGGATCACTGCAGCTCCTTCTTTTTTAACTCGGAGATGTGCTGCTGTGCTCGGGATCGTCGTCCTGTTGATGACCCAGTTTGCTTTAGCTGTGGGACAGATGACCTCACACTTGGCTCTAGAACACTTTGGTGAGTTCACAGTCCACTCAGTGACTGCAAGGTGTCCAAATCCTGATCGGTCCACTGCCGTGGTGACATGCTGGGTTTGAACTTTGGCCTCATTGGTCCTGAAGTCCTGTTGTTAGCTCAGATGCTGCTGCCAGGTTCTTTTTAGAGAGAAGACGTTTTCTCCTGCAGCCCTCCACACAGCCATACTTGTTCAGTCTTTTTCTAACTGTCCTGTCCTGAACTTTAACCTTTAACCTGGCCTGTAGAGTCTTTGATGGAGCTCTTGGGTTTGTTTGCAGTTTCTCTGAGTATTGTGCAGTCTGACCTTGGGGTGAATTTGTTGAGATGTTCATAATCCTGAATGCTCCAAACCACTGCATTCTGTGCATTCAATCGGTGGCACCCGGCTTGTACTTACCCTCTGGATCTCTGCACACAGATCATGAACCATCACTGTCAAAATTTACATCTGTTCTAATAAATAAGTTAGAGGATACATTTTGATGATACAAAGCTTAGATCTCCATAATGAGCCATTTATTTTACATGTAAACACACTGTAGACGCCTGCATCCACACAGCAGTGTGGGCGCTGCAGAAACAGGTTCTTCTTACTACAATATAATAAAAAGAGATAAAAGACATGAAACAGGCTGCTAAAAGGCTCAAACAGTGGCGGTGAGGACTTCACAGAAAGGTCACGTCGATGTAAATTGAACTTTTTTGCAAATTAAAGCCTCTTTTTGGAGCGGCCGACTCTGTTCTCATTACTGCTGTCACTGCGAGATGAGCTCCTTACGAGTCTGTTTGCCAGTCGTGCCAGATTGAAGTGATGTAATGAAGTGAATAAGCCTCGCTGAAGCTTTCACGACGCCATGGCTGCATGCTTTCACTTAACCTCTTATTGCCTGGGTGGAATCAAGCATGTCTGGATTCAGATATCAAGTCATAGTCAAAGAAGGTTTAAAAGTTCATGGCTGCACAGGGGTACTGACTGTGCTGTACGGTCTGTAAATTTGGCTCCAATATTATATGTTTTGATCGGTTTGTGTCTTAAAAGCCCTTTTTAATGGTTTCATAATGAATTTGTTCACGGGTGTGTGTGTGTGTGTGTGTGTGTGCGTGTGTAGGTGTGTGCGTGTGTAGGTGTGTGTGTGTGTGTGTTGTGTGTGTGTGTGTGTGTGTCACACACACGACCTGTAAGCTGGTACGTTTCTCTCAGCTGTGCGGACGGGTTTGTTTAAGTTTTGGCTGTTTCCTCTCGTCTGTTGTGTGCAGCTTCATCAGGCAGTTGCACAACTCAAAAAAACATTTGTAGAATTATATTATATCTCAGACTCTAGTAGCTTAAAAGCAGGATCCATAAACTGTAGACAGGCAACCAGAACTTCAATCCCAAACAGGAAGCTCCAACAGAACTAAAGCAAACACTTGAGTTAGCTGAGGTGAAGCCTATCAGACAGCTAGCAGCTCCAGCTGCCTGTGTCACCATCCACCTGTCAGTCAAAAAGACCACACCCATTATAATGCAAACTTTATACAGAGGAATTCACCCTCGTACAGCTGCTATAAATGGAGGAATTATCTGTAGAGACCAAAACTGTTTCTGTATCAGGCTGTAAACATGTTTATTTCTGCTGTGAAATTGGACATTTGAACATGGGAGTCTATGGGGACTGACCTCTGCTGGACACTAGAGGTACTGCAGCTTTTGGCGCTTCTCTGTTGACTTCGTGAGCTTTCAGTGAGCAACACAAGCAGTAACACAGAGAACAAAACTGATAAAAGTGATGTAAAAATATTACAGAGAATATTACTGCAAACAAAGGTGACCGAGAGTCTGCTTAAATCTGTGACTGACAGTGTCATATTCACACGGTAATTATGTATAATGATAATTACATGTCATTTTAATTAAGTCCTAACATCTTTGGAGGTTAATCAATGTTAATTAGTGATGCTCTCAGTGTCTCCATCACCTCCTCAGGATGATCTCATTCGTAATCCTCAAAGGTGACGCTAATAACATGTTTTATTTCTGTAAAAACAAACAGAGCGAGAGCAGCAGAGCGAAGTCAGAGAAGAAAAATGAATCGATGGCTGAGCGAGGGAGTCACACTGTAAAATTTAATTATCATAACTCTCCGCTCAGCGATGCCAGAATGCCTTTTTATCCAGCACTGCGGGGTGAACCACACTGTAATAAAGATACAGGCCTTTAGCTCGCAGACCAATCACACTGAAAGGAGAAATGACCAGTTACTGACAGGCAATTCATAGTGAGTTATACTCAAACAGATGTTTGATTTTTTTAAAACAAAAACTCAGAAAAAATCCCGTTAACAGCACAGTGAACACAGTCTGTCTGCAGACCGGGAAATAATTTTGTCCTTTTCTAATTTACAGACATCTTTTATGATGTCATTCAACTTGTTTTTGGCTCTAATTTGGAGCCACATCAGTTCCTAAAATCCTACAATTTCACTCATCAAACTGGAGCTCAGACTTCTTGGACAGCACAAACACAGTCCAGAGGTCCAGTTCAGGGACTCCAGTTAGCTGAGGTGAAGCCGAGCAGACAGCTAGCAGCTACAGCCGCCTGTGTCGCCATCCACCCACTAACCAAAGCTGCCATGCTCCTAAATTTATGCCTTAACAAAATCCAAATAGCTACATAATTAAAAGATTACCCCCGTACGGCTGTGATGGTCTAAAAACAATGACTCATTACTGATTTTTGACTTTGTACGGGACTAACCTCAGTCTCCCGTGTGACAGTCCTACATTTAACCCCATTCATCCACCTGGAGGTTCCCGCTGGACTCATGTTAATGTGCACACAGTAGAGGTGCAGACACCTCACGCCAAAAAATGCACCTTGAGCAACTTCAGAACAAATGAATTTTACTCCTGCTTTGGTTAGCATTACCCTGGTGTTAGCAAGAGCTAATGTGCGACACGTGCAGACAACAAGAAACACTTTGATAAAGTCCAGCAATCTTTTCCCTCTCAGGGACCAGAGCAGGCTTGTTATAATGACCCAGTGACACAGATGTTATTGCACCTAGTCTAAAGGTTCTGCAGCACATCTCAGCCACACAGCAAAGCTTCATCCCAGCCTCTTCATTAAACTGTCTGGAATCACTGCAGCAGCCTTCAGGGTGGGAAAACAAGTTAGATTTATGAATTTATGATCCACAGCCCCCCAGTACTACCACACATTAACAGGTTTAAGTCCTCTTCATCATTAACAACACAGGGAGAGCCAAGAATAAGCCAAGATTAGTTTTATATGCATCACCAATCAGCAGCTCGAATCTGTGAGGAAAAAAGGCAAAAATCCACAACCCTTTGGTCCAAACATCAACTTCATCATCCAGGCCAAGCTGCAAATCAGCACGTGCTGCGTCACGCCAAAGAAGTCGTCCAGACAAATCAACTATGTATACTTGTTTTATCACAGTCGAGACAGCCAGCATCTCCAGTATTCTGAATTTGTTCCAGAACTGAGGAAACAGCTGAATAAAACATTGGGCTTGGCAGGAAATCCACCATATTTTCTGCTGCTGGGCTTTTCTGTAGAGTTCATCATCACTGGGACAGAAAACACACACACACACACACACACACACACACACACACACACACACACACACACACACACACACACACACACACACACACACACACACACACACACACACACACACACACACACACACACACACACACACACACACTAATTCAAACTCTACGGCTTCCCAAAGCTCCGCACTGTGTCACAGGTGTTTGCGTACCTGATCTCAGGTAACACGCTCTTTGGTTGTTACGCATCAGCGCGGGAGGTTAAATGAGGAGGCGGGTATGATGTTGAATCTTTATCAGCTGATAATTAAACAGCTGGTGTTTGGAGTTGCTTTCATCATTATTCAGCCTCCGCAGCGCATGTATAATATCTGCTTATTAATGTGGATTGTTTACATGGTTTGATTAAAGTCGGCACACGCTCAGTTCAGCCATCAGGACTAGCAAGAATGACAGGTGCTGTAAACATTTTTAAAAAGTGCAAATACAAATTATCAGCGGTCTTCAACTCAGTTTGAATCCAATCGGCTCAACTGACATTTCTCAACCTAACCAAGAAGTTTTAGCGCCCAGCGACTCAGTCACACCGGCCTACAGACCGGTCGGTGCATGGTGCCGATCCAAAAACCTCCTCGCGGTTGTTTCGGTTCCTAGTAGGTTGCCGTGGTTACCCACAGTTTTCATGGAAGACACCAGCTTTCCTGGAAAGCCGTGGAGGCCAGGCCAGGCATCTGGACACTTAAGCAGGACCCAGTTCAGATGGTGTTTGGATGATTCACAGAGAGTTGCTTCGAAGACAGTTCAAAAGAATCCTGAGTGTAATCTCAGAGAAGGGCGCTGGTTTGTTCTCCAGGAAGGGTTCGAAGGTCGTAAGGAGGGTCCGTAGGCAGGTGAGGCAAGAAGGTAAGACTGCTTGAAAGAATCCTTAACAGGGAAATACTGACTCGGAGAAGACAGGTGAGCAAGTTCAGGTAAGTTTCAAGACCAAAGTGGGAATCAGACTTTACCCCAAGACCCAAGCACTACAAACTGATTCCAGTGACACAAACTACATTCACAATGTTAATGAGACTAAAAAAAACCTGATGCAAGCTGGAAATGGAAACTGTCGCCTTCAAAATAAAAGCTGCGTCTTTGGAAACGTGTTCATTGACAGTCCGCTGGAGAGTGTTTCCATGCAAACTACTGCTGAGGTTGTCTTTGCAACCAGTTACACCCAGCAACAACAGACCAGCTGGCAAATACACATGTATCGATAGCAACAGGTGGTCGCTAAATTTAATCAGGCAAAAAGAAAGTGAAAAACCAGAGCAAAGAGAAATTTTAGTGCAAATCCCAAAGTTTTCAAAGACAACAAATAATTTAGACTGAATGTTGGGATTGATCTAAAACACAAAAATACAAATGCATAAAATCTTTGATGAAAAGATTGAGTCTAATAAAATGTGCATTCCTGTTAAACAGAAAAGGTGCTGCTCCATCAGCAGCTTCTGTTCCAGTGTTGGTCTCAGTGTAAACATCCTGTAGATTTAATGAAGAGCTGGAACAAACCGATCCTTTCAGAATGTGAGGGAGGAATTTAACAAGCTTAAGCTTCGGGGCGTGACAGGATGTGTTTGTTCAATACTAGATGTGCTGGACGGGAGACTTTCTTAGTTTTGTACTTACTGCGATCTGAGCTGTCAGAGCTCAGTTTGAGTCGATGTATTAACAGAAAATTTAGAGCAGATTAACAGATTCAACCTTCCTGACGCCGAATCTGCAACACTCCTGCTCACACCGTGCAAGGCAGCTGAACGGCCACCAGATGGAGCTCAAACTGACTGCTGATGTTAGGATAAGTGAAGCCAGATAAGGAAGTTATCCTGGGTATGCTGAAGTTTGTAGCACCGCCCCCAGATATCCAGTTTGTCACAGAGGAGCGACCTCTGACATCAAATAATGCAAAGAAAGATGCAAAGCTCAAAATTAAAACTGAGTAAAAATAAATAAATAAATAAAAGCTTGTGTCTAAATAAATAAAAGCTTGTGTCTAAATAAACTCATAAATAACTTATTTTAAGTAATGCTTGAGGAGATATGAGTGTTTAAGTCTCGGTTACATTAAACCATATTCATATATATTATGTATTAAACATGAATAATATTTTTTAGGTGCTGTGATGTTTAAAAATGTTCCCCTGGTCGTAGCTTTCCTCTCCTCGATCCACCGTCCTATCACAATAAAAACTAAAAGACCAAATAACATTAAAAACACAAGGGGGCGCTACAGCAAGAGCATAAATATGAGTTTCTCGTTTCTGCTTCTGCAGAATTGAAGGATCCCCCACCCCCCACCACCCACCACCACCACCACCACCACCAGTTGGGTTACTGGTGGTCATCAGTGAAGACTTAAGACCTCAGGCTGAGCATTTTATTTCCTATTTGTCTCTGATATGAAAAGTTGTCACGGAGAAGTAAGGTTTAAAATACATTCGCATTCTGAACAATGCCGCGTGCCACTGATGCAAATAATGATTCTTTTACAGTTACAGGATTTTAGAAAATCTGCAGTTTTTTACACTTTAACTTCACAGACGCTGCTGCTCCTGCACGGTTCATTCATTCGCTCTGGACTTTAAATGTGGAGAAGAAGGAAAGCTCATAACATCAGTTACACACACACACACACACACACACACACACACACACACACACACACACACACACACACACACACACACACACACACACACGTACGTCTGTGTCCCTGAGGTGTTTATTTACTCTCACAGATCCACACACAGACTGTTTTGTCCTCTTCACTCCCACTCATCTCTGCACAGAGCAGATCCTGTTTGTTTGTTTGTTTGCTCGATTACAGCTTCTCACATGGGACAAAATAACAGAAACACTTACAGCACCCACAGAGGCAAAACTCACTGCAGACTTTACAGCTACAATTCGAAATAATGGGTATTAATCCGCAGCTGAAAATAGTCCCCGACAAACGCAGGTTTCTCCTGTTTGGTCAAAAACTGCACCGTGGAGCAGTTTTAGGAACTTCATCACAAAGATGGAAACAGAGAAAGAAAGTCAGAAAGTAAAGAGACACTGGCTGAGGTTGAAACTGTTCTCTTAATAAGAGTCCTGACAGATGTGGAAATGTCTGTGAGGGAGCCACAATAAGTCTCACTGGATTATCTAAATACTAAGAACGATGCTTCAGAGTTATTGCCTTTTTTGGCAGAGGATATATTAGACCATCCTTTATTGAAAGGTAAGGAGATGACACCATCCCACCATTCAAAGCCGTCCACCATCAGAGCATTCACAAAGACAATCTGATCAGTGATCTGTGTTTTTCATCCTCTGCCATCTTCCATTCAAAAAGCCAGAAGTGAACTTTGAGTTATTAAAACCTGCTTGTTATGAAGTTTGTTTCCCGTGTGAAGCATTTGTTTGGCAGCTTTAGAACTAACTGTCATGAGGCAGAGTGCAGAGGTGAGGCAGAATAATTCAACAGGAAGCCAGCTTCAGCGGCTGATAACAAAGTCCAGGAAACAAACTACAAATCCAAAAACACAGGAGAGGAAAACCAGGAGATTGGAGATGGCAGCACCTCCTCACCGCACCAACTGGATAACATGGACGCAGTTACAGTGAAAAAGTCCCACTGGTATGAGCTTCTATGTGAGGGCGTCCAGCACATCACCTGAGCGCTTCCCCACTGTGGACTTACGGAAAATAAGTGTTTTGAAGACATGAACTCTTAATTTTGCATTAAACGTCTCATCAGCAGGAAGAGAAAATCTGAGCAGAGAGCCTCGAGTGTATTATTTATTTATTTATTTTTACCTTTATTTAACCATGAGGTTCACAAAGAAAACCAGCCAAGACAGCAGCCATGATGCAAACGTGCTAAAAATGCACCAATTACAACAGAAAATTCAAGATTTACAACAATTTATACAAAATACAAACACCCACAACAAAACCCACCAGAGGCCTCACAAGAAAAACATTCAGATCTCCTTCACTGCACTCCGTATGATGCTTTTAAATTCAGCAGCAGGTATGCTGAATGTGTTTAAGCTTTTCTGCTTTTCTGAGGAACTACACGGAGCAGAGAAGAGTTCGGAGGTAAACGGGGCTGTTCCAGCTTCAGTCATATTCATCACCCAGCTCTTCACATTTATCCAAAACAGTGTGAATACATCAAAGATGTTTGCACAGAGCAGACCCACATCAGCATCATCCACCATCACATGAAAGGTTAAAGTCTCAGTGCAGCCACACTCTCTGTTCCTAACTGATGAATTCTCCTTCACCTGATGATGTTTTCCATCTAGGATTACTCGACTTCAGACGTGGTTTGGAGTGAATGTTTTGTGCTCCTTTCTGGCACTAACAAATTACCCGAATTCTGTCAACTTTGATCTTTATGACAAGAAGGACTGCAACTGACTGGAATGGAGAAACGTGGAGATATCTGCTTACAGGCCGAAGAAAAAGCCTAAAAATATTTATTTTCAATTTAAATTTGAAAATGTTCCATTTGTTGTCCTGTTATTGAGGGAAACGGAGATTTAGAAGCTGAATTTCTGCTTAAAAAATGAGAGCGCATTGACTTAAATTGTCCACATCGATCAGCGTGCAATGAGTGAGAGCAGTGTGCTCTGAACGCACCACAATCTGTGCAAAGACTAAACAAACATCAGTGCGGCTCAAACTCGAAGTGAAAACAGGTTTTTACGCACAAACATTTTCCTTTGGTTGTGCGTAAAAATGACGTGACTGGCCTGTTAGCGTTAATTTCAGGTGGAAATTGTTTGACCTGTTACTGTAGGTGAGCTAAAGAATAAAATACATAAAAGCTGAAGTGAAGAGGAAAAAGTATTCCAGATACATCACACTCATCTTAAAGCCAACACTGCTCTAGTTTTATCTCTCTTAACAACTTTAAGCGACCCCAGAATCTCCCCAGCCTCTCGGACTGATGGACCCACCTGACTCGTGGATGTTCTCCTCGCAAGAGTACCAGATGCCCGTGTGGAAGCGGCGGAAGAGGAAGCGGTCGTCCCCGGTCTCCCAGCTGTAGTGCACTTTGTTCTGGTCCGTCTCGTTCACGCCGTAGTCGATGCAGTTGTGGTGCCGCTGCTTGCTGCAGTTGGGCTTGGGGACGCGCTGGGTGCCCTCGCACCAGTACGTGGTGATGAAGGCGGTGGTGGAGAAGAAAAGGGCCACCAGGTTCAGACCCACCGACAGCAGCGCGCGGCATTTCCGCGTCGTCTTCATGATCTCGGAGCGAGCGGCCGCGTCCCCGCAAGCGGCGAGAAAGTTCATCCAAGAAGGAGAGCGAGGAGGTCAGACGAGGAGGAGGAAGAGCGGCATGGCGCTGCGAGGACGCACAGAGAATTACGCGCGTGTCCTCTCTGTGCCAGCGTGTCCTCAGTGAGGAGGTCCGGACCCAGAATTTAAATCTTCCATCAGCGTCACAACTCCTTCCGGCCTCGGAGAGGAGACGGGGAGCTGCTCCTCCGTCACAGAGCAGGAGGTTCACTGAGGAGACGTGATGCTGAGAGCGGAGCACCTCTCTCTCTCTCCTGCTCTCCCTCCCTGCGTGTGCGTCATCACCGGTCACCCAGACAGCTCACACCTCAGCCACACCTACTCCCGTAGTCATTTTGGATCTTTTGGTATTAAATCTGTGACTCTTTATGGGGGCGTTGAATCCATCACAAAGAAACTCAGCTCAAATATGACAGCAGGTAATATGATGTCATTTTGTTTGATGCTACCTGCATCTCCTCTCCACCTTCAAGGTGTCCTGCGAAAGTCGGAGAGTTAATTTTAGTCTCATTTCAGCGACAAAGGGTCGCAGATGCCAACAGACTCAAACTGATCAACTTTTAATGACAACGTGTGCATTAGGAGGCTGGAGAGGTGCGGTTCCAGTTTGGGACCACTGTGTTTTGCACTTTTGTGACTTTTTTCCTCCGGCTTATTTTGTTAATTTACTCTCTTAGTGTAATTTAATCTGTTTTTTTTTTTTTAAATTTATTTACATTATTTTATTTATTTATTCATTTCCCTTTCATTGACCTTCCTGGTTGGCACTGGGAGGTAAAAACTTTAAGTTGTAACAAGCGCCTGTGGTTTAAGGTTAAAAAGAAGTTTTGGCAAAAGGCACTGACTCCCACCTCGACTGCAGGAACAGCTCGACAACCAACTCACAGTTAAAATTACTGTAACGTTGTAGAAGTGAGAACCCAACAGTTTAGCCAGTAACACAATGACCCAGTAAGGCAGTGGGTGTATGTAAACACAGTGTTACTGGGTCAATCCAAAACAAAATCCATCATAAATGGAAAAAAACCCAAAGATGAGCTGATTTTCTTTTTTATTATAAAAACTTTTGTATATCAAATGATGCCAAGCTAAATTTTACCTGCATATAAATGATGAGTATAAGAACCCCTTGACAAACATCTGCGAGGTTAAAATTTGATGCTTTTTAAGTACAGTAGATGCCCATGTGAAATTTCCAGGACTGAAAATCACATTTAAGCGCCGTTAAAAACTGTGAATTTCATCAAATCAGTTTTTCTCCAAGTGTCACAAAGCAAAATTAAAATCTAATTTTTCTGAACATCAGTGTGAGCATCAGAATAAATATTACAATTTCACTAAGCAGAAGCATTGGTACCCTGGATGTTTGCTCTGTTTTCTGATAATTTACTGGAGAAAACAAGAAGAGCATTCTGGGTAAACCTTAAAGATTCATTTGTGGGATGGGCGAACACGTTAGAGCACATTGAAGCTCTGCTTTTTGCCTGCATTTTGATACCAGACTCAACCTCTAACCTTACTGTCTGTTTAGTCCTTACAGCATCAGTCACAACATTCCCCAGAAGAAGACTCGTGGCGACTTTGGTGATCAGACTTTTTCTCCAGAGCGACGAACCTGACTCGTTTCACTCAGGATGAATTCTAATAACTGGGACCATCATCGGGCTGTACTCTTCCAGTTTATGACCAAATACCTGCAAAGTTTCATTTGAGTTTGTTGCACATAAAAATGTATCCACCAAAGAGACAGGATGACAAACAGTTCAAGAACACAAGATGCCGCAGTCAGACATCAAAAACCCAGAAAAGGTAAAAACACATCACAGAGTTCGATTCATCTAACTTCTGTTGATTCTCTTGTTCTTAACTAATTGTGAAGCACTTTGGTCAACTTTGTTGATTTTAAATGTGCTAAAGAAATAAAACTGATATTGATCTTCTCGTGATTTCAGCATATGGTTCAGTCTTTCTTCAGTTTTGATTATTCTTCATTATTTCTTTTGACAGTTTCACTTGTGAATTATTTGTCTTGGTTTCAGTCCTACTGCTGAGGATTGCGTGCACCTCCGGTAAGTCCATGTGTCGACACTCCTACTTTAGTCATTGTGTGTTAATTGCCTGAATTAAAAAGGTTTTGTTTCCATTTGTTAGTTTCTCATTTTGTTTTGATTTTTGCTGTTTTTCTTTATTTCTAAGTTCTTTAAAGTTACTTCTTTTGCATGATAGTTTGTGTCCACATCTACATATCTACCTACTAGTTGCTTTAAAAATTCCTCACACTGTGTCATTATATGCAGATTGATCTGCACAGTTAACAAGAACTGTTGGCAGCAGCTCAAGTAAAACAAAACCCTTTGATTCTCTGAGTTGAGACAGGAGAAAGAGAGGAAAAATGACCATGTTTGCAGTAAAAAGTTTAAAGTGACGCTCTGCAGGGCGTGAAGAGAGGGGCCGGAGGAGGTAGATGCTGGTGGCAGGAAAAACACCAGCTACAGGAGATAAACAGCCACGATGTGACCGAGCAGTGGTGAAGAGTTGGTTTAAACACAAAAACAACTTGATTAGATTGAGAGAACAATCACAGCCAGGGTTAAAATAACTACCTTCTAAGGTTACAGGACCATCATCGTCATGGTAACAACAATAAAAACCTAGGGTTTTTGTGCTGTTTGTTTAAATTTCCATCTGAGAAAAACATCCCTAAATCCAGTCAGTAACAGCTGTGAAGTCGTGAGGCCACATGCACATCCGTGGCCTCCGCGGGTAGCACACACTTGGGTATTTTGGCTGGGACTGCTCGTCACACCCTGTCAGTCACAGGCTGCCATAATTAGCTCACCAGGGTGGCATTTGGACTGGTATCCTTTTCTTTGCTGGCCAGGATAGATGGTTTACGAGAAATGAGAAAGATGCTGCTGACATCAGAGAGACATGCATAAGATGCTTTTTGATGTTAGTGAACTGGGTTAAAGCAATATTGGAATGAACAATCCTCTTAAGGATTGATTAATTATAATAATTAGAGGTGTTTGGTTTTCTGGTTCTGACAGTCGAGTAAGTCTGTGTCTTCTTTATGAACTTGGTAAGGTTTGGGCACCAAAGACTACTTTGGTTATGTTCAGAAAAAGATGTTGGCTTGGCTTCAAATGCACTAAACAAAAACTTAAGCTTACCAGTTGCTTTTAAATGTGATACTGGGGCAACCCTTTTAAGTATGCACATGACAAGCTGGGCGTGACAAGACTTCAATGTTGGTGCTATGACGCACCGACACAGAAGGACACTTTGAGACACCAGCAGTTTCAGTGGTACAGCAGAGTTTCACACTCTGGGAATGAAAATGGGCCGTCCCTTCACTTCATCACCAGAGTGGGATTTGAGAACTGCAACAAGGACTGGCAATTTAACTTTTATCCAAGCAGCAAAAAAATTAAACCAACACAGAAGTGCCAAAAACCCCTGCAGTTCCTCTCATGTCCACTAGGGGTTCCAGCAGTGAGTCAGTCCCTATAGACCAGGGGTCCCCAACTCCAGGCCTCGAGGGCCGGTGTCCTGCAGGTTTTAGATCTCACCCTGGGTCAACACACCTGAATCAAATGATTAGTTCATTACCAGGCCTCTGGAGAACTTCAAGACATGTTGAGGAGGTCATTTAACCATTTGAATCAGCTGTGATGGATCAAGGACACATCTAAAACCTGCAGGACACCGGCCCTCGAGGCCTGGAGTTGGGGACCCCTGCTATAGACAGTAATGTTTTTGTCTCTATAGATATTATAACATTATAACAACTGTACAGGGGGGGAGCTTTTCTTATAATTCACCTGCTTAAAGTTTGCATTATTAGGGGCGTGGTATCTTTTACTGACGGGTGGATGGCAGCTGTAGCTGCAAGCTGGCTGCAAGGATTGACATTTTACTCTAAACTGTAAAACTTTGTCATTTGTTATTTTACTGTAGAGGATGAGCAAAAGGGTGTTACGACTGCAGTGTGTGCTGTGCATTAGATGGAGGAGTTGTACAGAGATATCCACAGGCAGGAATGATTTCGGTGTACCTTCACAATATCTGCCTCTCCGACACCACCCTAAAGGAGTTTAACCCAGTCCACGGGGGGAGGATGGTCCCTTGTGGTGCCCTTGTGTTGCTGATCACCTTCTCAGACACACAATGTTGAAGTGGAAAAACATGACTCTCCCAGTGCTCGCCAGCTGGTCCAGATGGGTGTAGACACGATTGAGCAGGTAGATGATGGCGTCCGAGCTTCAAGGCGGGCTGGTAAGCAAACTGAAGGGGATCCTGATGTGGTCTGACAGGTCTGTAGGTCGGAGCTGGTCAAGGATGAGTCTTTCCAGGGTCTTCATGACGTGGTAAGTCAGTGCCACAGGTCTGTAATACTGGGGGCCACTGGGACGTGACGTCTTTGGTACAGGAACAAGCCACGACGTCATCCTCAGCAATGGGACCCTCTGCAGACTCAGACTCAACATGAACAGTTTATGAAAGACTCCACAAAGCTGGGAGGCACAGGCCTTGAGGACACCGGGACTCACCCCATCTGGTCCAGCAGACTTGTCTGAGTGGATTCTTCTCATTTATCTCTGAACCTGGTCATGAGAGAAAGTGACAGGTGGGGGAGGGGTGTCAGGACTTTTACAGGAGGCAATGATGCAATATGGTAACTCAGTAGGGGGGTGAGCATTCACTGCAGTGTTGACACTGTTGAAGAACACATTCGACTCATTTGCTGTGTGCTGACCAATTATCTGACCAATAATATTCTTGCTGTGAGGTTACCATAGTAACAGTAACAAACAGATCTGAGTCCCAGTTTTGGTTCTAACTGGATTAATTAGCAGTTCTCTGTGTCTTCAGACCAGTGAGTGTCAGATAAGTGACTGAGCCCATAACCTCAGCAGGATTCTGGGCTGAAGCCTGTTTTTCCGTACACTTCTGAAGGTATCGCCCCCATGTGGCCATTAAAAAGGAGGCAGGTTTAAGCCACTTCCAAGCTAGCTTGCTTTGGCAAACCCAGAAGCTACTTCAGTCACTTCCTGAACGAGTCCATAAGCCAACACGGTGTGAGACTTGCAGAGTCCAGGGTGGCATCCCTGTGGCTACTAGCTGCCTGCTCCTGGTGAAAACAGTAGACACAGATGTGTTAACTAAACTGAAGCTCCACCCAGTTCAGATTTTATATTTTATCGTGGTTTTACCCGGTGACTGCTTCCGTAAATGCATCACGCTTTGAAAAACGGCCATGTTTAAAAACAGAAGGGGGTGGAGCTGGGGCTGAGCCTCGTCTCTACGTCACCTGACGTCTTCTATATAACATGCGTCGTTAATCACGCTGTCGCGTTAAAAACATCACTGTGGCTCGTAAAACGCTGTGTGCACAAACAGCCTGCAGGGTCGTTTTTTATGGGAGGGCAGTTATGTGAAGGCTCGTGGCATTAGATATTGTTTTTCATCTACACAGCATTCGTGACTTTGCTGTAAAGCTTGATAAAGATTGAAGTGTCTCCTGCAGCCTACCAGGGCTTCGTGGTTTTTACTTTATGCATGTCTAAGAAGATTTATCAGTCTCACCCTACAGAGAAGACAATGCAAGGTTTGAGCTCAAAATCAATCAGGTTATGGCAGCGATGCAAAGGAGACGATGAGTATTTCAGGCTGTATACATGAAAGAAGGGAAGGTGCCTCTCTGCTGTTTGTTTGTGCAGGTGTGACGTGCTCGATGAATATGTAGAAACTGAGCGTCCCTCTTTATCGATCAGCCGAGCAGAGAGCTCACATCTCCGGCCGCGAAAATCACCAGCGACAAGGCCGAGCCGCCCACCGCTCCGATCCATCACTGCTCATTTTATGGCTCCCACCTCCAGATCAATACAGCCGGCGAGTGTGTGTGAGTATATGTGTGTGTTATATATGTGATGTGTGGAAGCTAAGGCCGATTCAGACTGACAGAGAACCTCAGGAGAGTCAATAAACTGAGCAGAACAGGGTGCACTGATAAATGTGTTATAATGCTGTTGGATTTATCCGCAGTCAGATCTGAACGCTTAAAATATTAACGCTTAGTTCATCGAGACCAACCAGCTCATTTTTCAACTCCAGTTCAAACACATGAAGAAAAAGTCCAAACTGGAGAAATCCTGATTTCAGAGCAGAGGAAACAAAAGATTAAGCATTCATGGTCTCAGTTCTGCCTTTTGTTTGTGTTTCTTTGTGTTTTTATTTTTCTTTAGTCTCCCATAATTCTCTGTTTTATTTTTCAGATACTTCCATAAACTGTATGTGATCAGTTAAAAGTTTTCATTCCACGTAGAGCTGTTATGGAGGGAGAAACTATCCATGAAGAAACTGCAGTTATTAGTTTGTTTCTTTTTCATTGTCGGTCTCACCCCAAATGGTTTCACCTCCACTTTTTTATGTAACGCTAGTTTCCTGTGCATTTCTTTTTTTTGTAGCATTCTAGGCGTGTTTCCATTGTTTCTTAAGTCTCGGGTCATTTGGCATTTGGGGGCTGAGTTAGAGGATCGAAGCAGGAATTTAGCTTTATCTGTATCTGCTGATACACCACGGTCCGACTGAAGTACATCTGAAAACTCTAAAACGTGCAGCTCTGCTAAAACTTTTAAATTTTTAACAAAGACGAAAACTACACATCAGCGATGTTTGGAGGGTTAGTGAAGTTGGGCTAATTACCCAACTAAACACTCATAATAGTGTTTGATGTCTGTGCGTCTTTGTGTCTGTAAACACGACAGTTAAAAAGTTTTGAATAAATTTAGATTTATTGGTCAAAAACTGAAAAAAGGCCTTTTAATTTGAAACTATGATCCTTACAAGTGTTCTGTGAATCGTAAACATAGAGAAAGTAATATCAAATATCAAGTTAAATATCATGTCAGATGGATCTGAAGGCCAAAGTGATAATAAAATGCTAATTAGAGCTATTTAAAACCATGTTTCTTCCTGCCATTGTTTATACTGACAACATATCTTATTATTACTTTAACCTCTGACCTCTTTTTCAAGGTCAAAAAATGTCTTTTATCTGTAAAACTTTGCCTAAAATTCTATTTTGTTTGAATTGGTAACATTCGGGAAATGATACCAGTATATGAGGATTCTAAATATCACATAATATCATGTCACATTTGACCTCTGACCTCATATTTCACATCTGCCTTTCTTTCTCCAAAATGTTTACTCCAAAATGAGTTTTACCTTAAAAGAAAGTGATAAACTGTCAAGAGAAAGAGAATCATCTTCCTAATTAGTTAAAAATATATTGTGTATTATATCATATAATGAGCTCAAGTTATTTGTGTCCAGTTAATAACTGTTATCTACTCCTGCGTCATGTTTATGTAATCAAAGCCAGTCATGCTACCGTTATCTGACTTTTACTGCAAAGTACAAAAGGAAAAAGAAAACAAAATGAATATACTGAAAGTTAAAGTAAATACTCCCCAGAGAGAGAGACGCCATAGCCAAGGTGTCGCAGAGTTATTATTATAATTAAGTTCATGTTTCTGGTTTAAACACACAAATCCAAACTGTAGTTTGGGGAAATCGTAGTTTCAGTGCAGAGGATGATTGTCACAACTTTAGAGAACAATTTAAGATAAATATATATTTTCTAAATACATTCCTGTTACCTCAGGTCAGAGTTAATGTTAGTGTTCGGGCCAACATCATAACTAATGATGACGTATGATGATGGAGACAAACGCCATCATGTGGCAGAAATAACTTCAGCCAGCAGAGAGTCTGAGGTCGACCAGCCACAACACGAGGTTAGTCATTAATACGTCGCTGCGTGGTTCGCATCACTCTGCTGATCCTCAGCTTCATGTCCACACCGAACAATCAGTCAGCCTGGCCGGGACACTGTGAACCCTTGGGCAGCAGTTACACTGTGAGTTTATAAAAACTTTACTCAAAGATGTGCTGCACATGAGCAGTGCGAGCTGGAGAGCCGAGAATGAGACTGAAGAGTTTCTTGTAGGAAAGAAAAAGGAAAGCAGGAAAGCCCCAGAGGAGACCGCTGGACCACGAACAGGGTAATCTAACATCATCCCTACAAGTCCTGTTAAATGTTTACATCACAGTAACAGGAGAAACATGGTGACTGTGACGTCAGTGATTTAGACACACACTGAGAGGATGAAATATATATATTTTGGTTCTGCTTTTACGTCAGCACATGATTCGGTTTCCTTTCATTTCCAAAAATAGAGCTTTGAATCATTTCATCTGTGCGAGGACCAAATCCCCTTCCTGGCCTGAAAACGCACACCTGCACTCTCTTACACACACACACACACACACACACACACACACACACACACACACACACACACACACACACACAGTCACATATAAATGCAGTGCTGCTGGATTGATGCCCCTGACTAGATTTCCCATTGGATGTATGGGACCATCTGTGGGCTCGCCCAGGCTTTGTTTGCCGTCTGAAATGAATCCTGGCACCAGCGAGTTGATCACGACGGCCGAGTTAACACAGCTCCCTCCAGCGGCGGCGTGTAACACGATACACCCCAGGTGGCAACAACAACAACAACAACAATAACAACACACCCCTGATATACACACACCACCCCAAGTTATCTTCAAGTGTGCACCCAGAATCTTAAATGTGAGGAAATTCAAATTCAGGAATCTTTTATGCCTCGTTCCAGTTTTCTGGGATCAACTTTTGCCGTTTACCTGACTGCTGATAACGAGGCCTGATGCAGTCAGCAAGGCTAGTGATTTTTGGAAAGCAGGTATAATGGAGACTCTAAAGTAGCTAACCCTGAGATGAGGGTGGGATGTTCTAACCCTAACACAACAAATCATTTCTAATTTAGCAACATGAAGGCAAAAAGAAGTTTCTCCTTAAACAATTGGACAGGTCATTTCTGAAAAGTTAGTGCTAGTGTCTTAGTTACACACAAGGAGTCCTTTAGCGGTTGGTTGATTTTAATCGGAACCCTGATCCGGTAGAAACTGCGTAGAGAAGAAGAACGAGGTGGAGAACAATAAACTAAAGCACATATAAAGCGATTCTCTCGTTGTGCATCACTAGCAGACATTACAGGCTCCAGCTGTGCAGGTAATTCTCCTGTGTGTCAGTCAGCAGCCTCTTTGCTCTCATTGGTTTATCGGATCAATCACTTTCCTCACAGCTGAGGAGAAGTTTGATTCAGGACCGGACGAATCCGAGTCATCAGAAAAGGTTTCCCCTACTTGTTGCTTGAAGTTGCTGAATGTTGTTGACTTTCTGTGGTCTCAGGGACGAAGGGCAATCAACCCTGTGAGGGCCGAGTCATCATAGGTGCTAACCCGAACCCTGCCCTCGTTCTGTGTTTATTATGGAGTCCAAACAGATGTTTGCAGAAAAGAAATTAGACATTTAAAATGATACATGTCTTTACTCCTTGCCTGAAAGACTCTGGAGGACAGCTTAATAAAACATGACATATTCTCATTCTGGGAGGAACGGCCTCCCTGATCTGAATCCGAGCGGTGTTTTGTTATTGGACTTCTGTGCAAATCACAGTTTGGCCATAACGAACACCTTGTTCGAACATAAGAGTGTCCATAAGTGCACGTGGCACCAGGACACTCTAGGCCACAGGTCGATGATCGATTTTGTAATCGTATCACCAGACCTGCGACCATATGTTCTGGACACTCGGGTAAAGAGAGGGGCTGAGCTGTCAACTGATCACCACCTGGTGGTGAGTTGGATCAGGTGGCGGGGAGGGCGCTGGACAGACCCGGTGCACCTAAGCGCGTAGTGAGGGTGTGCTGGGAGCGTCTAGCAGAGGCCCCAGTCCGCGAGATCTTCAACGCACACCTCCGGCAGAGCTTCAACAGCATTCCGAGGGAGACTGGGGACATTGAGTCCGAATGGACCATGTTCAGCGTCTCCATCGCCCAACTGCTGCATTGAGCTGCGACCACAAGGTGGTTGGTGCCTGCCGTGGTGGTAATCCCGAACCAAATGGTGGACACCAGAGGTGAAGGGAGCCACCAAGCTGAAGAAGGAGTCCTATCGGGCTTGGTTGGCCTGTGGGACTCCAGAGGCAGCTGACAGGTATCGACAGGCCAAGCGGAATGCGGCTCGGGCAGTGGCTGAAGCAAAAACTTCGGGTGTGGGAGGAGTTCGGAGGCCATGGAAAAAGACTTTCGGACTGCCTCGAAGAGATTCTGGCAAACCGTCAGGCGTCTCAGGAGGGGAAAGCGGTGCTCTACCTGCACTATGTATAGTGCTGGCGGTGCGCTGCTGACATCGACTGAGAAAATTGTCAGGCGGTGGAAGGAATACTGAGGACCTCCTTAATCCCACTGACACGTCTTCCGAGGAGGAAGCAGAGTCTGGGGATGAGGGAGTGACCCGCCAATTTCGGGGCGAGGTCACTGAGGCAGTTAAACAACTCCTTGGTGGCAGAGCCCTGGTGTTGATGAGGTCCGCCCGAGTTCCTGAAGGCTCTGGATGTTGTAGGGCTGTCCTGGTTGACACGCCTCTACAATGTTGCGTGGAGATCAGGGGCAGTACCCTGGACTGGCAGACCGGGGTGGTGGTCCCCATCTTTAAGAGGGGAGACCGGAGGTGTGTTCCAACTACAGGGGATCACACCCTCAGCCTCCTGGGAAAGTCTATGCCAGGGTGCTGGAAAGGAGAGTTCGTCCGTTAGTCGAACCTCGGATACAGGAGGAACAATGCGGTTTTCGTCCTGGTCGCGGAACACTGGACCAGCTCTTTATCCTCTCAAGGATACTTGAGGGTGCATGGGAGTTGCCCAACCAGTCTACATGTGTTTTGTGGACTTGGAGAAGGCATTCGACCGTGTCCCTCGGGGTGTCCTGTGGGAGGTGTTGCTTGGAGTATGGGGTGTCTGGCCCATTGCTACGGGCCATTCGATCCCTGTACAACCGTTGCAAGAGTTTGGTTCGCATTGCCGGCAATAAGTCGGACTTGTTCCCGGTGGGTGATGGGCTCCGCCAGGCTGCCCTTGTCACCGGTTCTGTTCATAATTTTTATGGACAGGATTTCTAGGCGCAGCCAAGTGGCGGAGGGCTTTCACTTGGGTGGCCTCAGAATCTCATCTCTGCTTTTTGCGGATGATGTGGTCCTGTTGGCTTCATCAGGTGAAGGCCTCCAGCTCGCACTGGAGCGGTTCGCAGCCGAGTGTGAAGCAGCGGGAATGAGGATCAGCACCTCCAAATCTGAGGCCATGGTTCTCAGCCGGAAAAGGGTGGAGTGCCCACTCCGGGTCGGGGATGAGTTCCTGCCCCAAGTGGAGGAGTTCAAGTATCTCGGGGTCTTGTTCGCGAGTGATGGGAGAAGGGAGCCGGAGATCGACAGGCGGATTGGTGCTGCGGCTGCAGTGATGCGGACGCTGTACCGTCCGTCGTGGTGAAGAGGGAGCTGAATGTAAAAGCTCTCTCTCAATTTACCGGTCGATCTACATCCCTACCCTCACCTATGGCCACGAGCTGTGGGTAGTGACCGAAAAAAACGAGATCGCGGATATACAGCGGCAGAAATGAGCTTCCTCCGAAGGGTGGCTGGCCTCTCCCTTAGAGATAGGGTGAGAGGTTCGGCCATCCGGGAGGGGCTCAGAGTGAGCCGCTGCTCCTCCACATCGAAAGGAGCCAGTTGAGGTGGTTCGGGCATCTGACAAGGATGCCTCCTGGGCGCCTCCTGGGTGAGGTGTTCGGGCATGTCCCACCGGGAGGAGGCCCAGGGCAGACCCAGGACACGCTGGAGAGATTATATCTCTCGCTGGCCTGGGAACGCATTAGTATTCCCGGATAAGCTGGAGGAGGTGGCTGGGGAGAGGGAGGTCTGGGCTTCTCTGCTTAGGCTGCTGCCCCCGCGACCCGGCCTCGGATAAAGCGGATGAAGATGGATGGATGGATGGATGGATATTCTCATTCCCGAGGGTGAGTGTTCAGGTTAGGGTTAGGCCTGACATCAACACCGATAAGAGAGTCTCTCTGCTTGATACTTTCACTTTGTGCCTCCGTAAATCTCCAACCTTTTCTTCATGGGTCTATTAAGCAGGGCCAAGGTTGCCCTTGCCTCATAGCACCAGTGTCCAAAGACACCTTGTGGATAATGAGATGCAAGCAGCAGTGATAAAATGGCATTATGTGTGGATGTAGGTGCATCCAGACTGCATCCCAAATTCCTATTTGGGAGTCTCTAGAAGACGTTTAGAACATCACCAAAACATGAACGTAAAGGCATCAACATAGAGCATGTCTTCACTCTAACTAAGACTCATTCACACAATCACACACACATTCATACAAGAGCTTTTTTATACACATGAGCACGTTGTCTAACATTTGATAACGAGGACGGGAAGACGGAACAACGCGGGAAGGTGAAAACACACAAAGGCACCAGAGGAACTAAAAATAAAAACAGGAAGTGAAGAGAAAAGTAACGACTGATTAACATACACGCCATGAGTTAACGGACAAAAATGACGTATTCTTATCCACAAAACTCTCCATAGTTTGCTTCAGACAGACGGGTCTGACTCCAGGTAAATACACCTCATGGGAAATATTCTGGTCAACATCTGGATCCCTGTAGGAGATGTCAGAGGTGGAAAAATGCACTCAGCACCTCTGCTCTGGTGACACATTTCTATCAGCCGCTCAGAGATGCGATGCGGTAAACACCCGGTCGGACGTTCGGCTCGTGCCTGGGTGCTGTCGCCAGCTCAAAGTGACCTTGGACGAAACTCTGCTCTGTGAAGTAAAGTGGATGTTGTAGTTAATCACAGTCGGTGGTTCAGGTCGGAGACTCGGATCAATAAAACTTTATTTTTGTGGCAACTTTACAAGTGACTGACAAGCTGGTAAGATCATCCAAATGCAGGTGCAGCGCTGAGGTCAGTGGAGAGCCGAGATTTAGAGCTGAGATCTTTGGGACTCGAGCACAGATTTACTTCTCATTAGACGTTTGCTTTATATTCAGTTTGCGTAGCAGCAGAAACGAAACGTTTTTAGAGTTCTGAACCAAAGTGTTTGCTAAATCTGATGCCATTTGCCTTTTTGAGCTCCAAATTTATCTTTTTCTTGACTTTTTATCTGATCAGTGTCATATCCATGTGGATATGTGGGAATGTTGAGTTGGTAGAGGCCCGAATTCTTCAATTCGAGGCTTAAACTGCAGGCCAAAGATCGAGTCTCACGCTTTATGCTTCTATGGTCTGCCTCATGCACGATCTCTAGAGGCCAATTTGGACAGTTGGGACGATCCCCAGTGGGGTGTTTGAGCGTGGCACAATGTTCTGACCAGAAACATAGTCAATCAGTCTAAACTTATAGATGGCTGCTGCCACTTACGGCCATCCTCCTTCCATAATTGTTTAAGTTGGGTGTTCTCATGTTTCAGCCCCGAGTAACTGAAATAAGTAAAAATCAATAAAACCCACTGAAGGTAGTGAAAATGAAAGTAAATAAAATTTTAAAAAAGCTGATAAAAAAGAAAATGATATTTTTGACCAAATAACAATGGCCCAACAGGTAGGACACCAGTATAGAAAGAAAAGTTAATTACAGTAATTGCAGTTTGTTTGAAAAATCATACACAGACTCCAGCTATCCACCATGCTGGTCTTAGATGGTACACTCCCTCCCGGTCCTCACCCAGACCACCTGAGCATTTCCAGTGTGAACACATCTGAAGTGGGCTGAGCAGAATATCTTTGCCTAATTACCCCAAATTATCCTAGTTTAATGTATGAACACAGCTCCAGTTTCTTGGGTAAAAACTGGGAGACTTTCTCCCCCAGTATAGTCTCTTAAGGTGGACTGCCATGTTGTTTTTCATGTACATGAACACGAATCTATAGACTGAAATTCATGAATATTTCACAGACTGCTGTGAGACTGCATTGCAGTGAGTTAATGTGAACAGACTGGCCATAAAGCGATACAGGGCTGGAGGTGGGTTTACTCCCCGCTGCAGCTCCTCCTCACACCTGTATTTACCTCAGTCAATCATCTTGTTGGACACGCTTCTCCAAGAAAAAAAAAAGAAAGGAGGGAGGGAGACAGAGCAGCAGTTTGCAGTGAAAATAACCTGCGAATCAATTCCACGCTCAGCAGATTTCACCTGGTTCTGTTTTTCCAATTATGTGTCTGGATGGGAGAGTGTGAGGAGGTGTTAGGTGTTTATTCTGACCAGTAAATGACATTTATGCAAATGGCCTCAGGACGGATTGCTGACGCAGGTGTGTGTGTGTGTGTGTGTGTGTGTGTGTGTGTGTGTGTGTGTGTGTGTGTGTGTGTGTGTGTGTGTGTGTGTGTGTGTGTGTGTGTGTGTGTGTGTGTGTGTGTGTGTGTGTGTGTGTGTGAATACAGGTGCATTACCAATCATGCTGCTTCTCCGTGTTGTGGTGGGATTAAGTGACAGAGCAGCAGTCTGAATTCTGCATGATTCAATTTTACGAGTGTCTCCAAAGAAAAGAGTTGTAGGTTATTCTTTCAAAGTGTACAGAGACAGAATAAAGGGTGGAGGTAACCACTGTGATGCCTGAAGTCTCATTATGAAGCCTCAAGATGAGCATTTCCACCTTTATCATCTTGATATGTGATTAGCTGGCGGTGAACCTCAGCAGACACTCATCATTTAACAGCTTATCAGTCACAAGTCTTTAGCTAATGAGAATATTCTGGATGATCCTTCTTTCTCAGTCTTAGAATGACCAAAATTTACAAAATGTTTTCTTCAGTATGACCTAAACTGAGTGATGGAGCCCATAAAGTCATCAGGAAAGTATTTAGAGCTTTTTTCCAACAGACTTCTATGGGACGAGTCTTTTTGCAACTACAGGTGCCGCCCTCCGGTGGCCATTGGAAAAAATGCAGGTTTAGGGGAATTTTATGTTGGCTTCACTTTTCAGACCTCAAAGCTACATGCATCGATTTTCTGATCCAAGCTTACTGGTGATTCTGAACTGGCCCTAGGTGTGAATGTGAGTGCCAGTTGTTATCTCGCTGTGTTGGCCCTACAACATGTCCAGGTGTACCACGCCTCTTGCACTATGGTGAATGGGATAGGCTCCAACGGAACAATGACCAGGATAAGCAGAAGAAAACGGATGGATGGATGGAAGCCAGGATACAAGAGAGGAGAGCTCACCCTTTGGTTTGAACATGGTGGCTTTCATCCTCGTCAATAGTGGGCCAACTCTTTATCTCTGAGGGATACTTGAGGGTTGGTTTAACTTGGCCTTCGACCCCATCTCCCTGGTTGGTGGTGGAGTCTCAAAGAGTGTGGGTCAGGGTCCTGTTCACCAGTTCTGTTCACAGGATTTCTAGGAACAGCTGAAGTGGTAGTGGGTGGAGGAGGCTGGTTTCAGTGGTGTTAGGATCTTGTTGAAAGACTGGACACCTTTTCCAGGGATTCAGATGCTGTACCAGTCTCTTGTGATGAAGAGAAAGCCGAGCATGAAGCAAAGGTGATGACTTATTGATTGACGTGCATTAGTAAGAAGTACAATTTTATTTATATAGCACATTTCTAGATAAAAGATCACAAAGTGCTTCACACAGGGATGACAAAGTATAAAACAAAGACAAAAAAAGTTAATGAAACGCAATTCTAAAAAGATGTGTTTTTAGCTGTTTTTTAAAAGTAATCAATGAGTCTGCAGATCCTAAGTTCTGAGGAAGAGAGTTCCACAGTCTGGGAGCCACAGTGGCAAAGCTGTGTCTCCCTTAGTTCTCAGACTTGTATGCTGAATAACAAGTAAGCCCTGATCACAAAGGTCAGAACCAGAATCTTAAAATGGACTCTGAATTCAATGATGAGCCAGTGCAGCTGTATTAGCAACGGTGTCACATGTGAGTACTTCGATGTTTTGGTCAGAAGCCTTGCTGCAGCGTTTTGGACAATCTGCAAACACTGCAGGGAGTTTTTGCTTAGAGATGTAAACAGTAAATTACAATTGTGATGAAATACATGCATGAACGCATCTCCAGTTCAGTACGAGATACAATAGGGCTTAATTTATCAACGCTTCTTAAGTGATAAAAACAGGACCGAACCAGAGATTTGATGTGAACATCAAAAGTGAGAGCCGGGTCAAAGATTACCCCCTAGGTTCCTGATGGATGATTTCACAAATGTTGAAAGAGGACCAAGAGCATTCATTATCTTAGGTACATGTCTGTCAGGAGCACATACAAGGACTTCAGTCTTTCCTTCGTTAAGTTGGAGGAAGTTGTCGGCCATCAAACCTTTAATGGATTCTAAGCACTCATTCAGAATCTTAGAAGATTCAATAACTAGAAGCTTAGAAGCATCTTGGGGCTTAAAAGAAATATATAACTGGATATCATCGCTGTAGCAGTGGTAGCAAATGTCCTCAAAGGGGCTCAAAATATGATGGAGAGGAAGTAGATATATTAAAAACAATAAAGGCCCCAGCACAGAACCTTGTGGCACACCATAGGTGAGGGAAGTGGAAGATGACCTGTATTTAGAAACTGCCAAAAAAAAGTATTGTTCATGAGGAGAACCACTCTAAGGCAGATCCAGATATACCGACCTAGTATTTCAGCCTTTCAAGCAGAATGTGATGGTCAACAGTGTCAAAGGCCGACATGAGGCCCAACATCAGCAGAATAGAACTACCTTCACCAAGTGGTGGAAATGAGTGTAGTCTGGGGGGTGTTTAAGCTCAGCCTTAGAGAGAGGGTGAGAAACTCAGTCATTTGGGTGGGGGTCAGAGTAGAGCTGCTGCTCCCCAACATTGAAAGGAGAAAGCTGAGGTGGCTCAGAATCTTCTGGATGCCCTGCTTCAGACCCAGGATATGCTTGAGAGATTTCGTCTCTCTGTTGCCTGTCTGAAGGAGGGGACCGAGAAGAGGAAGGTCTGGACATCTGCAGCCTTGAGGGACTGAACCCTGCGTAGCTGCAGTAAACCGGCGTATAGCATAAATCTTGTACCTGTGTAAAGCTTCGGGCCACCTCATTGCTTTTGCAAGTCTGACTCCATGTCCTTCCCGAACTAATGCTATGCTCGATGAGCACACAGTCACGTTTGTGCTTTTTTTATTTGGAGCAGAAACCTGGCAGATACATGATGTGAGGCTTAGTCTGACCTGTTGAAGACTGGTTTCACATTTTAAGGTTAGGAAATCAGTGTGACCAGATGCTAACTTCTTTAAGCTGCAGAGCAGCTGTGTGAATGCAACTATATTCACTCTGTGTGAGTTTGCAGTCGACTGCTCATTCCCAGTTTTTCCTGATTTCCCCTTGGTAAAGAGCTGTGGCTGACCTGCAGCTCATTATACCCTCAGCTGAACCTGCTCTCCATGCTTCTCTCCTTCCTAATCTAATGGGACTCTCTGTCTATCAGTCTCTGGCAGCCGTCCGTATCAGGGTTCCACCAAAATGACTTCCTGAAGGCCACTGCCAGCATTTTCATTATCTCAAGACATTATCTTGGACAGATTCTAAGCCAAAAGTTTTCTAAAAATTAAAAATCTGTTTCTAGGAGAAGTTTTTATTCTTGCCAAAGAGGAAAAAGCCTCTAAATATGAAATGAAAACATTATATATTAATGTATGTATCAGTATAACTAAGGGGCTGCGCAAGGACAAGCTAAATGTGGGCTGCTGTAGTCGATTTAAAACTACCTGAACAACAGATGACGTGGATGCTTTGAGTTGGTTCCACATCAGTTTTATTTGACTAAATGTGTCTTATGTAACCTTTTTTCATGTGTTAAATCAGCCAGTGTCTGAGCAGAATAGGCCTGTGTGACCTGCTCTGTAGTCTAATCGTCCTGTTGTCCCCCTGTGGGATCGCCAGTAACTGATTGGATTGGGCAGCGGAGGAGGTTAACGTGCACGCATGATGGCAGAACAACGTGTGGCCCAAAGGCAACAACTCACCCGACTGTGTGTGAGAGAGAAGGACTCACACAGGAAGTTTATTACAGTTGTTAATTTGTTACTTTTTTACCTTAAACATACAACGTCTGATGAACTTGTGCGCCCCCATGTGGCCACGCCCAGACATGGCCGTGTCAGTTATACTTGCAGGAGGAAGACACAAACCAGAATGAATCTGGTTTGTGCCCGGCGGGCACGCCAGTGCAGCCCCCTCTGGCTTCTGCTCCGTGGCTACTGGGTGACCCCCTCGTCTGGGGATCTCCTCAGCCCTTCCCAGGAGGGTGGCACGGATGCCCCTCCGGTGGTCCTCCTTGGGCTCTCGCACTCTGGGGCCTCTGGATGTCTGGAGCCTGGATCTCCTCCATGCCTGCTTCATGCCCTGGGGGGCGGGGCTATGGGCCTCCACACCCTCTAGCAGACCGTTACATGGGGAAACCTTTTTTGTATACAAGCGCTGATCCACACAGGTGTGCACACGGGTGTTCACTGTTCGTGAGACATAAACTACACCTTTCTTAGCTGCTACTTCAAAGCACATTGTGCGCTGTCTGTCCTGCATGCTGCACAACAACTTTCAATATTTAGTATTTACTGCTGTTCACACTCAGCTAGATTAACTTGATGGTGTTGTTTAGTATGTTGCTTTGTTTTTGTTTGGTTTTTTTTGCTTGTCTTCTCTTCTTTTTCTCTCAACAGGTGATCCAGGAGATTTTTTTTTTTCTCTTTCTCTTTGTCTTTGTAAGTGCCCTTTCTCACTGTCCCTTTTCCTTCTGTTTTCTTTTCCTTCCTCTCTTTCTTTCTCCCTTTCCTATCCCCAGTCATGTCTGTCCCATCTGTAACAACTGAAAATAAAATAAATAATAACAACAAAGTTTGATCAAATGGACCAATACGGCAATGCCATGATGATCCATTTGGCAAAATAAATCCATTTGGTATCCTTGTTGGTCTTCAGACAACAATTCTGACGGCTTAAGAACCAAATGGGACAGACAAAAAAAAAAAAAAACAGAATGAATATCATGTTAATGATATTTAAGGGGATGTGAGCTTAAAATTGCCATTGGCGACGTCTGTCTGATTTATGTGTGAGGAACTCCAACAGAGGATCTGTGTTAGACTTCTGTTGTCTTCTGCTCCTTGCATCATCATCACAGAGCACCAGCCTAATGGTAGTTTTTTTTAAAACAAAATTGACTGGCGTGATTAAGGTGGAGGAGACAAAGACAGGAAGTAAAAACACCGGAGACACACAAAGTAAGTAACACTTCAAAATAAAACAGCACTTGTAATAACATAAAACTGTCACCGTATGTGGATTATACTGATTATACTGATGTGTGAGCACGCAGAAAGGCAGGCACCGTTTAGGCAGGAAGGATTCAACAAAAGGAGCTGTCAATGCTGCCCATGGCCAGGAAAACATGAAACTAAGAGGAAGACTGCTAAGGCTGCTATAAATATACTAAGGGGTGATTGGGGCAGAGGAGACACAGCTGAAGTAAATCTAAATGCAAAGCACCAGAGATTAATGACTAGCAAAGTAAGATGGGAAGTAAAGAGAGATGACAGATGCTAACATTTGACTACAGGACACAAGAAACACAAAATAAAAAGTTAAAATAGACTAAAATATGTACTAATATACAAACCTCAGGCAGCCCAGGGTTCATGACAAAAACTACATACATACTACAAAGAACATGGCATTTAGATTATTTTAATACCAATTATTCCACTAAATCCTGCCTACCTGCTCCCATCAAAACTCCTCACATCCTGGGATTGCTATGGGAGCGCCGAACACGTGAATTCTGATGATTTTCATGGCTGCTTTTGTTTTTATGCTGGAAACAGAGGAGACAGTTTCAGCTGTTGGAAAGCAATGGCTCACATCCCACAAGGAGGATGTTTAATGCACATGAATGCAGAAGCTTACCTCTTCTGTATGAGGAAAATACCTGTAATATTCTTGTTCATATATTATGTCAGGTATGTGGAGAAATATGAAAAACTAAAGACATTTTAAAATGTCTCTGCTGGCTCTGTGGGTGGCTCAGCAGGAGGAGAGTGTTGGAAAACAGATGGTGTCCCTCAGTTGTTCCTGCTTCAGGGTCCATGTAGAGAAAAGAAAGGTTAACTTGCTCGTATAGTGACGCAAACACCGTGGTGTCAGTGTAACACCGGCAATCAGTCCGGCCTGACTTCAGAGAGCAGAGAGCTCAACAGGCCTGCGCTTGTATTTCAAACCACTCAAGTCATAATTTAATTTCACACCTGCTCCTGCCTTCGTGGGACCCGGGCGAGCTGTCTCTCAGCTGGAATGAGACGCGAATGGTGTCAGCTCCTGCCACGACGCCTCGGCTCAGCTCGCTCCGACCAAATCATCTGTTCAGCTCCATGAGAGGAAAAATGGTGCTGGAATGGTGAGTATCCCTGAAAGACCGGAGCAGGGCTGAAAACTCAGTGAGTGCAGCCTGTGGAGGAGATATATCGAGAGCCTTAAAGCACTTAATCAGAACTATCAGATATCTTCTTCTTTCTCTTTTGTTTTGGCCTCTGGGTGTTTTTCATTTATGCTCTAGAACCTACAACAACATATTTTGTTACCTTTGCATTTGTTTTGAAAGTCTTTCTATTTATATTATAATGCATATCTAAAGATGGCCATAAATTCATATACGCATAGATGAGTCGCTGAGTTGGAGTCAAATTTCATGGCTATGAGTTTAAATTGCATAGAGAAGAGAAATCTGCCTGCTGTTTCTGCAATATCCTGATATGATGTGGGTCAAAAGACAAACAACAATAACCTCAGTGCACAGGTATGAAACATAAGGCTCGGGGGCCAGAATCAGCCATTCAAATTCTCCAATCCAGCCCCCTGGACAGCTTTGAATAATGTGGAGAAGGACATATTAAATGCATTTTACAGTTTTACAGCTGATAAAGACCTACGATGGTCCTTCATCCTGCACCAAAGCAATTAATTGATAGATACACAATTAAAAGACAAAAAAGTTTCTATTTTTCATTTTTATCTACTATAGAAATTTCTGTTTTCTACAATGAAGCCTGTAAAGCAGTCTGGCCAATGAGCTACCAGAACTTTTTCTGTAATTTTACACATTTTTTCTTACGATTTAAACCCAGAGAGTCGTGCTTACAGATTTCTTTCATTAAATAAATCAGCATGTCTTTATCATGTTGAAAAACTGAGATCTGCTGTTGAAATTGCACTTCTTTTCGTTATATTAAGATATCTGAGGGATTCAATGTCTAAACTTCTTTTTCACTGACAGATCAGTTCCTGCCCCCTTAAGATCAAAGTGGCTTGTACGACTTCGACGTGTCAGAAACTGCAGATTCTCTAACGTCCACTTCAGGTTTTCAACTGTACAGCTCCGGTTTTTTAAAATAATGTCTCTGTTTGAATTTTTAAAGGCTTTTTTTAAGGCTTAAATTTAGAAGTGTGGCAGCTTTGATTACCAGGTGGATGATGACACAGGCAGCTGTCCGCTAGGCTTCACCTCAGCTAACTAGAGTCCTTGAACTCCAGTAATTAGCAGTTATTAGTATGCAACATCTGCATACTCCCCAATCCAGTGCATGGATGCAGCTTGCTAACCAAACTACCTAGCATAAGCTGATAGCTTAGCATGCTATCCTCTTGACTAAACATGGTCACTTTTTTGCTCGTCTTTACTTTCAGTCGACTTTCCACCCCACTGCTCTCCATCCCTCACAAAATTCAACCCTGACTATGACAAATCATCCCTTCGAGGGCTACCTCATCATGTGTGATGAGGTCTTCAGAATCAGAATATATAATTTGTTGCTTTAGAGTAGCTCTCCAAAATCAGGACACAAAGGAATTAATCCATTCACTAACGTCTCTTTGAGGATTTCTCAGTATTTTTTGGGTGCTTAAAAGGGTCACGCTCAGTGGAGCCGTTTGGAGCACGATGACCTGACTGTCATCTGTTTGAAACCTTCTTATTTTTCCTGTAAAAGGACCTGAAGTAGAGCTCGGCTGCTCTTTCACAGTGTACAGCTTACTGTGTTCTTTTAATCTGAAGGAGGGTGAAGCCTCTGTGTAAGCATAAAGAGCGACGATGACCATGTTTCATGTAATGTGTGTTCACCTCTCTTCTCATATAATTTCATTTTGATATTAACTGTCTATATTTTCTAAGATTACACTGTTTTTACTAACAGAAGTGTAATATTATATTAAAGTCAGGAAATATGATAACATTATGTCATCAAATGTAGCATTTTCAGAAGGTAAATATTCACAGGTTTATGTTGTAAGGTTGCTGTGATGGGGCTCTTTGTTTCAGATACACTGCAGTTATTAACCTGCATGTAACACTACAGTATGAACGCTCAGGGTCACTTTATTAGGTACACCTTGCTAGTTGACTCAACAAGCTGCTGAAAACGATACTCTGAGATTGTGAGACGTTGCCACTGCCTTAAGAAGTGTCCACAACAAGCACAACGAGATCGACATGATTGCTTCAGGTGTGTGGAGGCAGCAGGTGGGAACTCAGGCAGAGTCCTGTTTCTGTGCCAAAACCAAACCACACACACACACACACACACACACACACACACACACACACACACACACACACACACACACACACACACACACACACAGGACAGATAGAAAGTGGTGAGTCAGCCGGCGAGGACAGAGGGACAGAGGGACTGTGACAGATGGACGTTGTCAGCAACAGTACTCAGGTGGGCTGTGGTGCTTAAACAAAGCTCTGATACTGGCATCTCCAGCAGCAGCCTGAACTGCTGATACAGGCAGGATGGATGCTGTCGTGATTTTTACGCCACACTCTGACCCCACCACCTGAGACTCATCAGACCAGGAAACATTTTTCCATCTTCTGTTGTCCACTTTTGCTGAGTCTGTATGAACTATAGCCTCAGTTTCCTGGTCTTGGCTGACAGGAGTGCCACTAAGTGTGGTCTTCCACAAACCCTGGAGATGACTGAGACACTCAGACCATGTTTAAAGTCACCTTACTTCCCCACTCTGATGCACTTTGAACTTCAGCAGCTCATCCTGATCATGCATTGCTGCCATGCGGTTGGCTGATTAGATTAATGAGCAGATGAAGAGCTGTACCTAGTAAAATGACCCTGGGTGTAATCTCAAAGTTGCATTATTTATCCATCCAGTAACTTAGTCCATCGAGCCCATCTTTGCCCAGAGTTGTCCAGATGTGTGGCTGATAAGCTCAGAGCATCTCTCTCAGCTCGACAGCCGTCCAAACAGTTTTAAACCAGCAGAACTTTGAACAGACGCCAGTGAGCTTTTCATCCATCGTCAGAGTGAGGCCATAATGTCCCCACGACGCAACGGCCTTCCACGCAATCAATGGAGATTTTAAGAAGCTTTTCTTCACGCGGCTTTTGTTTTGTATCATCGATTGGCAAAACTTACATGAGCGTGCGAGATAAAAGGAGACAGAGTGCGACACCCGAGCATCAAGGCTAAAGCCGTAAATCTGCAGACGCCTCTCGGTGCGCACGGAAAGTCGGCCATTACAGTAGAGGCACACGTAATTGATGGTCGCAGGTCTGGAGGAGAGCGAGCGAGGGAAAGTGACGGACGAGGGACAGACGGCAGGAGCGAGGAGGCAGATAGATCGTCCTTCTCTTCTCACTTTCAGTCTCTGCAGAGCTCTGCGGGCGGATGAGACAAAAGACGTCTTCACCTTCAGCATCAAAAGCACTTCTCTTTGAATGTCTGAATGCTGCTGAAGTCAAACAGGAGCAGCTGGGAGCCTGAAAACAGAAGTTAAATCTAAAGACAGTACTTCTTACAAATAAACATATCCTTGAGCTCTTTGAAACCTGAGACTCGTCACTTATTTATGCCTCCTGGTTGGAAGTTTTCTTCTTATTGGCGCACTGCAGTGCTTCTCTAACCTTAAACAGGATTATGTTTCTTCTCTGCAGGCTACCTCTTTATGATTTGTTACTGGGCTGAAAAACATGAGTGCATATTTAACATTACAGCCATTGTCACACAGATCAGACTGTGGATTGTGACGTCGTCTGTGTTGTACGTGTCTGCCTGCTGTCCTTCGTGCTTGTCCTCTTCACTTTTAGATTCCCGTTTTGTTTTTGTGGACTTTGTGATTTCTCTGGGTTTTATTTATTTATTTTTTAGCAGCTATTAAAGGCTCAAATTTTGATCTTCTGTCCAGTTTATGGACTACAAAAACCACATCTGAGGTACTTTACCGCTTCTCTCATACTCTTATATAAACTCTATTAATGTGTTGACAAAGGTCACCAGGAAACCGACAACAGTCTTTACCGCATTTTGATTTAACTTTTTTATTATCAGAATACAGCTTATCACCAAAACACCATAATATTGGATATTTTTTTAAAATGTAGGACTGGAAGGTTAAGCTACTACATAATATGGCCTTTGGCCCTAAAGTGCTGTGTATTTATGGTGTAAGTTGGGTGATTATTCTTTGTTCTTATTCTGGTTATTCACTGCTTAAAATTACTTCCAGTATAAATATTTCTTCTTCACTGGGAAAACTTGAATCGTTATCCTCGTATCCTGCTGCATCCACCGGTAAGTAACTATAATTACATCATCATTCAGGCATGATACACACAGGCTGTGTTATAAAGTGCTACTGTTTCAGTGTCTGTGCGATCCCTTTAGTTGAGCTCACTCATGGTTTTGTGTTTGCTTCTTTCAGTTAGGGTTTTAATTTATTTCTTCCAAGTTATTTTTCTCGGGTGTCTTTTGTTTGCTTTTACTTCCTCTTGTCTAGATTAAGTTCAGCTGAGTCTCGTTACCCCCCTGTGTGTGCACTTCACTCTGTACCCTCTGTCTTAATCATGAGTGGTTTCCTAACGTACTCCCTGGCTCGTCTTCAGCTTAATAAAACTGTGAGCTTCTTGTTCATTCATGTCCTGCATTTTGGTTCTCGACACTGGGCTGGTTCTCACCGACTTTACTGTTGTCTTTATAGAAACACTTTAATACTGAATAAAAAGCCTCATTCATACACTCCTTATTCGGGATTTGTGCTGATGGGCAGGTAAAAAGTTAAAAGCAATGATGTTATGAAGCAGGTGCCCAAATGCTGTAAGAGTAGTGTTATGCGCAGTCCAACCAGTAGTGTTTCACAGGGAGCACAGACAGTATAACTTCAAAGAAGAAGAAATGAAGTGCAGAAGTGCCTTAAACTTATACTCTATCCAAAGGCCACTAGATGGCGATAGCTGTGGCTGCACAAAGACTCCCGGCGCTTTACAAGTCTACAGAAAAACAGATTTCTGAGCTGAGCTCTGTAAACAGCTCCGTCACTTTGGGTCACACTGAGTTTTTGTAAATCTTGTTCCTAAACCATGTTTCAAAGTGGAGGATGATCTGGGTATGAAAGCCTCACATTGGCCACCAACATGTCGATCACAAGCTGTCAGTCAATGCTAACAGTCTTATACACGTCCAGCTTTTTGTAACCAAGACAGCGATGGTGAAAAGGCTGATCAGAGCTGTAAAACTGGACTTCAGAAAGCAGAGGATAACATCACAGTAGCCACGCCCATCTGTGGTACTGTCTGTGAGAGGAAACTAACTAGTCTCTGTACTCAGACAATAAATACACATCAGGTAACGACGGGAGAGGAAACAGGTGAAAAACAGCTGAGACCACAAGAAAGCAGGTCAAAGAATTAAATCATCAAATTATCCTCAAAACAGGCACAGAGAGATTAAAGACCCCTGGATTCAAGACCCACTGACACCAGCAGTCAAAACTGAAACTGAACCTCCAACTGAAGCTTAAAACTGTTTTCACGATACGCTCAGAGGTCAGTTTGAAGAAGTAAAGTTCTTCACTAAAAACAGAAATGACTAAAATACAAGTCAGTTAAACGTTTCAAATCCTATGATGTTATCAATATTTGACCTTATGACCTCTAGTCTGACCTTGGATTTGACCTTCCTGTGCTGCAAAGTGAATTTAAATGTTGTATTAGAGAATATTAAGCCTTTCATGCATGAATTATTGCAATCTTAATCAGGATTTTTTCTTAAGTATTTTTATTCATCTTTAGGCATGAAAAGATGAATAAAGTACTTAAAAATCCTGATTGAGGTTGTCATAATTCATGCATGTCAGGGTTAAATAACAATAATTACAATGGAGTGGCACATCAGTGTCCAATGTAGTGGTTTATGTGCAAGTATCCCATCAACACTGACACAAATACAAGAAAACAGCCTTTGTATAGCTGTCCACTGTAGTGACCACTATGTGAAAGGGTTAAATGATCTCATGGTGGATATGTTTAGTTTTGTATGCTGGTGAACGTGCGGTGACTCAGTGAAATGCAGATGATCTGCACTTCTTCTGTATTCCTCTGTAGTGTAGATGTGGAGATTTCCATAAAGTGATGAAACCAGCACATCGTAATATTCCAGGTAATTGATGAAACTGACGTTTCTCCGTGTTATAACATCCATCCTAAACACAACATATTGACCTGGCCTCTCGGGCTCTGAGTGAATGCAGTGAAGCTTCTCTGTGAAGTGAGCTGGATAAACTGCGCTCTAATATAATCGCTCATATTAAGTCATCTCATGCCTGCATGTGTTTTAACAGCTGATCTGTTTTAATATTATTGAGGGAACGCCTGAGAGATTCAGTCACTGTTGAATTGTTGCAATTCTTTCTGTTACATACATGAACACATTTCCACCATAAACTGCAGAAAAGGTAAAAACTCCTGCATAAAAAACGGACAAAATGCAGGAAATGAAGCGCCTGATGCTCTAAATTTACTGTGGAAGACCTCAGACTGCCCCCAAAGTTCAACAAAACCTACCTCACGTTTGATGCAGGACTGTGTGAGTAACCCCTTCCTTTCAATTATGTAGCTTTATCCTCAGTTTAACTATTTAAACGTTCCTTCCTTCAGTCTCTTTTCTTGCTCCAACACAGAAAGCTGTATTTGTATAAATGCAGATTTTGACATTGGTGCTGAAAGGTGTGCATCGGCTGAACTCCCAGTTCCTGTGAGAAAACTCACTTGAGAAAGTCTCATTCCTTAAATCCTTTGAGCCTTGATTGAAATTCACAGGGACCATTACCGCCTGAGGGTCTCGTCCAATTCAGAATGAGCTCTCCCCTCCCACACACACCACCACCAGGGACCCCGCCGTGAGTCAGCGCCATCCTTCTTTTCTGAGGGCCCGTCTGTCATGTGTCAGGATTAGTCAGCCGGAGAGGTGGACCTTGTTATTGGAAAGCACGCCTGTCTCGCTCGCTCTCCCTCCGCCCGACTACCTGATCTCCAGGAGAAGGAAATGTCCAATTTCTGTGATATTTTACTTTGTAATGAAAGTGTCAGAGGGGATGTGAGAAGGAGATGCACCATAAATCCCCACCTTTGGAGAACAGGGTGGAGTGTATCCGTGTCTGTGCCGGTCCAGCTGCTCGGTGAGTCCATGTTTTATTCACAGTTCATGTTCACCTCTCTGGGTTTTGACGTCGATGAGGACGGGCCTTCAGCCGGCAGGTAAAGAAGGACGTCCAGACTGTATGTGGGATTTTCAAACTGTACTTTATTACATCCATTGCTTTCAGAAAGAAGACAGTCGAGGAGCAGTTTTATTGAGCATTAAGAATAAAAAAGTGGGTTCTTCATGAAATTCGTGATTGTAGAACCGGATCTGTGGAGTCTGTGTTTACACATGTGCACACAAACAAAATGTATCCCCATATCTGATGTAAAAAAAAACAAATCAAGAACATGTAATGGACAAAAAAACATAAAAACGGCTCCAAGCATGGCCAGAATAACCCCCACAGAGGCCCTGGGCACTGATCTCACCTCAGTAACAACCTACAGACCAGAGCTGAAGAAGCCGGCTGCTAATTCATTAATTTATCGACTGACAGAACATGAAATGGCAGCTGATGAGTCATTTTTAAGCAAATATGCATCAAATTCATTTGATAGCAGCTTCTCCAGCAGTACCCTCAGTATATTTAGTTTTTTGATTATTGGACAGAAAAAACAAAACAAAAAACAGCATCCTTGTCAGATGCCCGAACCACCTCAACTGGCTCCTTTCGATGTGGAGGAGCAGCGGCTCTACTCTGAGCCCCTCCCGAATGGCAGAACTTCTCACCCTATCTCTAAGAGAGAGGCCAGACACCCTTCGGAGGAAACCCATTTCCGCCGCTTGAATTCGCGATCTCGTTCTTTCGGTCACTAAGTAGAGCAAACATGTATAGAGCAAACTTACACTGTTTATTTACACATTGAATCCCTGAGATAATATGAGAAAAACGAAGTGTAATTTTAAAACTATATTTGTGTTTTTCTACAAGAAGTCCTGCTTCATGTAATGGCAGAAATGTGTCAGCACGAGTTTTGGGGTTTAAACTTGTAATAAGTAAACGTGCAAAATTACAGAAAAAGATGAAATAGAAATAGGAAGATTATCATTATTATTATTATTATTATTGTTGTGGGCTCATTGTAAAAAAATGAAATTTTTTTAGTAAATAAAAATGAAAACTTGCTGAATTACTTTGGCGTAGTATGAATGTCCACAGGTGAAGTCTTTATCATCTGTAAAACTTATTAAAATGCATTAAAAGTCCAAAATTTATGCCTCTTCTCACATTGTGTCTCGCAAGTTGTCCAGTGGGCCAGATTGGAGTCTTTGCCGGGCCGATTTTGGCCCAGGGCCTTATGTTTCACACCCCTGCTGTAAATGATTGTGCTATATGTACAGCTGTGTCCTTCCATTATGTTTGCCTCTATACCGGTCGGAGGTGTCCACTGTGAACTTTTAACAAACAAACTACAAGCAGGTAACTCTGCTGTTCTCTGTAATGACACCTGAGCTGTCAGGAGTGTTTCAACCAGGCAGACAGGTGATTGGTCAATTTTAATTACAGGCCCCTCTGCCCCTATCTTTCTCCTGCAGGTTGGACAGCTTCATTAACTGATGGGAAACAGTCAGTGCTCACTTTTAATTGTTTGTGTGGTTGCATCATGCCGATGTAAAACCAGGCTGGCATCAATGAATGATATGAGTTTAAAGAGAGAAGAGAAGAGAAGAGAAGAGAAGAGAAGAGAAGAGAAGAGAAGAGAAGAGAAGAGAAGAGTGTTTGCATGAAGGATCAATAGCTAATCCCGAGCTTAATCTGGTGCCTTTGGTTTACGGGGTATCTGTCCTGCCTCTCTGCTGCCAGCTGCTTCCTTATGAGGAAAACAAGATCGCTTGTGTCTGACAAAAAGCTGCAGTGATTTAGGAGCTAATGCCTCCACCGGAGCAGTGTCTGCACACCGAGAGGAAGACAGAGGGACGGCTTATCTCAGCCTTAAAAAAATGAACAACAGAGGGAGAGAGAGAGATACAGACACAGATTTTAAAAGTTTCCCACGTACAGTCACTCTGTAAGAAAGCTTCCCCGTCAGCCTGCTCACGACCTGGTGCCAAAAGCTGCAGTTCCCCTGATGTCCACCAGAGGCTCCAGCAGTGAGTCCCCATAGACTCACGTGTTAAAATGTCCAGCAGAAATAAACATGTTGACAGCCTGATGCAAAGCAGATTTGGTCTCTATAGATAATTTCTCCTTTCATAACAACATTTAGTGGAGAGATTTTTTTTTAATAATTCACCTGCTTAAAGTTGCAGCCAGTCATTTTTTGAGGTTATTCAATAAAAAAGGATACTGTAGTCATAAATATACATAGAATAATAGCCTTGATGCATTCTCAATTATCCAGGAAAGTAAATCTCCAAAAGTTGAATCTGTTCATCTGGACGTAGCATTTTGTGGGAGAAACGTTTCGTCACTTGGATGTCGAGACTGAAGAAGTCACTTGGATGAGTGACGAAACGTTTCTCCCACAAAACGCTACGTCCAGATGAACAGATTCAACTTTTGGAGATAGAATAATAGTATGTAATTACATGTTCCAACAGACTGCATTTCACAAACTTGAATGAATCTATTGAAAATGCATAGAAGCAGGTTTGCGCCACACATAGGTGGAGGAGAAGCCGTACTGTAGCTTGGATTATGCACTTGGATTACGAGGGGTAAGAAAAATAGCATTACAGACAGTTGTCTGCAATCTGCAATCCACTGACATGTAGATACAAATTTAAAGCTTGCCTTAATAGGGGTGTGGCCTCTTTGACTGACAGGTGGATGACGACACAGGCGGCTATAGCGCCTAGCTGTCTGCTGGGTTTCAGCTCTGCTAGTCCCTGTTTTAGACCCTCAGCTTCATGTTTATTATTAACTTTAAATTTCTGTTTCATTTTACTGTTTGTGTCTTTTGGGTTTCTTGCTTTACCTTGATGCATCTTTTCTCTGGCGGTTCCTGTCTGTCTGATTGTCTTGAACTCCCTCCCAGAAGAACTTAGTCCTGTCTCCCCTGTTATTTTTGACCGATCGTCTGATGTGCATGTGAGGTCAATGCAGGAGCTGACAGGGAGCAACATTCAAGAGCTACACGAGCTTTGAGGAGTGGAGGCGTGTTGTGTTTGGGTGATGCAAGAATACAGTAAAGTTACACCCACGCCTCACCACTGCTGAGGTGATATCACCACCAGCCGGGTTTGAAGCTGCAGTTATTTCCAAAACAAAGCAGAAAATGAGAAGAAGGTACAGGAAGCAACCTGGACCCGTCATTTTTATAAAATCTTCAGCTGACAGTTGTTGTCGAATAAAATTAAGGGGAAAAAAATTGTTCTCCACTAAAATGTTCTGCAAGATGGCATGCATGCCAATCGCAGTGGATTTATATTTATGAAAAAGCTCAAGCTGCTTTATTTTCCATTCAATACCAACTACTTAACTTGAGTGAGGCACAGCGGCACATTGGATGCTACTGAAGGAAAAAAGGCTCAAACATTTGTGCGCAGGAGTTTGTAAGATGATGTTCTGAGAATGCTGATTAGTAAAATTAGCTGGTTCTCCCCACACTGGTGTGATCCAACATCAAACAGACTTTGTACTGGAGAGCTGGCAGGTGAAAGAGTCTCTAAGCTTCGATCTGACTGCGTCTGACATTTGCATTCTCAGACAGAAGCCGTGATTATTATTGGCTTCGTATGGTGAATAACAATCCAAACAAGTGCCTAAAACTTCAGCGCAGTTCTGCACACGAGTCCACGCAGAGGCACTCATAAATTCTCCCACACATGTATCCCTCCCTCTCGATTTTATAATATCTATGAGGCTATCTTGCCTCAGATTCGATTCCGAGCCAACGCTTCAGTGCTCAGACTCATCCTCTCCCTCCTCCATCAGCCTCCAGCTTCAGCTCCGAGGAATAACTCACCGCCCGCCGGCCCACGGTAATATCGGGCTGCCTATCGATTACACAGCCGGCCACAGAGAGATGGACTTCTTCAACAACAGGCAGACACGGAGGAGGCAGAGTGACACTGCAGTGTGAAGCAAATGAAGCACAGAAATGATCTGAACACATGTAAAGTCCTGCCTTCATGCTGCAGAGTCTTTTAAACATGCAGGATCACCTGGAAGCTTGTTTGCATGTCATCTCTGAGCTCCTGAGGTTTCGTCAACCTCTGTGGGTGGCGAACAAAGACAAATCAGTGGAGGCTGTCATCTTTTAACTTCCATCACATGACCCAGAAATTAGAACCAGAGACGAGTGATTGCTTTCAGGGTGGGAACGCATTCACACTTCAGGCGTCCTTCGGCGCACTCGCCGTGCGTCCTGCACGTGCCACTTCACCTTGTTTCCATTTGATCCTGCAACGCCACAAAGGCAAAATTAATTCAATTAGGCCTGAGATGTCCTGATGGATCAGCGACCTCCACTTTGTCCTCGTGCACACACAGATATATATACACTCCTCACATTCACTACAAACATACACACCTGCCCTTCATCCCTCCCGCTCTGTAAATTAAATCAAGCTCCACTCTGATCATTAGCCTAACCAGCTGAAACCGGAGTGAAGGGAATAGCAACAGGCTGTTTTTCACGTTCTGTCAAACTCGCTAGCTGCTTGTTAGCCTTCAGCTGTATTTACTCTGAGCTGTGTGAGGTCTGCTGCTGCTGGCAAGAAAATGAGACGGGGGAAAAACAATCTTTCCATCGTGCCGTGACTTTTGATCAAAAGTCGTGGAACAAGAAAAAGGATGCTGCAATAACCCGCGTCCTGCACTGAGAGGAGTGTGTGATGAATTTAAAGTTTAGGCCTCTAAACGGCTCAAGAAGCATCACAGAAAACTGAAACGTTTGTAAAAGCACATAAAAATAAAGACACAATAACAATTTGTGTTGATATTTTGGTTTTTCAGTCTAATGACGTCCTGCTTCACTTACATCGAAATCTATTTGGACCTCGGACTCAGCGCTCCAGGAAAAATGCAAATAAACCTCAACTCCTCATCTTTAATGTGCTTAATTTGTCAGAGCATAATGAGGGAACAGGCCTCACCTGGCCATTAGACAGTCTACTGTCTCTGAGCAGAACCACTGTGCATGAAAATGTCTGTACATCCTAAACAGATAGTCTAATGCTTTTGTTAAATCCCTTAAATTGAAGCTGAAAATCTGCACTTCAGTCACATCTCGAGTCTTTGATCTGAAGTCTCCTGTGGTCGTGTACAGAGACAAAGTTAGAAAAATATATATATCACCATCCAAACTCTGTAAATAACTCTGCAATAACTTCTGTGTTGATTTGGGCCCAATGCAATAAACGCAGCTCATTTCCACGTCCTGCAGAAACATCATTAATTTGGAGGCTCGTTTGGTTCCGCGTAAAGAATTAGTGTCATTTTCACCCTTTCTCTGCTCTGTTTTTGGATTCTGCCCAAACTCCTGAGGGAAATATTCAGCTCTTTAGCTGTTAAATGATCTCCCATGTTCACCTGCTCATTTCTGTGTCTTCAGTTTGCTGCTAAGCAGGGAGTGAACAGAAGCCCTTTAGAAGCTTTTCTTTGAAAACAGCTGCCTGCTGCCAGAGTGAGACTACTTTTAAATTAACCCCATAAGGCCTTGCAGATTTTTTTTTTCTTTTCTTTTGAGTTTCCACCTGAAAAGCATCCTTAAATCTGATCAGAAACACCTCCGTGGCTGTTGGGCTGAATTTAATAACCTTGGGCTCTATAGGGATAAAAGACTTTTGGTGTAAAGTAACTGATGTAAGAACAGAGGAACATTTAGTGTAAGTTAGACAGCGCGTTAAAGAATCATAGCTAGTGATTTAAAGCTCACCCACTTTTCTAATGTTTCCTTACTTCCTGTCATGTTTCTCCTGTTTCTGTGGTGGATGATCATATTAAACATGACCATCGATTCAAATACTGAGGTCAGTGTGAAGCTCACACTTCAGACTGCTCTGAAGACTCAGTTTCACACAGTTATTTCTACTCTTGGCTCCCTATGATTAGAATAGAATATCCCTATAATGGTTATTTTAGGCACAGAAGCCCCTCCCACCTTATGCTTAGTTGGCTAAAGTGGGAGGAGCTAAAAGGCAAACAAAGTATGAGCTGAGGGGTTGTACCAATGCTCGGTACAAGACAAAGATGGATTATGTTGAGCTGTAAAGCATGCAAAGCTACTTTAATAGAGTCCAATAATAAAATTATGGAGCTGGAAATGATCAGAATGAGAAACTTTCCTGGAAATCACGAGTGAATTACAAGCAGGGCCGCTAACAGGAGAACAAATCTGAATTCAGCAAGTCAACAAGTGATGAACAAAGACAGATTTGCACAGAGAGAAACCAAAGAGAGGCCGACAGGATTCAGAGAGTAAAGAAGGAAAGTCATTCAAAAGGATCTGAGGTAGCGATTGTGTGTTTGTGCCTTTTCTTACATCCAAACATTTGTGCACCGTAAGCTGTTGAGCTGTAAGCTTTACAGCCTCCAACACACGTTACTGGAGTATCTGAAAAACAAAAGATTACAGCTGACAGCAGTGAAAGTGTCCCAGAGATGCTGCTTTTACACCAGTCACTACAATTAAATGCCACAAACACACAAAAAAGCATAAATGCTGACAGTTTAACACTTCTTAGCGCTTTAAAAGAAACAGAAGAAGACGAGTGAAGGCTGTAAAGGTGGGACCATCATCACAAAGGTTCATCCTCTCAGGAGCAGGAAGGTGATCAGTAGATTCATCTACCCTTTAAAAGCTGGTAGAAGAAGAAACTAGAGAATAAAACTGAATTTCTAACACATTCACACTATTTTACAAAGGAAATTAAAACAATCATATCATCATATATCATTAAAGTCTGTAACTACATTAAATATCTACCAGACCTAACTGTTTATAACAGAAAATATTAAAATGGTAATGTGACCATATGACTGCCATCCAGTCAACCTCTCACTGAATATCTACAGCCCCGCCTCCTGTTAGTATCCCCACAGAAACCCTTATGATCAGGTGCCCGACTCCCAGGCCTGTTCCTGGGTGGGGCCACATTAACCTGGGTATAGGTCTTTTGATTGGTCCTCACTTACATGCCTTTGGAGACCCTACCAAGGGCAGATTGACACTTTGCCTACAGCTTAAAAAGGTGGAGGTGATCAGTCTATGTTCCTACTCTGCACTAAGGCCACAAGCTGTGGACAGTGACCAAAGGAATAAAACCATTAATGCAAGCTGTGGAAATGATCTTCCTCTGCAGGGTTTCCGGGCTCAGCACTATTTGCAGTTTACGCTCACCTTTCTCTGCACTTCAGAGTTTTTCAGCTCATCATGCACTTTTCTGTTTTCATAACCTGAGTCAGGACTTTGCTGTCATTTCAATGATATATCATACAAAGATACAGACATACAAGAGTAGAAAACTTTGAACAAACAAAAAGAAAAAAAATTGAAACTGTTTCTTTGCTTCCTGGTTTGACTTCACCTGTTCACATTCCAGCACTGATGATTTCTAGTTAGTTACAACAATTGTTGTTTAGAAGTAAAGATGAACAAGGCAAGGCAATTTTATTTGTATAGCACACTTTCAGCACAAGGCAATTCAAGGTGCTTTACATGATTAAAAGAAAACACAAAACATAGAACATAAAACACTATAAAAGTAAAATACAAGAAAACATTTACAAGAAAGCATTTACAATAAAACAATAATCAAGACAATAATTTAAGAAAAATTAAAACAAACAAGTAGAGAGCCATAATAGGATCAGCTACTCATAAGCAAGTTTAAATAAGTAAGTTTTAACAAGTCCTCAACCTCAGGTGTCAGCATACAGTGGTGTGAAAAAGTGCTTCCCTCTTCCTTATTTTATATTCTTTTGTATGTTTGTCTCACTTAAACATTTCAGATTGTCAAACAAATTTAAATAATAGACAAAAAATAAGACAAGGAAACACAAAATGTTTCTAAATGAAGGTGTTTATTAATAAGAGGAAAAATGATCTAAACCTACATGACCCTGTGTGAATTTAGAGTTTTAGAGATGGGGTGTGAGACTCAGTCATGTGGGAGGATCTCAGAGGAAAGCAGCTGACTGTCCACATCAAACGGATTCAAATGAGCTGGTTCAGCATCTGATCAAAATGCCTCGTGGATGGCTCCTAGGTGAGGTGTTTGCAGCGTGTCCTGGGTCTGCCCCAGGACACGCTGGAGAGATTATGTCGATTGGCTGGTTTGGGATCACCTCGGTGAGGCCTTCAGAAGTGCCAGAGAAGGTATTCAAGAAGAGGGACGTATGGGAGTTTCTCCTGCAACCCAGTAAGTGGTAGAGGACTGGCGGATGGATGGACTGGTCTTGCAGAGGACTCAAGCAGTTTTTAGAGAGACTGTTCACTGTATGCTTGCATGGGATGTAAATTTGTGTATCATCGGCATATTTTAGGGAATGTATTTTGCTGTTGCCAGAATGGGGCCTTGAGGTACTCCACGTCTCATTTTTTACATGCTTGGATATTTAATTACCTACAGACACAAAGCAGTCCTTAAAGCAGATTTAAACTGTTTAGTAACAAAGTCCCACACAGCGTGCCAGCCATTTGGCATATGTTCAGCAGTTGTGTATAAAAATGTACTTTCCTGACCTGATTCAGATTCACAGAACAGTAAAAGTGATCTGTGGGGAATGAGGCAGCAGGAGATGAGACTTCAGCAGAGCAGAACAGGAGGGTGTCGTGACCCAGCGAGGGGTCACAGCAGGGAAAGGTCGAGAACCTCCATCAAAGCCTTCATGACTGACACGAATCCCAGCATCTCTGACGTCCACGTGGGAACCCCTCACCACAGTGTGACTCAAACACCGTAACCACCTGCTGGGTGTCTGATTTCCATAAGGTGACAGTCCACACGCTGCTCCTGTGACACCTGAGGAGATTAAATAAGTGTGTGTAACCATGACAAATATTCTAATTTTTAAGGAGTTTATCTTACAGCGTGTAACAAGGATGTGAAATATGTGATGCTGCAGCAGTCACGTTTTACAGTTTACTTCTTTATGCACCATGACGAGGAGGAACGATCTTCAGTATCTGTGTTTTCATGCTGCAACTCTCATAATATCCGACTTTACAAGCTGCTGTCGTTCATTAAGTAGCTAAAATAGTATGAATCTCCACTGAGAGATAATTCATTGTTGTGACAGCTCAGACTCATGAGTGATTTAGACTTGTGTAGTGAATCCTTGAAAGCCTACTTACATGCCTCTGTACGTGAATCCTTGAAAAAACACTTCATAGGTAAGACGCATAATTTTAAAACACAATATGGTGCAACCCCACATCCTTGGCCCTCTGTTCTGTGTACAGCTGTGTGGGGTCTGTTATGTTTCTTTTGGTCATCTAGCTTCATTTGGACAGCCTGACGGCCAGATTATCTTGCTCCCTCAGATAAAACAAACTTGTGTGTCTGTGTAAAACCATAGGAACCATCACTATAGGACCTCTTTCAAGACAAAAGTGCCTGATTCTGTGTTTGCTTTTGAAATGGAGCTGTTCAGGGTCAGGGACTCCAACTAGCTGAGGTGAAGCCGAGCAGACAGCTAGCAGCTTTAGCCACCTGTGTCACCATCCACCTGTCAGTCAAAGAGGCCACGCCTACAAAGATAAATAATATTACAGCTGATGATTGATGACTAATAACAAGACACAGCTGGAGCCTCAAGTGGATTTTAGGGGAACTGCAGGTTCATTCACATTCACCTTGGCTTCATTTTTCCCCCATGGAGGTTTCTACTTGGCCTTCACTTCAAGAACAGCATGAAATCAACATTTTTCCATTGTCCTCTGAATACATGTGATGAAGAAACTTTAAGGTGAATTCTCCACCACAAAGTAAAGAGAAAGGCAGATTAAGCGGGTCTGCCTATAAACATTCAAGGAACCTGGCCCAAGTTTTTGCATTGGAAGTGTTCTGTGTACAGATTTATGCTCTTGTTCTGCTTTTTAGAGGCAGCACAACCAGAAAATGTATTCTTCACATCCCAGCTGCACCACGTTCACCATGGCTTGGCTCCCTGTCGTGCCACAGCAAGCCGTGACAGCAAGCCAGTATGCACAGCCCAAAGACCCTGGAACAGCTCACCTAAAGAGTGCTGCATGGATGATGTGTGTGTGTGTGTGTGTGTGTGTGTGTGTGTGTGTGTGTGTGTGTGTGTGTGTGTGTGTGTGTGTGTGTGTGTGTGTGTGTGTGTACCAAGCTATAAGTTAGCATCACCCTGTTTACCTCAACAAAGCTGGATCAGCTGCACAATTCACCAGAAGTACAGTAAACAACATTCATCCAAAAAGTTGAATAAAGTAGAAAAAACAATAGTTCAATAGTTTTTAAAGAAAACAGTGGGAGGCTCCGCATGTTTGGCATTTTACACGAGTGACCTTTGACTGGAGGCACAACTCCAACAGAGCAAACAGACACTTTGTCTTACCAAAGAAGTAACAAAATAAATGAATGTTTAATTTTTAGTTTCATTTTCATTTTCCTATTTTGTATCTTGACTCTTTGGTTCTGTGTTTCCTGTATTTCCTACTTTAATTTGGTGATAATTATCTCCTGTGCGTGATTTTAGTTTTACTCCCATTATCCTGGATTATTTCACTTGTTATTTGTTACCCAGCTGTTTCCACTCCCCTCATTAGCCCTCAGTGTGTCCGTGTATAAACAGCCATGTTTTTCATTTGGTCATTGTTGTGTTATGTTGCTATGCAACGCCTTTTTGAAATTTTGGTTCTTTTCATTTTTTTGGACTTACAGCAAAATAAGCTGCTCCCTTATAAGCTCGCCAGCATCTGGGTCCTACCTGTTACACTGCAGAACATGACATCGATCTCCTACGATGGGCCTGGTAACCCTTTCCTGGGCAGGATAAACTGGTCCTTTGGTTTTACAGTCATGGCTCTTCATCTGACCTCTCACCCAGGACCTTGTTGACCTCTACCACAAAGAGTTGGTGATTCCCCGCCGTCACTCATCACAAAATCATTTGTCTAACAACTTTTTTGGGGGGGTGACTTTGAGATGAGAGAAAAGGCGTAAAACTAATTTCTGTTTTTAAGGACTTATTTGTGCTGCATGCTTTATTTTAACAGCAGGAGGATTTCTGTGATACTGCAGCTATCTGCCATCACCGATAATGCAGCGTCGTTTTAAACGTTTTATGACACAACAGGGACTTCCTGAACACACCATTAATTTTACTTCTTATTTGAATTTTGTCTGACCTGCACGTCCTTGAGCTGTTCGGTAAGAAATTCAGACACTGAAAGGAGACCGGCGACATTCTCGTTACAGTTGTCGGGTTTCTGCGGCTCGGCGTGGCGTTTCAGCTGATCCTCTGTAATGAAACACCTCCTACTGTCTGGAGATGACGAGCACACACGCATACTTACAGACCTCATGGGGAGAGTAATAAAAGGAGATGATTTCTAGGTGAGTAGAGCTCAGGCTGTCCCACACACACACACACACACACACACACACACACACACACACACACACACTTGCAGCAGGGAAGCATCTGGTCTCAGTGATGATACAGGTGGTGGAGTGTGTCACCGGCCACCTGTCTCTCTTTAAGTATCCTTTTATAGGTGAAATGAATGACATTATGTCTCCGTGTGTGTGTGTTTGTGTGATTTCATCAAAGTCTCACCCTGTGGAGCTTCTTTATTAAAACACCTGTGTGGTTTTGAAAGGAGGATCACACCTGTCCATCAGTGAGAGGCACTGATCAAAGCTGCTCGGCTCCAACTGTGGATTCCTCATGGATCTGGTGTGTGTGTGTGTGTGTGTGTGTGTGTGTGTGTGTGTGTGTGTGTGTGTGTGTGTGTGTGTGTGTGTGTGTGTACTAAAACTGCATTTATGTTACTTTTTATGAGCACTATGTATTCAACGATAAGCAGTATACGCGCATTTTGTGATCACAGCCTTTTATAAGTTTGTTCAATAAATCTCTTTGTGTTTTAAAATTTATGCATACAATGAACAAAAACAACGATTGAAAAACATCAAAAGTTACTCCAGCTAGGATGTTGTTTTATTTAAAAACTGGAACGCGGCCCGGAGGCAGCGAGCACGTCCAGATTTTGCAAACTGGATCAGCTGGAGAAACTGAGGGACAGTGCATTATTATAAACTTCGTGATTTAGCATTAGTCATCATGGAGCCCTGCCCTGAAGCATACCCGATTTAAACTTTAATACATTCCCAAATAAACATTATTCTGTATTCACTGAGGCATTTTTCACACCCTGGTCATTGTGGGTCGTTGTTTTACACACGACCAAGAAAGGAAAAGGTAAAATAAATAAGTGAGCTAGCAAGGTGCTGGGGCCACATGACAGCAATATAGCAACAGGAACTGAAGTTAGTTTTAGGGAAAATATACTGCATAAAGTATATGAACAATAAGAAGCTGATATATAATGAATGCTGGAGCGACCTGTTTGGCTGTACTGGCCAAGAAAAAGACAAACAAAGCTGCTGCTGGTGCTTGTTCCCAGTTAAACCGACATATTTTATTATTTCCATAAGCTAACGTTCAAATTACAGTCAGTTAGCTAAGCTTTGGCTTTGTGGTTTGCTGGCCTGTCCATTTTTAAAAGTATGACCACCTGTGTGATGCTGTGTTGGTCCAACGTTGATGATAACACAGCCCTGACCCGACGAGGTGTGGACTCCACTCTAGTATCTGCAGCAAGATGTTGAGCACCTCCCACAGATGCTCAGATTGGCTGCTTCACCCAGATTTGAATAGCAGGCTCAGCACGGCCGACCGTATTAGGGATAACATTTATCTGTGACATCACACAGAGCTAAGAGTAGAAAACACTGTGAGTAGAAGAGAGTCGAAGCTGAACAGGAGCTATTATTGCTAACACTTCCCTCTGTGAGCGTCTGCTGAAGCGCTGATGGAGACAGTTGCAAACTGCTGGACTGCTGCCACGACTGTCGCTCTATCTGACTCATCGTGTGCATTTTTAAACCATATGTCTCGGCTCTGGTGGGGCTCTGTGTCAGCGTGCTGTGGCTCACGGGGCACCCAGGGGTGCTGCTCGTCGGCAGGATAAATGGGTTGGTTTTTTGGAGAGCTGGAGGGTCCAGATGGAGCTCAGAAATGTGGAGTGAAGCCACAAAGTTTTGGTTGTGATGATGATGAGGGCTGTGGACCAAAGACGAACACCTGCACAAGTAAACAGCCCAACACGGGCCAATCAGATTCAATGAACTCCCAGTTAAAAGGTAAATATTTATCAGTTTAGCAGGAAGTTGCACAAAGAGTAAGCAAAATGTGTTATGAGGTCTTTTTTTTCATTGAACACAGGCTGGTCACACAATGGTCACTTTTATTGATAAAATATGTTTCAATAGGAAATGTGTTCATGTCAAGACTCTTTAGTGAGGATGTGTCTCCATGGGAACGATGGTAAATTTGTCTTTTACCCAAATCACAAAACTTTTCTAAATGATTTTTCTTAATGATAATTAATATAACAATGTAACTAATGCTAACCCCTCCAACCTCCAAACTTTAGAAGTGGAGAACGTTCATTTTGTGCACAAAGACACCAGTCGGCACGTGTGAGACCGGTCTGATGGAAAATTGTGTTCAGGACCATGAAACAGAGGATCCTTCAGTTATGAAAGCAAATCCTGAGCTGCTGTAAACTGGTACAGTCATTTAGGCTGAGGTGTGTGTGTGTGTGTGTGTGTGTGTGTGTGTGTGTGTGTGTGTGTGTGTGTGTGTGTGTGTGTGTGTGTGTGTGTGTGTGTGTGTGTGTGTTGTTTCACTGATTTTGGTTCATTGTGTGATGTTGGTGAAATACATTTACAAAATCTTACAGATCCAGACATGAAGACAGGCCTGTGGATGGGCTGCAGTCCCACCGTCTGTGGGTCCCACATGGCCTTCAGGCCAGGGCCAAACACAAAACTCAATGCCACTGCCAACCTCCACCGTCTGCTACGTCTCCGTGACCAGCTTATGAATGTCTGTGTGTGTGTGTGTGTGTGTGTGTGTGTGTGTGTGTGTGTGTGTGTGTGTGTGTGTGTGTGTGTGTGTGTATCCACAAAAATGTGTTATTGTGTCAGTCTTTTTGTCTTTCACTGTGGAGCGATACAATAGCATGAATTACAGGTGTGTGTGTGTGTGTGTGTGTGTGTGTGTGTGTGTGTGTGTGTGTGTGTGTGTGTGTGTGTGTCTGTTATGGTCTCGTGGGGAGGGAAGAGTTCATCTCTGAAGTCTCAAATAAAACCAAACTCACTGATTTCTGAGGAAAATCTAAGTTTAACAAAATCTTTGGACACATTAGTTTGAAATGAATCGATTTCGTTTCTGATTTTCTGAAGCCCTTCACACACAGTGGTAAGGATGCTCAACTACAGAGACTCTGGTCAGCACTGAGGTGATAATTATTTAATGAACCCGGCTTTTTCCCTTATTAAACCTTTGTACCAGAAGAAACATCTTTTTAACTGAATGGAGTGACTTGAACAATTCAAATGGAACAAAAAGACAAATCAGCGTGCACTGAACTAAACCTGACACGAGTGGCCTCGAATCATTGTTTAAATTTTGCAGTGTCGGGATATTAAGATAATCAGGGGGAAAAGCATCTTTATTAGCTGATAAAGTCCAAAATCAGGAGGAAACAACCAAGAGTAACTCAGGGCAGGACACAAAGGAACGTCTACAGGAGCAGAGCATCGTGATAAAGAGGAAGGCCAGGCTATCTAAGGCTACGTTCACACTGCAGGTCTTAATGCTCAATTCCGATTTTTTGATCAAATGCAATTTTTTTTTGTCTCCTTGTTCACACTACAAATAAAATGTGACAGCAAACACGCTCTAGTGTGAACGATCAAAGCGGCCTGCATGCACAAAAGACGATATCACATACAACGCGCTCTGTTTACGGAAGTAAAAATGGCGGCTACAGAGTGAGTAGGTGTTGTTGCAGCAGTCTATCAATTTCTGCACAGTTGTAACCGACAGAATTTTGACAAATTAATTAGAGAAAGAAGGACACTGAGAAAAAAGAGAGCCTGTGCTTTAACAATGGCCACCACGCTTTCTCGTTTGTCTTCTCTGGTGCTGATAATTGGCGTCTGTCTTGTGTCAGTGATGTAAAAGACGGATTTAGTGCGACATGACCGTTCAAACAGCAGTCGCTTTCTAAAACATCAGATATGTATCAGATTCAGTACCACATACGAAAGTGACCCAGGTCGGATTTGACAATATCAGATTTGTGCTGTTCAAGCAGTCATACTATGATCGGATATGGGTCGCACAGGGTCACAAAAGTTGGATTTGATGCGCTTTCGCCTGCAGTGTGAACGTAGCCTAAGGACTGCAGGAAGAGGAGGCACAGGTGGAAGAAATTACCAGAGGTGAGAGCAATCAGGTAATCAATCAGTTAGCACAGGCTATAGACGGAAACTGAACCTTCAAAGTAAAACAGGAAGTGCCTGAAAGACAAATAATAAAATAGAAGAGGGGGACTATAGAAAGATGAGAGAGGGAGAAACACTGAGGAAACTTAACTATTTATAATAAAATAATAAAATCAAGAGTTGAAGAAAAATTGATCAAAAGAATAAAATAAAAACAGGAATTAATTTATGACCACAAATAAAATAAAATCTACTAGATTAGCAAAGAAATTAAAACAGGAATCCAAAGTTCAGCTGAACCAGACCAGCAGAAAATCCTAAAAAGCAAAGAACCCAAAAACAACATGAAACCTTAAGACGATGACATAAAGAGAGAAAACTGAGGCAACGAGTTGAGACAACTGTTGAAAATAGACAAATGGAACGTCACATCGGGTCACCCAAGAGTCGGTATTTAGAACAACAACCATGACAGGCGTAACTTCTTACTTGTTATCATGTTTCCATCACTCAGGTTAGCGTGAAATATTTTTAATTTGATCCATTTTTGCACAAAAATCACTTTTTACTGGAAATGAGTGCCTCCTCCTTCCAGCTAAAAGAAAACACAGTTTGTAAGAATCTTTTAAAATGAAACAGCCATCACCCGGTGAGACTTTATTCAAATTTATGTCCTTGATTTACTGAAAGGAGCTTTTTGGACCTCAGACTGGGATTTCGACTGTTCCCAGTCCACCCAATTTGACGCTGGAAGCGCTCAGCTGCTTCCGTTTGGACTGATTGGACTGGGATAAATCCAGCTCTGCAGAAAAGCTCCAAACAAAGCTAACAGGATCACAGGCAGACACAGGTCCCAGGAGATGCCGCTCTCTTTAAACTCTCCCACACAGACTCAGACTTCACTGGCAGAGTCAGACGGCTCTGAGTGGAGGGCTGCAGAATCAGTCACAATGGCACACGAGTCGCAGTCAATCATCCTCATGGCGGCCTCTCTATATCAACTACAACATTTTCTTATTAACAAATCATCCTGTAGCTGCCGGAGTGGTGGTGTCTGAGCCTGTGGACCCACACAGACACTGGAAACATGCTTTCAGGTATTTTTTACAAAGGCTGGAAAGAAGCCAGAGAGTGACCGGACCCACAGCCGGGGGAGAATTTATGATGAGGTGAAGAGAAGCAGGTGAGTGCTTCCCAGAGGCGAGTTTTGGTGGTGAGAGGGGTGACAGTGAGTGTGCACGCTGGCGAGTCCTCCTCCTTCTTTCCACAAATGATTTGCAAAGATTTTTGCATTTAAAGAAGATGCAGAGGAGCCGAGATGAAGGATGAGAAGCCTGACTGGTCACTGCCACTGGGGCTGCGTCAGTGTGATGAAGAGTGGATGACGGAGCTGGCACTTCAACTCAGGTGATGCAGCAGGAAGTGGTAGGAGGACATGATGACAGTAAATCTGCCACTCAGAGGGAGAAGCCTCTGGAGAGAGAATAAAGCTTGATTTAAGACCTCTGAGTGAAATCTACGTCCTGATTTACGACGTAACCGGAAATCCCTCTTAATCCCACACCGCAACCTTCCACGCCAAATAAGTCACTGCGGGCTGCACCGACCCGACGTGTAGTTGTTTCTCAGGAGGTGCACAGAGGAGTTTCCTGCTACGTCTTAAGATACGATGTAGATTTTCTAAATCGCAAACACACCACCACATACCATATAACCATATTAACCTTTTATAGGGGACTCATGGAAATACATGATGTTGGAGCATATCACAGGACACGTCTTGGCACAAGCATAAGCCCAGTCTGCCCAGTCTGTCCAGCTGCAGGTGTGGTTGATAACCTCAGTGTGGCTACACATTTATACTTTTCTTCAAAGATTAAAGTTCATTTAAGTTTTCTTACTGGGTTGGTGTTTGATGGGCTGTGTGATGGACCAAGCAGTGAAGGTTAAAGTCTAAAAAAGGGTTTTTTTATTTAACCCCAGAAACAAATTTGGTTAAATTATACAAAAAAAAAATTAAAATCTTGGGCCCATAAAAGACGTCAAAGTAAAAGAACTCTACTCAGAAGTTAACAACAACCAATACTGGTAACAAACTAACCTACTTAAACGAGACAAAGGGAAACTTAAATAGTGGCTGATCAGCCCACAAAAAAGGGGTAGAACACACAAAAAACTAAACTGAAACTAACATAACAAATTCCAAAAAGAAGACACAGAGGAGCTGAGATGAAGGATGAGATCCAGACTTATGGTATGAGCCAATTTGCAGTTCTCCATCTAGGCTTGCTCCGCCCCTTTTCCACCTCTTAGCCCATCAACCAGCTGCAACTGAGGTAACTCAGAGAACAAAGAGATTAAATCATACATAACAGTGCAAACCAAAATGTGAGCACTTATTTTAGAATACAGTATTATATGTGTATGTAAATTAATTCTAAACCAAACCCAGTTATTTATTATCCTGTAAATTAAATGCTATATTTAAAGAAAGAAAAATGTGAGTGTAGTGGTATGTGTAAGCCTCTACACTAATATTAGGTGGATATTACCACTGTGTGGCTGTAACTGCAGCCATCACAGGCTGACATCCATAAGAGACGTGCAGACAGCTGCAGAAGAAATGAGATCACAGTTTTAGTGAGTATTGAGCCCACTTTAAAGGAAACAGCAACAATAGTGTAAAAGTGTATTTGTGCGTGATTGGGAGGAACGGCCTCCCTGATCTGAATCCGAGCGGTGTTTTGTTATTGGACTTCTGTGCAAATCACAGTTTGGCCATAACGAACACCTTGTTCGAACATAAGAGTGTCCATAAGTGCACGTGGCACCAGGATGCTCTAGGCCGCAGGTCGATGATCGATTTTGTAATCGTATCACCAGACCTGCGACCATATGTTCTGGACACTCGGGTAAAGAGAGGGGCTGAGCTGTCAACTGATCACCACCTGGTGGTGAGTTGGATCAGGTGGCGGGGAGGACGCTGGACAGACCCGGTGCACCTAAACGCGTGTGTGAGGGTGTGCTGGGAACGTCTAGCAGAGGCCCCAGTCCGCGAGATCTTCAACACACACCTCCGGCAGAGCTTCAACAACATTCCGAGGGAGACTGGGGACATTGAGTCCGAATGGACCATGTTCAGCGTCTCCATTGCCGGCTGCTGCATTGAGCTGCGGCCGCAAGGTGGTTGGTGCCTGCCGTGGTGGGAATCCCGAACCAAATGGTGGACACCAGAGGTGAAGGGAGCCACCAGGCTGAAGAAGGAGTCCTATCGGGCTTGGTTAGCCTGTGGGACTCGGAGGCAGCTGACAGGTATCGACAGGCCAAGCGGAATGTGGCTCGGGCAGTGGCTGAAGCAAAAACTCGGGTGTGGGAGGAGTTCGGAGGCCATGGAAAAAGACTTTCGGACTGCCTCGAAGAGATTCTGGCAAACCGTCAGGCGTCTCAGGAGGGAAAGCGGTGCTCTACCTGCACTGTGTATAGTGCTGGCGGTGCGCTGCTGGCGTCGACTGAGAAAATTGTCAGACGGTGGAAGGAATACTGAGGACCTCCTTAATCCCACTGACACGTCTTCCGAGGAGGAAGCAGAGTCTGGGGATGAGGGAATGACCCGCCAATTTCTGGGGTCGAGGTCACTGAGGCAGTTAAACAACTCCTCGGTGGCAGAGCCCCTGGTGTTGATGAGGTCCGCCCGAGTTCCTGAAGGCTCTGGACGTTGTAGGGCTGTCCTGGTTGACACGCCTCTGCAATGTTGCGTGGAGATCAGGGGCAGTACCCTGGACTGGCAGACCGGGGTGGTGGTCCCCATCTTTAGAAGGGGACCGAGGGTGTGTTCCAACTACAGGGGATCACACTCCTCAGCCTCCCTGGGAAAGTCTATGCCAGGGTGCTGGAAAGGAGAGTTCGTCCGTTAGTCGAACCTCGGATACAGGAGGAACAATGCGGTTTTCGTCCTGGTCGCGAACACTGGACCAGCTCTTTATCCTCTCGAGGATACTTGAGGGTGCATGGGAGTTTGCCCAACCAGTCTACATGTGTTTTGTGGACTTGGAGAAGGCATTCGACCGTGTCCCTCGGGGTGTCCTGTGGGAGGTGTTGCAGGAGTATGGGGTGTCTGGCCCATTGCTACGGGCCATTCGATCCCTATACAACCGTTGTAAGAGTTTGGTTCGCATTGCCGGCAATAAGTCGGACTCGTTCGGTGGGTGATGGGCTCCTCCAGGGCTGCCCTTTATCACCGGTTCTGTTCATAATTTTTATGGACAGGATTTCTAGGCGCAGCCAAGTGGCGGAGGGCTTTCACTTGGTGGCCTCAGAATCTCATCTCTGCTTTTTGCGGATGATGTGGTTCTGTTGGCTTCATCAGGTGAGGGCCTCCAGCTCGCACTGGAACAGTTCGCAGCCGAGTGTGAAGCAGCGGGAATGAGGATCAGCACCTCCAAATCTGAGGCCATGGTTCTCAGCCGGAAAAGGGTGGAGTGCCCACTCCGGGTCGGGGATGAGTTCTTGCCCCAAGTGGAGGAGTTTAAGTATCTCGGGGTCTTGTTCGCGAGTGATGGGAGAAGGGCCGGAGATCGACAGACGGATTGGTGCTGCGGCTGCCGTGATGCGGACGCTGCACCGGTCCGTCGTGGTGAAGAGGGAGCTGAGTGTGTAAGCGGCTCTCAATTTACAGATCGATCTCGTCCCGACCCTCACCTATGGCCACGAGCTGTGGGTAGTGACCGAAAGAACGAGATCGCGGATACAAGCGGCAGAAATGAGCTTCCTCCGAAGGGTGGCTGGCCTCTCCCTTAGAGATAGGGTGAGAAGTTCGGCCATCCGGGAGGGGCTCAGAGTAGAGCCGCTGCTCCTCCACATCGAAAGGAGCCAGTTGAGGTGGTTCGGGCATCTGACAAGGATGCCTCCTGGGCGCCTCCTGGGTGAGGTGTTCGGGCATGTCCCACCGGAGGAGGCCCCAGGGCAGACCCAGGACGCTGGAGAGATTATATCTCTCGGCTGGCCTGGGAACGCCTTTGGTGTTCCCCGGATGAGCTGGAGGAGGTGGCTGGGGAGAGGGAGGTCTGGGCTTCTCTGCTTAGGCTGCTGCCCCCGCGACCCGATCTCGGATAAAGCGGATGAGGATGGATGGATGTATTTGTACTCAAAATAAACTGACATAGAAATGATAAATACATAACAAGAAGTGTATGTAACTATGGGTGGTACCCCCCTTCTTAAATATAATTCAACCAAAATTAAATAAATCCCAAATATTAGAATACTAAATCTATTTTATGAGTAATAAAACTCAGAAAGATAAACAGGAATATATGCAGTGTAACCCTCTGAGGTCAAAGCTGTCATGTTGCTAACCTAACACTAGCCTGCACAGACATGGCCACCTGTGCTTATTTCCCACAGTACCTTTGAGTAGATGTGGATGAATTTACACTCTGTGCTGAACGACTCTACAATCCTACAATCTAATGTTTGCATCCATGTTACTGTTCTGTGTTTAAAATGATAAATGATGCGAGGTCTGTGGAATCTGGGTCTTCGTTGTTGTTGTTGATGTTTTATGTTTCCATTGTTGGTTTCATCCCCGCAGCAGCAGCAGCGTTATTTACTTTCTCCTCTGTATCCCGGCGCAGGGATATGTGCTGCATATCAGGACTGTCTTAAATCAAAGACAGCGAATCCCTGGCAGGTCAATTACTGTCTGACCTTGTGAGTTCAAATTTAAACACAGAGTGAATCACAACACAAAGTCTGCGCTCACAGCTGACACTACGGGCTCACTGCCACTGCTTTAATTTATTAAGTCTGACATTATGCTGTGCCCCCAGCAGCACCATTCAAATACATTTAGCCTGTGCTGTGTATTTTCCACTGTTTAAGCTCTTGATTCAAAGGTTCAGCTAAATGACATTTAAAAATGAGACTTTCATTAGACACAGGGAGCATTTGTGGCTTGCTTCTGTCAGCAGCTGAGAAATTAAAGATTATTTTACTGCCTCCGTTCTGCCGTCTGTCAGTGGCCGAGAGATGCCAGGCTTCCCTTGTTTGTTCAGACTTCCGTTATCATTTCAATAAAAACTATTTGTTTAACGGTTTCTGTGCTGTTATCTCTTTCATGAAAAGTTGCAGAAGTACACTGACAAATTCATGATTAAAACTATAATGACAACACATGTAAAAACAGAGCCGTGGGCATAACTGACTCCATTTGCTCGCTTGAACTTCAAAGCTTCTTAAACTTAATTTAGATTTGTCAGCATCAGATCTGGTTTGGGGCTGTTTTTAGGCTGCCAAAGAGCCTTCTGTCTCCTGATTTAATCTCAGATTGACTGCACAATGTTGGCATTTGGCTCAGTTCCGTTTTTGGATGTTTTCACACTTTAAATCCTTAAAAACCTTAAATCGAACTCTGATTCTTTTTCGCCCTTGGTGCAGTTCACTTCAGTTTTATTTATATAATGTGAAATCATATCAACAGTCGCCTCAAGGCACTTAGATGGGAGCACTAATCGTACTCAGGTGCTGAACCAAAAAATGGTACCAACAGCGTTTGGTCTTGGTCCGGTTTGAAACACAGAGAAGTTCGTTAATGTTGTGAACGAGAACCAAACCAACTATCAGCCGGTACACAGTGCAAGGCAGCAACTAGCCTTAAAATGAATGTAAAGTCTCCATGTTATCCACAACACAGCATCTTCTTCCTGTATTTACTTTTGCATCTGACCAATAAACAGACTAAATGTTCTCACATGATTTGTAGAGACGCGTTTTGGTTCACCTGAAGCCCCAAACAGCAGCACATATCCCTGTACTTGGATATCAAAAACCAATTTTGGACTTTTCCCTGTATTTTACAGATTTGCCTTAATTACCTACAAAGTAATTAATAGATAAATAATGGAATGACACGTTGCTGTTTTCACACCACTTACTGTGATTATTCCTGGATTTTTTTTTACATTTTTTTTTTTCTATTAATTAACAAAGTAACAAAAACTTTGGGTTCTATGGTTACAGGACAGTCTGGACAATGAGCTACCAGAATTTTGTCATTTCTTATTGCTGATTATTTATTGGCAGCTTTTCTGTATTGAATATGAAACCAACACACTTTCTCATGTAAGTTATGACTGCTCTTCTTAAGATATCTCTGGGATTAAAATGTCTGTACACTGACAGAGAGGAGAGTTTCACTCATTCAGCCAGCTTGAGATTAAAATGTGGCCGACGATCTAAAACGACCTGACATCCCTGCTCTGGAGCTTCCTCACATTTCCTGGCTCTCCCTGGATGTATCATCTCTTCTTTATCTGTAGGATGGTTTTTAAGAGAAAGCACCCCAACAATCACACGATCCCCTATGAACAAGATCTGGTGACACTGGGAAGGAAGAACGCCCTTTTAACAGCAAAGAACCTCCAGCAGAACGGGATCAGGGAGGGGCGAGGGGAGAAAGCGAACATAGAGAGGCAGGACTAAACACAGACAGAATGTACACTTATGTTAAAATAACAATATGACAGCAGTTTGTCTTTACTGGCTCTTCGGGTACACTAAACACTAAACCTTTGACTGTGTGCAAGCAGACAGAAAAACTCTCTTTTTTCAGCAAGAAGATGGCTAGTGATGCACCAGAGGGGAAGCAATCTGCTGCTGGTGGTCTCATTAGCTTGAAAAGAAGGTGACTCCTTAGCCATAAAAGGCGGGCGGTGTGAATACTCAAGATTGTGAATGAGATGACTCGGACAAGAGGACGGAGGCGGTCGCACTTTTCTCCTTCTCCTTCTCCTTCTCCCTTATCTTTCCTGCTTGGCTTCTCATGTCTTTTGTATAGTCTCGCTTATTCTCTAACCCTCAAAGAGTTTCTCAGTCTTGTTCTCTAAAACCTAAAGAATTATGGATTTGATCAACTGGTCCCGTAACGGAATTGACATCTTCCTGGTTTTGGGAGAGCCCGATTGTCCTGCGGAGACGTTTGCTGCCGGATACTTGATGGTCGGTTGCGTCGTGTGTCTGGCGACACTCTCGATGGAGGACATTGAATAACATCTACCAATTTGGAACCACGATAACAGAGTTCTGGCTGACTGGAGCTGGCTCAGACCTGGCTTATCTAAATACAAGAAGCGGCTACAGCTGTTCAAAATCCCATAAGGCTGGCCGACATGATAGACGATTGGCAGGGCTGTGAGTAAGACTGTGTTTATTGAATGTAATATGGATAAGATCTTGGAGAACAACAACGGGAATTGAGAGAATTGGTAACCAGTGACGGACATTAGACCAACTGTAAAAACTGGATGCAGTTGTTCGCACTAAACCCAAACATTCACCATCTTCACTCATGCTGCTATCCCACTGGCACCAGCTGAAGGCCCGCCAAACTCCAAGCTGACTGGAACAACAAAATTCTCCATGATAACAGGATTGTTGTCAGAACTCTTTGTCCCTCCTTCAAGGCCATCCGCGTTGATTGAAGATTGTTGACTTTTGCTTAACCGGGTGAAGGGACACTTTCTCTCGGTTGAACACGAAACACACACACACACACACACACACACACACACACACACACACACACATATGTATGTACACTGACACAGACCTACACTCACCCCCCCACCCCTCCAAACGCCTTCGAAGCTTATGTCTTCTACGTTGATGAGATGTGATGATTCATGTGCTGAGGTGTTTTTTCTGTTCTCAAACTGATCTCCCTGTTGGAGCTCAGTCTGGGGGGAATTCTTTTTTCTCCTCGTCTTTCCTCATGTTGTGCATTTTCCATTGTTATACCTCTCTGACCTGTCTCCTCATGTGATGTCTGTGTAATGTATGTATGGTCGGAAGGGTAAGATGGCGCTGGCATGGCTGGCAGCCTTAACCCAATTTCCATCGGGATGAATAAAGTATTATCAATCAATCAATCAATCAATCAATGTGGAGGTTTGAAAATGATACCATAGGTGTCTCTCATCAGCTGAAGGAAGCTTCTTGGATTCAGGTATTCAAAAAAACTTAAAGAAGTCAAGTCGCCTTCAAAGACTACGATGACCTGATTAACTGAGAACCTGCACAGACATCTGCTGCTGGTGGTTGGTTCACAAAGAAGGCGGGGACAGTGAACACAAACAGGACAAAACAGAGGCTGCACTGGCTGGTTTAATGTGATGCGTGACATTTTTGTAATGGAAAATTTGACATTTGCTTTGAGACTAAAGACAAACATATTTGATAAATGTTGGAGAGGATGGGTCGAGTTTATCAAACTTTAAAGAGCAGATTTTTGGGTTAAAATGCTACGAGTTTCACTGCAACGACCCCGGTTCTCTGATACAGTCAGATATATTTCATCATAATCGACTTTTGCTCCTGTGTTGCACATTTATCAAAAATATATTGTGTCTTTTTATATGTTTTCTATTCCTAAATAATAAAACATATAAAAAATAAGCTTTGAAGATTTCTATCAGGTCATATTTTCTGGGTTAAAAAGGGGTTTGAAGAGAGATTTCATGGAGTTTATCTCCAGCCTCACCACAGATGGTCTGTGGCAGGCAGGTAAAGGTGGATGAGGTTATTATGGCGCGGTCACGGCACAATGCCTTCTATCAGGAGCACAGTTAAGGCATTATTAGAAGGAGATGACAAGCCTGCGTGTGTGTGTGAGGCTGCTTAGATGAGAGAATCAAATTGACAAGGGAAATTTTCCGCTTCAGGTGTCTCCTACTTGTTTATCAAAGTGTCTGTAATCAAACTGCCTCCTCGAGAAAATGGAGCCGCCACCGTCTCGGGCTCCTAATCAACCTAACCAGCCTGTCTGTGTGGCCAATTTGGCTTCTGAAGGGTCTCCGCATCCTGCGCATTGTTGTCCTCCAGATTTCCTGCGACAGATACGCCACCCCGCTGAAAGACAGCCTGCGACCTGCTGTCACCGAGGCCACTGTAAATGTCAGCACAGCCGTCAAGGGCCAAAGATCCCAATGGGAAACACATGACATACGCCTTTTCTATTCCCCTTCTCTGTTTTTGGGCTAGCATTTTAAGGTGTCTGCCGTTGAAAAGAGGCTCCTCGGTGCTCTTGGCCTTTACCGCTCTCATCTGACATTTCTCCTGAGTGTCCTGTGAAAGGCGTCCTGTGTGTTTAGCATTTAGAGACCGACCTGTCAATTCATAAAACGCTTTGGGAGGAAAATTAAAACTGCGTGAAGTGTTGTTTCAACTCTGATCATGAAATCCATGATTACAATCCCAAATTCATCCAGGGTCAGTTTTTCTCAGAGCACTCAGAGAGCCCCAAAGGGCAAAGGCTATACTAACCTTAAAGCATTACATACTGAAATGGTGTGTCATATCTTTGCCTGTGTGATTGGAGCAGAACTGGCTGAAATCTTTGGCTTCTATAAGCTGCAAAACTTTACATTTTAAGATGTAGATGAATGATGTTCATGAATGTTGTGTAATTTTGTGACGACGTATTGAAAAGATAAAGTGTGTCGTACAGCTCCCTCCAGGACTTTTTGTGTGATATGTTATTTGATGTGGTTTCTTTTTTCTAGGTCAACTTTGACCTTGGGAGCTAAAAATAACAGTAAAGGTCAAACGCTTAGCCAACCTAGGCTCTCATGTCCCTGAAGGCCTGGTATGTTGTTGTGAGGTTTTAAGAAGAAAATCAATAAAATATTGCAGGTAACTATTGTGTGACCTTTAGTGTCACCTTGACCTTATTCCCACCAAAATTAAACCTGTTAGAAACCTGTGGATTCTTCCAAAGCTGTAGCTTCAATAATCTGACCTGTTGCCTTTTAGTTTTTTCAGCTTCAATTTCCAATAAAAATTAATCTTTTAATCTTTTAATGAGCATTTCTTTTTAAAAACTCTTTATACGCTCCACCTTCTTAAGATCAGCTATCTGTTGGTTGTAAAGACATAATGATTTAAGGACTGAAGAAAAATGTTCCATGGAGACCAAACTGGTTTTGCATCAGGCTGTAAAATGTTTATTTCTACTGTAAAGTTTGACATTTTAACTTTTCACTTTAGGAGCCAGCATCGAGTGGATGTGGAACAAGGTTTTTGGTACTTTTTTGGCACTGGCTTTGTTTTTCTGCAGCTTGAGGAACACAAACAATACGACTGTTGGAGGACAACAGCAACAGTTTTCCAGCAAAGATACTTAAACTGTAAGATAAACAAAAACATCTGAATATGGATAATAAGGCACAAGTAAACTCAATCAAGACAAAAATCAAGTGTCTGAAAGGGAAACGGGGATGAAAGTGAGGACCGAATCCTACATAAGGACCTAACCTGTTTGTTTTGATCCCTTTTAGTTTACTTCCTCTTTTATTACGTTAGTTTTCTTATATATAGACTGAATGCACATGAGGGATAATAAGGCACAGGTGAAGTCAGTCATGACACGGGAGATCTGAAGGGTGATTAAAAAAAAGACTGAGGGGGAACACAAAGTAGGACCCAGGTAAGGTAAAAAACACAGATTGCTACATGAAATAAACTATAAATATTGAACACAGACAGGAAAACATGACTGGCTCCTTTCATATTACCCAGTTGGAGTCATTTAATCAGGTGGAAAAGGTTGACTAAGGATGAACCGAGCCGTGTACAGCATCTCTCACACTCTGGTTTGTCTGCTTGTTTTCCACGACTACGATTTATTTGGCCTGATGGTGTGCCAGCTCCTTTACCAGTTTAAAAATGAAAGTGAGCCATTAGGAGGTCTGATGTGCTGCAACACCTTCTGCTGTTTGTGACTCAAATCAGAAAAGTCTGCAGAGTCTCCAAACAAATTAACAAGATGCTCCCCGATTCCAGCTGTTTCCTGCTTTGTTTCCAAACAAAATCCGTCTTTGTGTTTGTGTGAACTGAGTGCAGCGACCACACACACACACACACACACACACACACACACACACACACACACACACACACACACACACACACACACACACACTAGTTGGCTGAGGAGCCTGGGGCATCTGGGACTTGGATTAGAAGCCATGACAGGGGGATGGAGGAGGGATTACTCTGCCTGCCTCATTTCAGCTTTCCTGCCTCAGTTTGTTTGCGTTAGCGTGAAGAAGAAGAAAAAAGATGTAATGAGTCTGAGTGGCTGCTCTGCTGCTAGAAGACGACAAGCAAAAAAAGACAGAAGTGTATATGATCAGCCAGGGAAACAGCACAGTCTCTAAATCTCCTGACAGCTGTTGGAAAGTGTTCACAAACCAGAAAGTTTGGATATTGTGTTTTAATTATTCCCTTTATTAGGCACACCTTGGAAGTCCCAGGTCAGACCCCCTTTTGAGTCGCCTTAATTTTCCATGACTCAGATTCAATAAGGTGCTGGAAATGTTCCTCAGAGATTTCGTCCGTATTGACATCACCGCATCACTCAGATGGTACAGATTTATCAGCTGCATGTTCACGAGCACGATCAATAAAATCACAATCATCACAACCTGACAGGATGGTATCCAATGTTTGGTGAAGCAATATTTCAACATCGAGCATCTGATGTAAATGATGGCAGGGTCCTAACAGTGGCATCATGGTTAGGGCATTATTAAGACCAATAAACCTAATGATGACATTTATGCAAAGGGGAAGATGCAAGACCAATTACCAATATCCATCCATCCATCCATCCATCCATCCATCCATCCATCCATCCATCCATCCATCCTTATGGTGATGGATGGGAGGCTGGATGGACATGATCTCATCAGTCCTTCAGTCAAATGAGCGGATAAAAACACTTGCACTTGGAAATTAAAAATCAAGTTGAGGGATCGCCATTTTGACACGCTGGTTGAGATTTTGTGATTTTACAAGTACAACAGGATATAACAGGTCCATAGACAAGACTGTGATCTTAAATTGGAGATAACTCAAATATAAATAAAGTAAGACATTGGGTTTTTTCCTATGGACCTGTTCTCTCAACTTTTTGATCAGACCTTGCATGATATTCTGTGCACATTCAGACAGTCCACTGTAATCCTGAGCTTAACCATCTTACTTCAGTGTGGCAGGAAACTGATTGGGTCTTAATAAGTGAGAAGACTGAAAACTGGCAGATTTCAGACTTCTGACTCAGATGAAACTAAAGTTGTGTGAAAAAACTTTTCACAGGACTTTTTCCAGACAGTTGGCTTGGGGTCTGGACACCTTGACTCTCTTCTTTTTCAGCCGTTCTGTTTTAGATTTTCTGCTGAGCTCAGGATCTTTGTCCTGTTGATGTTTTGGTTTGCTTTAAGCTCTAGCTGTAGGACAGACGGCCTGACTCTCGAACACTTACGTTGGTATAAAGTGACTGCAAGGTGCCCAAATCATTATCCCTCCACCTCCGTGCCCACGGCTGGTCTGAGATGTTTGTGCTGACATGCTGTATTCAGTTTTGTGCATTATGGACAAACATCTGCTCAACAAGTCTTGTGCTTTGTTCAGCTTTTTAAACCTGGGTCATGCTGCCATGTTCTTTTTACAGACTTTCTCCTGCAACCCTTCCAAACAAACCAAACTGCAGTATTTTTCTAACAACGTTGTCATGAACTTTAACCTTTAACCTGCTAACTGAGGCCTGTAGAGTCTGAGACGGAGCGCTCTGACCTTGGGCTGAATTTGCTGGGACTACCGCTCCTGGGAAGACTGTGGGATTGAGTTAAGACCTGAATACTCCGGACCAGCAAACTGACAACATTTCTGCTTTTATAGAGGTGCTCACACTTGTTAAAGATCACTTGATCATCTGCACAGAGTCTTTTTATTTGACTGTAACAGTTTAGACAAACGCACCTTTGTTTCACCATATTCTCTAATTCATGCAACTTTCTGACTTTACAAAGTCCTCGACCTGAACCGTTCTGGCATCATTTTTAACACCTCAGCTTAAAATTATTAATTTCAACTATTAGTGGTCTATTCAGACTCTGATAATCCTTTCTGCTTTGTAGGTTAGCTTATTGATCTATTCCATTACTCGGTACGGATCATCAGGGGGTCCGAAAACATTAAAATGTTTGCAAAGTCTTTGCACACATTTTTTTAAAATCTCATCTTCAGAAATGCATTTTTCACTTTCAGTCTGCTTTCAGCAAATATTGAATGAATCTCATTTCACTCACTTTGTTAGGTTTAATAAAGCCGGCTGTTATTACTGTGTTTCACTGTTTAATCAAGCAGCAGAGATTTCTCTTTTTTTCTCTAAGAAAACGTGAAAGTTAATATTTGCAAATGTTTCATTATAATAGCTACAGTCCTTTAGGATACTTCAGTTCTGCAATTTTGTGAGTAATAAATAAAAAAAAGAGGGTGAGGCTGTTTGAATCAGGCTCCTGTTCATCATTTAATTACTTTCCAGTCTGGTGAATAAATATTTTTCCTGGTGCCTACGGGGCATGAGCGGCTGGGGATGCGTTTCCTGATCAGAAAAGTAGTCACTGTCTTGGAGAACTTGAATTTAGGTTCTTTCTGCAGTTACTAACATTTCACTTTTATAAATGTTGCTGCAAATATGCCACTTTATTTCACAGGCAGCACTTTGAGTCCCTCTGAGTTACCTTTCAGAACAAAATAAAATCAATCAGTTCTTTTATTTTTTATTACAAAAACTGAGGTTGTTCATCTTTCACTGTGGGTTTTATTGTTCGGATGTTATTGCTTCTTTTTGGTGAGAGCTTCCCAGCATAGTAACGCAAAGAAAGCCTATGAGGGATCACATCGGACGCTTGTATCTGTGAATTCAGACAGTAAAGATAACTGTAGATCAGCACCTGCTAAATAATGAAATCAGAGCAGGATTTCTGTGTCTGCAGATGAGACTTTGGAGGCTTTACAAGCAGCAGTAGTAATGGATATGTGGTGTCCTGTCATTTGAGACATCCCATTCAAAATGTTGAATGGGAACACAAAGCTAATACATAAACGAGTGAATATTTAAATGAATATCTGTTAAAAGAGGGAAAAGAACACTAAAGTGACTTAAACTACAGTGTTTATTAAAAATAGTAATAACTGACCACATTTTTTAGGGTTAAATTAAACTAGTGGACAGTAATGCGGTGCTGGCCGGACAGTCGGTAGAGTATTTCATTCGTTTATTGAGCGAAAGCTGTTAGATTCTCACCGAGTGCGGTGAATTTAAATGAACCCTCCTCTGCTGCCTTTGATGCTGTGCAGCGTCTGCTTCTAAAGTGAAAAGACAGCAGAGCAAGAAAGTTCAGGGAAAGAGAAAGACACTCCGGCTCTCAATGGAAGCAGCCTGATTAGAAAAGATCAGAGAAAGGAGTCACTGACATGTAAATGATTAGAGTGGGTGTGGTAGCTCACAAAGTTCAGCTGTTTCAGCGGCGAAGTTTAGAGATCAGCAGAGATGGTTAAGCAGCTATACGACATTCAGTTTCAACCTAGCATGATTAAAAGCAGGAGCGTGGGTAAAAGCTGGCTTTGAGTGTGTCTACTCAACGCCTCTGACATCTAAAGGGTGCTCTAAAAAGTGTGTTTGCCATCAATGCGATGACGAAATTAAAGTGAGGCACACAGGGGTCTGGGCTTTTTGAGGGAAAAACTGTGACGTGTTATAATATAAATAATGTTGAATTAAACAACAAAATTCAGTTTAAGCTTTTGTTCTAATTATTACAAGTATTAGATTGGATAGCCATAGTTTGTTTTTATGTGAAATCAGAGCTACTGGGACACTCCCACCTGGAGGGCAAAACCAGTACTGCTGTCCTTACCCTCCAGTCATCCTTTGAACATCTTTTAACTTATTAAAAGGTAAAACCATCACTGCCTGAACATGCTGTCCCTCAGGGGCCTGTTCTAGATCCTCTTTTATTTTCATTGCACTGTGGCAGCACGGTGGCATGGTGGTTAGCACTGTTGCTGCACAGCAAGAAGGTCCTGAGTTCAATTCCACCACCCCGCGTTTGCGTGGGTTCCCTCCGGTACTCCGGCTTCTTCCCACAGTCCAAAGACATACAGCTAGTGGGGATAGGTTAGTTGGTTAATCTAAATTGTTCATAGGTGTGAATGTGAGCATGAATGGTTGTCTGTCTCTGTGTGTTAGACTGGCAACCTGTCCAGGGTGCACCCTGCCTCTCGCCCAATGACAGCTGGGATAGGTTCCAGCGACCCTGAAAAGGATAAATGGATGGATATATTATATACCACATATTATAGTTTCCTTGGTTAGTAACTGCTTTTGATGTCTTGTAATGATGTGTTACTGCACATGATTCACATATTTGTGTTTATTTGCCTGTACTCTGCTATATTTTTCTTTATTCGTTAGGTTTGTTGTAATTTCTGCTGCTCCCTCTGTGCAGACGACATCCAGCTATTCTAAGCCCCAACACGTGTCTAAATTATAGATGTGATGGAAACTCTAAGTGTTGACACATCTGTCAAAGTGGTCACATCCCCAATTTTAAGCCTCAGCATAATCCAAATTGATGGCTTGTAAAGAAATTCAAACCCATGAAGTTTTAGGACAAAAAGTAACAATAGAGACCAAAAACGTTTTTGCGTCAGGTTTTAAACGTGTTTATTTCTGATGTAAAGTCTGACATTTTAACATGGGAGTTCATGGGAATGACTCACTGCTGGAGCCTTAAGTGGACATTAGAGGAACAGCAGTTTTCTTGCTTACCAGGGGAACAAAAGTCTTAATAAAAAAGATGGTTGTGCGTTTTCATAACTGTTGATTAGTGACTGATGTGAGGCCGGACTCTAGTTATGAACGTGAAGAGCATCTGATGAGCTGATAATTCAAAAGAAAGCAGAATCAGGGTTACCCAGTTTATTAACCTTCTTTCTTCCATTCAGATTTCGCATACACACACGAGGGAGTTTGTAAAGCAACTGATACAGATTAATATCTTAAAATTAAGGGGAGGAGGCAGCTCATCACATCCTTCACCCCCAGGGGCCTTGGGAGGTTTGCCCTCTAATTTGAATGTTGTCTAAAGCTGCAGACTCTCTGTCAGTCTGATACTGCCTCTCGCTGTGGAGGCCGAAGCATCAGAACGGTCACTGCAGAAATAAAACAAAGTGGCAGCCGCCCCTTTTCCTGACTTTAATTTATTCATGCAACGCTTTGCTTGAATTGAACCTTTCAGAAACCCAGCGCACTTTAGGAAAAATGACATCTGTGTCTAATATTACATCCCGCTGCATGGCGTAGACGGCCCTCACTGCTGACTAATCGACCTCCGGTGCAATGTTCCCCCGCCAGAGTTTATGAGCGTTCATTCTCATCTGTCACTTGCTTTTTTCAGTTAAGTCACACCACAAGCTGTTGAGAAAATTCACCATTGAGCTATATGTAATAAAAGTCTGTTTACTTTATTGGCTAAGGGATCTCTTCTTAAATCCAGAAAATGATGTAAACGGCCCCAGGAGGTCACGTCACCGGGGAAAAATGATGCAATCATCCCATCTCCTGCAGGACAGGTAAGACTGAAAGCATGCTGGTGTTTTACAGCCAGCCGTTCAAATGCTGCATAAATCATCAGTGCAAAAGAAATTCAAGTGCCCGAGCATGTACGACTACACAAACAGGTAGGTTTTTGAAGTGCAGATTTTTAGTTTAAATTTTTTATGAAAGAAGAAATTGTGAGTGCGTCATTGCAGCCGATGCAGTTTGAGATACGAGAGACCGATAAGAGCTAACGGGGTGTGAAGAGCCAGCACAAGCCAAAAGCAGCTACGTGGACATGGTGAAAGTTTTATTTGTAGAATTATGAAAATGTGGTTCATATGATCAATAACAGCTTTGTTGTTATGCTGTAAGGCTACTGGGTTAATGGTAAAGATATTAGAGGACACAGAAAAGTCTAACATCACCGTAGTGCACCTCGACGCTGTGAAAGCTACGAGTCCTTTGGAAAACATTTTATCAAGAGAAGCAAAAACATTTACTTGAAAAAAATATCACACTGAGATTTTTAGGTGGAATTCGTCTTAAAATCATCTCTATGGAAGTTATGAAGTCGCAGTGCTCATCACTCTGGGGCTGGTTGTCTCAAAATCCACCTGTCCTGTCACAACGATAAGATCAGGTAAATCAGGTATTATATATAAGTGCCCCTCTCGCCCCTGCAGTCTTTATCCTTCAAGCTCGGGTCCTCTACCAGAGACCTGGGAGCTTGAGGGCCTGTTGGAGTATCTTAGCTGTTCCCAGGACTGCGCTCTTCTGGACAGAGATCGCCGATGTTGTTCCCGGGATCTGCTGGAGCCACTCGCCTAGCTTGAGGGTCAGTGCACCTAGTGCTCTGATTACCACGGGGACCACCGTTACCTTCATCCTCCACATCTTTCTCCATATTTCTCCAGCTTCTCGTGTTTCTTCTTCCTGATGTTGCTTTTATTCAGTCTGGCTACATCTATCACTACGGCCGGCTTCCTCTGCTTGTCCACATCACCATTCTGTCCGTCTGTATCTGGAAGTCCTACAGGACCTTAGCTCAGTCATTCTACACCACCTTAGGGGGCATCTCCCCTTTTGACCTTGGGGCTTCCAGGCCATATTCAGCACAGATGTTTCTGTACACTATGCTGGACACTTCTTATGGCGTTCCATGTTTGCCCTGCCTGCTAACATCTTGCTGTTACATGCTGGATTGTCTCAGGGGCATCTTTACACAACCACTGGTAGGATTTCTGGATGTCAGCCACCTCTGCCCGTGGTACATACTATGCAGGGGCCTGTCCTTCCATGATGGCTCCTCCTCTTTCTTGGCTTTCTGCTGTCTGAGGTATTCACTGAGCACATGGTCAGTAGTGGCCATCTTCCTGATACACTCATGTATGTTTGTTGTCTCGACCTGGACCATGGTTGTGACACTCACTACTCCTCTGCCTCCTTCCTTCTGCCTAGCGTACACTCTCAGGGTGCTCTGCTGGAATAAATCCTTTAATTTTCTCCTTTTTTAAAGCTATGGTAGTTTTTACACTGATACTACCTGCTGGTGCGCAATTGCAGCTTAACAAGCCACGGAGGGATCTGGGTAGATTTGGAACAGGACCAGGATCACCCCCCAGGCAGTGTCATCTCTACTTTTACAGGCGAGCAAGCGCTGACAGTGAAAGCTCATTTCTGCTGCACCATAGACTGTTTCAAGTAGCACAAAAAAATCAGAGGGGAGATTTCCCCCGAGCAAAATCCTTCATGTTCCTGAGTCTTGTTTGTTGTTTTCTGCCAGTGTTTTGGATTTCTTTGCTGTTGAACGTTGTTACGGGTTTTTGTAGTCTCTCCCTTTTTCAGGATTGTTTTTAATGTTATGTTTCACCGAGTAATTAAAGTACCTTTTTATCCCTTTACTGCCCTGCCAGTCCGTCTGTGTTTTATCTGCACCTGGGTCCACTTTATTTGTTTCATTGCACACGTGACAAAAACACTAGCATGCCAAGTAAAACGACTGTAATATAATGAAAATGACTACAAAGAGAAACAAAAATACCACAAACGGACGCAAAAGACATATTTTGTCAGAATGCAGAGATGACACGCTCTGCTGCTCACGTTCAGCAGCCGACTCCAGGTGACGACTGAAGGCTCGTGGCTGATTTAAGAGGATGCACTCTTCTCAGATGGAGGTGATGCCTCACTCTGACCTCAACATTAAGTCAAGGCCGGACTGAGAGATGAGCTGTAAAATCAATAGTCACATCTGATTCAGAGAGATTTGTGACGCACAGTAAAATGTGACTGCCTTTCAAATGAGGTGTCAAAGGTCAAAGTGCATTTACAGCAGCAGAGAGGAAAAGGATAAAGAGGATTTCCTGCTCTGAACTGGATGAAAATAATAATAAGAAAAACAAAAATCACGTTTTATCCTTGCAGATGTTTCAGGAGAAAGTTTCAGTGAGAGCGATGATTTTCCTTCAGCCATACTGACACCAGTGCAGTGTGTCGCTGACACCATAAGGCATGAAATGTGGTATTGATCTGGAGCTTCTTTGACACTGAATTATATGTAGGACAGCTGAAGAGCTGCAGCCAGTCAATCCACTCATGAACTGATCAAGTGAAGCAAAGCAATAACTCTGTGTGACCACGAATTACAGCATGAAAGTGAGTGCTGGGCTGGAGTTTTTCTTTCCAGCACCTGCTCTCATGTTGTATTCATCAGCTGATTCACTCGGTTCAGCCAGCTGTCAGCGAAGCGAGTGAATCTGGAGTTCAGGGCTTTTCTTTGGAGCCGCCTCAAAACAGGAAATCCCAGCGTGTTTGTTTTATATCGATCCAAACATAAAATCATTTCAATTAATGCACAATTACGGTGAGCTTAATTATTTCTACATGTTATTCCTGTGAGATGATTTGCAAATTCTGAACACACTTTAATGACCACCACATAAATCACTGTGATTTTTGCTTTTCACAATAATCAGCAAACGCTTTCTGCTTTTCATAGATTTTGAATTTGGGTTTTTCTAGAGATCTGGAATCTAAATGTGCTTCTTCTAAAAACACTTTGGGCCAGCTTATGTTTTAAATGTGTTATATGATAAAACAGTTGTGCACAATATTAACTGGTGGTTCTAAGTTTACTGTAGGTGTGCAGGGTCGTCTGTGTTGGCCTCTCGCTCTATGGCAGCTGCACATCAGTCATGACCAGTGTTGGTCAAGTTACTTGAAAATAGTAATTAATTACTAATTACTGATTATTCTCCAAGAAGTAATCCAGTTACTTTACTGATAACACTTAAACCTATTTCCTGCATATTCCAGCAGATAAAATAAAATATTGTTTTGTGTTTACACTCTTTCAAATAGATGAAAGTAAAACACAGAAAAAAATTAATAAAATCAAAGATTCAGCAGCTCTGAGTCCTGTCGCTCTTAAATCTATTGTCACCTGTTTAGCAGGAGTGGGGCGGGTGGAGGTTTGCCCACAGCGGTCGTGTCAGTGGGAGGATCCGGGGGTTTCTCTGTGAATGTCACATTCCCGTGGCGGCGTGCTCGCTGCTCAAAGTTGAAGTTTAATTCTTTGCTGTAGAAAGAAGTTTTCTTCCCACGCAGAGTGAACAGCAGATGCTGATGTTTTTGTCACTTTTTACAGAATCAAACTCAAAGTAATGTGATTACTTCCACGCTTTAAACGCTGCATGGTCGTACTCTCTCCATCACTCCATGTTATCCACGGTTGATCTGCACACGTCTGTTGCTGCCACAGACATCGCACACACTCGTACATCATTGTCATGAGACACTCTCACAAACAAAATCACGGTTTAATAACGCGAAAGTAATGGTAATCTAATTACTTTTTTGCAATCTTAATCTCTTACTTTACTCGTTACTTGAAAAAAGTAATTGGATTACATTAACCCATCTCTGGTCATGACTGAAACATTACTGTCATCAGTATATGAGCTACCTGGTTATTCTTTACCTCTATGAAAGGACTGTTACAGTGACCTCTGACCTCTGTGCTGAGTCTGGGGGATTTCCTTCCTCCTCTCTTCGTTTCTTTCCCTGCTCGTTTTTTCTGCTTGGTTTCCTGTCGTTATATAAGTTGGTGATGTTGCCACAGCAGAGAATCTCCTTCCAAAACTCATCACTGCTTGTGGTGTTTTCATCTACAGATTTGAGCACCTCTACACGATGCTGCCACATTATGAGCTCATCAGTGCTGTGGTCGGACGGGCTAACAAGTACTCGGTTAAATTTAAGCATTTTAATGTTTTCTCACTCTGGGACATCAAACCCTGTGTGTCATAATTGCACACAAAGCTCTGAGCTAAGACTTCAGTGTGTACAGATACACAGTAAACAGAAATACAGAAACCTTAAATGACATTCTGCTATTTAACCCGAGTGCCAAAAGGCTTTCTGCAGGTTCTTATTTATCTTCTACTAGAATGGAGCATTTCAGCTATTTTCATAAGCAGCAAAGAGGACACGGAGTCAAAGGAAGTATTATAAGAGCGCTAAAACATTCATTTGTAAGTGCTGCAGTTTATATTTTATGTTCTAAGTGGCTGACAGCCACCACAGTTGTGTCACCCTTTAATGTTCCTTTCACACAGTTTCACCTCCTCTGTTGCCTCCCTGTGTGATGCTTCCCACATCGTCTCCTGCAGTGAATCGGAATTGAGAGCAACCACAGATTACACACAGTATGTTATAGTACGTGGGATTACTGAAGCCTCTCTCCGTGGCTCTGATGTAATGCATATGTGGGTCACAGCTCAGAGACCCAGTTACAGCCGAGTTTTAGTGTTTTGTTGCAAACACTTTTGAACTGAAGCCTCTGATGGATTACACTTCATGGCCTCAGATGTTTGAATTTTAAGTTAGGTGCGAGTTTGGAAAGACTAAAACAGCAATGAGAATACAGAAGACTGTCATGCACTGTTGCATGTACTGTATGTCATATATGTTACACAGCAGCTGCATTTTTACAGTTTACACACTGTTTACATGAACGTATAAGTATAATGAACCTGATGCATGGTGTGTAGCTTAGTAACAGCTGGCATTAATTCTATTTTTAAGCTAAGCTTGTGTTGCTCAATAAAAGAGACATTTCTCAGGAACTCTGTCAAAGGTAAAATCATAAAAACATGTAATTTAAAATTAAATTATATTATATTATCATTATAAGCCAGACAAATCAAAACTTTTCAAATAGCCAAATTAAGATTGCATTCAATTAAAATTGTTACAAAAATTCTGAAGAAACAAACATATTAATAACATAAAATAGAATTCTATCAAATTAAAATACCGTACACAATATAAAGCAGATATATAGATCTAACTACGAAGACTGACCCTGATGAAGACTTCAATACACGTCAGTCTGTTCTGCTTGTTTAATTGCTCCTAAAATTAAATATTTTATGGTTTTACCTTTAACAGGGTGCCTGGTGGAAAAGCCTTAGAGCCTCCACTTTAATCTTTATGGAACCAGCTTCCAGTTTGGATTCAGGAGACAGACACTATCTCTACTTTTAAGATTAGGCTTCAAACTTTCCTTTTTGCTAAAGCATATAGTTAGGGCTGGACCAGGTGACCCTGAATCCTCCCTTAGTTATGCTGCAATAGACGTAGGCTGCCGGGGATTCCCATGATGCACTGGGTGTTTCTTCTTCACTCACTGTGTGTTAATAGACCTCTCTGCACTGAATCATCCTTGTTATTAATCTCTGTCTCTCTTCCACAGCATGTCTTTATCCTGTCTTCCTTCTCTCACTCCAAACAGTCGCAGCAGATGGCCCCGCCCCTCCCTGAGCCTGGTTCTCCTGGAGGTTTCTTCCTGTTAAAAGGGAGTTTTTCCTTCCCACTGTCGCCAAAGTGCTTGCTCATATGATTGTTGTTTGTTTCTCTGTATCTATTATTGTAGGGTCTATAAAGCGCCTTGAGGCGGCTGTTGTTGTGATTTTGTGCTGTATAAATAAAATTGAATTGAACTGAATCTTTTATTTGTTTGCTCATGTTGGACGCTGGAGTGAGCGCAGTCCAGACATCTTTTAGATTTTAACAGAAAATGCTCTTTTAGAAATCAGTCTAAAGGCTGTTAGAGGCAACTGAGAGATTTGAAAAACACTTAAATTCTTTTAAAGTTGCGATAAAGTCCTTTTAAACATCAGACTTGAAAAGTATGTAAAATATATATTTTAAAAAGTTACTTAACACATATTTAAGCATTTACGTGTCCTACCCAAACAGTTTTCTCTGCAGGGCATCACAAACAGGTTTGAGATCCACACGAAGGTTGGAGTTTTCTGCACCACATAAAGCTGCCATGATGTTGTTCACTCAAAAGCAAGGCAGAGATAGACGCCAACAGGTAATAAGAGAGAAAACACACTGAAAACAACCAGTTGCAAAACAACCCAAAAGATCACACTGTCACATTCTGAAAGCTGCTCTTTGAAAGCAAAGGCATAAAGATTTTCTTTGACTGCTGATGTGTGGCGACAGCTAAGATAACAGCCTTATCTGAGGTAACGTAGCAGCCGCCCTACGACCCAGAGATATTTAAAACTACCAGCAAAAACCCCATCTTACTGGCAGTTCTTTGTTTTGCATGTTTGTGCTGTTTAGAAGGATAGGGTAAACATGCACATATTAACATACGTATGCTACCATCAGTATTATAAGATAAATTAGCAGTGCCTTCATATTTTCTGAAATGTTGCTGAAGTTCATGGTTTTCTGTCTTCCAGCTGCTTCCACGCAGTGTCGGCTCTGTGACCTCAGCTCCTTGTTGCTCCTCCCACTGTGGAAAACTCAAAGAACCTTCTCCGTCCTCGTCATTTGTACCATTGTGTCATTTTACAACAAAACAGCTTTCTAATGTCTACATGGAACTTTTAAACCCCAAAAAGACTGTCTCTGTACAGTCCATGCATACATCTCAGGCTTGCAGAACCGTCCCATAATGCATTGCGTTAGTGACGTCACAATGACCAGTTCTATTCAAACTTCACTGATTCTTTGCTTTAAGACTATTACAGGAAATCTACTGTCATGCAGTTAAGACCAAAGCTTTATTCTGAGCTTTGCTCCTCGGATCAAACTAACCTCGTTTCTAAAGAAGTCCACAGCAGAACTCTCGACTGAATGCAATAAGTGAGTTTATTTGCAGGTTATACAATGCAGCAATAGGCACAAACCAGTAAGCATGTTTGTACAATAAGCAAGCAGAGTGCAGACACAGCAAGGCTTGAATAAGGCAGCCTTATCTTGATGATTTTGGGGGGTTAGACTTTTGTTTCCAATCGTTGATGATATTTTAGTAAAATGCTAAAATTCCTGAGTATTCAGTTTATTCATTCAAACCTGATCCTAACCTGTGCAGAACAGACAGACATGGGCTGATACTCGGAGTTGCTCCGGATCTGAAAACAGGAATTTTAGGAGGGTTCTTTATCATGGCAAGAAAGGACAGTCGTTATCAATACAAAATAAAAAGTGGAAGGTGTTGTTGTGATGTTCTCAAAGACAAAAACTGATCTAGATCCAGGTATCCTTCTGGATCTCGAAATTCTGCTTTCAGGTGAGCTTTGCTTTTTCTTTCATTTTAAAAATAATCTACACAAAGAAAACCTCCACCACCTGCAAGCAACCGTTACTTTCACTGTCATCAGGTCAGGCCATTGTGTTCTTTTATAATGTGTTTGAAAACAGCCCATTTTTGTTCTTTAGACACCAGAATAACACGTGAAGAAGCAGCTATCTGGTCATCTATTAGAGTTTTGCTTTAAATTGACATGTGAGCTCTGCTTGGCTTTGAGGAAATTAGAAAACTGACAGGTATAATGGAGGTGAGCAGAAAGCTCCAGGCCGAGGGCTCCGGGGACTCTAAAGAGGTTAATACACCCATGCAGGTGAGATCTCACCTGATGATAAAGATGATGAAGAGGTTCTGAATAAAATAAAATGTAAAAATCAGTGCATAGAGCACATTTGTTTAGTTTCTCTGTCGACTAATTGCATTGATTAGCGAATAATGGCTGATTTGGCATTTTTCTGAATTTTAAAATGAGAGTGAGAGATGTTGGATCTCCCTATAAAAAGCTGAGCTATGCAGAAGCTCATAATATTGTATAGTCTGCTAAAAAGAATAAAGGAAGATTAGCTTCAGACACAATCAGCCTGAGAAGCAAACGTCAGAGAGGAAAAGCCTCGTTGTAGCCGTCTGGTTAGGACGAGGCGGGGGCCTTTTTCCTCATCACCCGCCTCTGTCTGACGACTGGAGCCACAGCAGCGCCAGTGTTGGGGTTGGTGCTGGTGCTGGTGTTAGGGTTCGGGTTGGTGTTGGCGTTGGTGTTGGTGCTGGCGCTGGAGCTGGTTGCGCGGCTGGTTTTGACCTCATCAATGAAAGTTTCTATGGCGGTGAACTTATCGGTCAGATCGCCCAGACGAGTCTTGAGAGCATTGAACTCTTTGAAGAGGTCGTCTAAGGCCTCAGACAGCGGCTGGATCCTGAACACAGGGCGAGTGAAGACAATACAAATCAAACACACAAGCAAAGCTTTAGTTTCCTCTTCATCCTGTGCTGTTCGCCACACACATAACTTTCACTTTTTGCTGTTCGAACGATCCGTTTGACTCACTAAAAGTCTTTTTTGGTCACACACGTGTGATCCTCGCTGCAGTTAGTGTCCCTGTCCTAGTTTAAAAGTCTTTTTCTTGCAGGTTTTACCTGACATGTGTAATTTATGTTCATGTCTAGTTACCCAGAAATATAGGCTACAAAATCTTCTTTCTTTATACTCCTGTTGCAAACTGCACCCTCTCTTCTCTCATTGTGGGTGGGTGTGTTCCTTAATGTAGACATTTGTAAACCATGTATGAAAGTGACCAACAGTCCAATATCAATAACAACATCACAACATCAAACTGTGGGTTAAAGTAAGATGACAAACACGGCATCAAACCATAAAAAACTGAACTGAAAGAATTTATGTAAGAAAAATGAGAATTTGAGAGAGAAACATGCAGCTGTGCTTATGTAAGTTCTGGACCACAGCGATGTCTCGTCTGCTGACCTGCGGTGAGCGGCAGGAAGCTGCAGAGTTCCCCTCTGGAAAACCGGAGCTCGTTTCGGTCAGTTTCTATTTTGATGTTTAAATTGCAGTTTGAGCTGCAGCTTCCTCTGACGACATCGGCCGCAGAGCGTACCCAGTAAACCCCCCGACTTCATTTTCAGCCCGACGGCTAAACCGCATTCCTGTGGTGCCTCTCAGAGACTGTTTCACCTCACTGACGGGGAAGAGTTCGTTCGTTCGTTTTACACTCTTCTGTTACTGTCATGGATTTATGTAGTGAGAAAAGATCTAAATATATGCTTTCTATTTCAGCCTCTGTTTGTCTTGATGACAGCTTTGCACACAGTTGTCAGTGTACCGGCCAGCTTCATGAGCTCGTGCTGGATTTCTGGACTTCTTTGTGCACCTATCAGCTGTGCAAATGGCAAAATTCAGCTACTGCATTAGTCGTATTATGGCAGGAACACTCAGCTAAAAGGAACACAGTAGATCTGAACTGTAAGGCACGTCAGAGGTTTGTTTGTGTGCCGTGGGATTTTGTGACATCATAAACGAATAAATGAGACCCTCTCTCATACCTGGCGTAGTCCGGCAGGAGAGACTGGTGGTCATTCTGCAGGAGCCCTTTCATCTGGCTGATGATGTCGAACCGCCAGTTGTCCAGAACCTCGGTCAGGTTGGCCACATTGCGCATGTTCACCCTGTCAGCTGGGACAGAAAGTCACAGCACACACTTCACTGTTAATTTTCAGCCATCTTCACTTTCTAACGATTAGTGAGAACACACCATAATAAGCCCCAGAGGTCCTGTTTACTGCAAAATAAATTCAGATTCAAGGAAACTCCTTTTTGAGCCTCTTAAAGGAATATTTCATATTTTAAGACACAAGCTTGGAACCTGCATTTACTGATTTAACAGGCAGGATTTCTCTGAGCAGTGTGATCTTTCACCTCTAGCTTTGACCTCATCATGATGGGCCCTGAACTTGACCTTTGACCCAGAGTAAACAGAGAGTAATCTGGGTGCTCACAGCCTTCCTTGTAGTTCCATTCGTCGGTGGCTTTGGACGCCGGGCGTCGCCTCTGGGCCAGCACCGTCACAGCAGAGACAGTCAGTACCAGCAGCAGCACGCTCAGCTTGGAGGCCATGATCGCACTCGCACCTGCAGGCAGAAGCAGCAGATGATCTGATGATGAAGAAGAGTAATTTCAGTCCATCTCAGTCCCACTTTGATCCCTCAATTTTAACATTATCACCCTGTTAAATCGATGAATAACTGTTGTCCATCCCAGCGCAGAGGTTGAAACATATTTAACCCAAAACATGATGGTTACATAAATCCAACCAAGTTAAAATGGAAATACTGAACAGATCTCAGCCCTCTGTAGTCTCATCAGCGTTGCCATCATTAGAAGCATCCTGTCTCAGAGACTAGCACACTGATCTGTTACTGCGAGGTTGGTCTCTTTACAATCACGCCACGAAAAGTCTTCAGTTTTACGGTATTAGCTTCTTTCTCAATAAGTGAATTTAAAGTCCTTCTCCAACACACCGTCTTGAATAATCAGGCCCCGTGTGGTCTTAAAGACCTCGTTCTACCATTTTATCCTAACAGAGCACTTGAAGCTGAACTGGGGCCAGAGCCTCCAGCTGGGTGAAATTTCTGATCAGACAGTTCTGATAAACATGCTGGTTGTCTTGTGCGAACTTGTTTTTATCATCTGTTGAACACCTCAGTTGTTCGTCAGTCCTCTGCCTGAGCACATCCTCTCTTATAAACAGTGTAGGAAGTGACTGCGAGGCTTCTCACAGGTCCTCTCAGAGGTCCCACTGTGACACTGTCCTCTTTACTCCAGCTCTACATAAAGTTTAGGGTTCAATTTAAAAATCTGGTGATCACACACAGAGTTATTGATGACCAGAACTTCTACAGCCATAAATAAGTCCTGGATCTCTGAGGTCAGCTGATCAGTGCTGGTTAAGGACAAAAGCAGACGTGCGTTTGAGGTTGTGGAACTGTTATTACACTTTCAGAAAAACACTTTTAGTTTTTTAACCTTTTTTTATCTCATAAAACATTTTTTTAATTTTGCTCCTGTAAAACAGTTTATTTACATATAAACTTTAAACTTTTGGGTCCAGTAAGCAGACACACTCTCTACTTTTAAGATTGGACTTTCTTTTTAGATAAAGCATACAGTTAGAGCTGGATCACGTAACCCTGACTTTGCCCTAATTATGTTTTTCATGTCCCTCTTATTAGCATGTTTTTTTCTACAGATATGTAGACATATGAAAAGTTACTGTTTATCATTAACTGACTGGAGCCTTTCTCTGTGGCGTTGTTGTTGCCTGTATGCTTTCAGAATCAGAATACTTTATTGATCCCAGAGGAAATTGTGCTTTTTATGGGTTCTCCTGGGACACTGGTTCCTGCCCAGTCAAAAAACATCCATGTTAGGGTTAACTGGTGATTCTAAGCTAGCTGTTAGTGTGAATGATTACCTGTCTCTCTGAGTTGGCCCTGTGATAGATTGGCGACTTGTCCCAGCTGCTCTCTGTTACTATAAAGCTTTAAATGCCACTCTGTTCCTCTAGAATAAACAGTTGTGTTACTTTTCATTAGTTCCTAACATATAAATACAGTGCTCAAACAGAGGATTCGGTATCCTCTAAACATTCACTTTCAGAGATTTCCCACCTACTTTGGCCCCTGTATGTTGCCTTAGAGGGTTTTTTTACAACTATAGTTCGTTTACTCTGGTCCAAATCAGTTGATCAGTTTGTAAACTGTTTTTCCTGATTTTGTTTCTTTTCACACAGAAAAATCCAAGCGAACTCCAATCGAGCCAAAATGCATCCCTACAAACCACGTATCGAATCTTCAGTCTGCTGATTGGCCAGATGTGTCTGAGGCGCACTTTAAATAATTTTGCTGTGTAAATATTGATTCTTTGACTGGGTGATTGATTGATTTAGAAATAATTGGCAACAATAGTTTAACGAAGGCACTCTAGCAATTTAATTGAATCACCAGCAAACCACCAACGGCTCAGCATCACACCCAAACGACTCAGACATGTCGATAGGTTTGGTTGTTTGCATGACATTAAAATAATTGAATCGTATATTCAAGCTGCTTCTTTGTGCTCAGCCTTATGAAATGCAGATTGCCTCCTGCTGAACTGCACAATATCTGTCTGGAAACATTGCTCTGTACAGCTGAAGCGAGTTTGCTCTAGAGATTTGATTATTCCTCAGCACTGTGTAAGGCCTTGTGTGGCTTTACTACCACTGTGGCTATCAGTCCTAATAAAGCAGAGAAAGGAAATCTAACTTCTGGGTGTACAAACTTCTAAGTCTTACGGGCTTGTCAGGGGTGGAACAGGAAGAAGCCCCAGGGCGATAAACTCTCAGCTCCTGCAGTCAGCTCGCATTAAAAAGCGAGTCCGAGCCCGAGTCAGAGTGCCGATGCACAAACCATACCTGACAGAGCGACTTAGAGGAGAGCTGCAGAGACACGCCGAGCAGAGACTACCTCAGCAGCTTTGTGTTTGTCCCGCACATGCCTGCAAAAATACACAGAGGCAGCAGCAGACTATACAGCCGGTCTTCCTGCACACGTGTGTTTAAACAGAAATAAACCTGCCGTTAAACTCAAAGTGAAGCAGACGGGGCTTGAAGCCATTTCAAGGATAATTCTGGTTCATTTCAACCAGCGATGTTTTCCATTGCTGCCTCTGTTTTGGCTCTCTCTGAGAAGACCTGTTGGATAACAAAGTTTTTTTGTTTTACAGCTGTAGTCGTCTTTTGAAAATACGTGTCTGTACTTATCATTTGAGTCTCTTTTGAATCATTCATAAACATAGCATCCTGGGGAGTTCGTAGTCAAGCAATAACTTCTAGTGCTGAAAAATGATCAAGTGCCAAGAAACTGCAGTTCCTCCCACGTCCACCAGGGGCTCCAGCAGTGAGTCAGTCCCCATAGACTCCCATGTAAACATGTTTACAGCCTGATACAGAAACTGCTGTTCTGAGCGAACTGAAGTGGTTTTCATGTCTTCTTCATGAGGCTGTGGGACAGGAAGCTTTACTGTTTACTTTACCGCTTTGTGCACAAAATTACCAGATGAATGATTTTCTGCAGCGTTAATTTGTGTTATTTGCAACAGTTTTGCATTTTACGGTTAGAATTTTCAATTTCAGTCTAATTTTTATAATTTTTTTTCATTTAAATTTTTATACGTAACCTGTAAAATGTTCCCTTTTGGCTGAGCATCATCAGAGCTTGAAGCAGAAACCTTAACAGACAAAGCTGATAACTGTTATCTCCAGCAGGAGTTTTGGTTTTAGAAAGACTGGCTCTGTTGAACTTCTGATGACCTGTTAAACAAACTACGTTTGTGCCTTTGGAGCATTTTTAATGAAATAACCTGAACAATAATATGGCTGCTGTCTGAGCTCCAGTTTTGGTGAAATCCTAGGATTTTATTTGGATGATGTTAGCATTTATTAACAGCTATCTGTGTCTGTGTGATGCTCCCATACAAATTATAAATACTTCTTATACGTACAGTCTGTGGATCCATCCTTTACATACAGTCTGTGCACAAAAAGCAAAAAGTTTCCAAATTGTTAAAATTAGAGGGCAGACAAATTTTTCTTGACCATCAACAGTAATGAGCAATTCTAGTCTCACGTTTCAGGTTTTCAGAATGGATCGCAAAACTATCCCATCAGTTTAAAATCACTGGTTTTTGGACTGTCGAAGGAAACCAGAGGCCCTAGAGTAACTCCACACAAACTCCAAATAAAGGCAACATACTCTGCACATATTATACATAATCATAAAAATCACCAGCAGGACTCATAATTAATGGCCTGTTGTTGAGCGATGCCAAAATATGCTTTCCAAAACCTTTATTGATTTTTGTACTTGCACATTGGAGCACCATCCAGCAATAATAAGAGGAACTGCATCTTTAAATAAACTCTGTGTCATCAGAGGGGAAAAAACACTTATATAACCAATGTTTTTATTAACTATGACCCAGTCTTTCTCCATCTTTGAGCTGCCCAATCATAGCCACACAGACTGAGTGCCTTCAGTACAACAGTTCCTTAAGTTACCTTGAAATTTCTCTGAAGGTCTACCAGATTATTTTCATGCAAACCCATCACTTACTTAGGACTCAAACATATCCTTAAACCAATGGAACACACTTGACCACCCATAGTGAAAGTATACACACTCCCACAGGATCCAAAGAAGATAAACAACACACACAAACAAACACATCTTTTTGCCTTCGTCTCTGCTGCAGTTTTTCTCCTCAACATCATTTTAACCCACCAAAATCTCATCAGCTCCAACCAGTCTCAATCTGGGAACCATGAAATAAGTTTGGCCTCGCAGTGAAGAAAGTCACATGGAAACATTCCCAACAGTTTTTCAATATTAAAACGGCAGATGCCAGATTTATGTACATGCTCTGCATTAATAAAGAACCTCAGTCAGGTGCATCTCAAGTATGCATTAGACTTATGGAGCTCGAGCTTTCATGCAGCACAAATACAATAAGTGTTTTCTTGCCAAGCAAAGTAGCAATGCAACAGTTTTTAACAAAATAACGCTGAACCAGCAAGCTATAAAATAAATGTCAGTTAATGATGGATATTTCTGCACATACCTGCTAATGTTAATATGTACCTGTTGTTTTGCAGCTCCTCTGCTGCAGATCTTTTCACTCGTCCCAACAGAAGTGAGTGACAGGCATGCAAGAAGTGCAGAAAGTACCAGAAGGAGAGAACGCGAGCATAAAACACACCCCTGCTACACACAAGCATGCATGCACATGCATATAAACACTAAAAAAAAAACTCTTCACGTTCTGAAACTCTCTCACACACAGTCAGCATCAAACCTTTCCTCCGTCATTATGGAGGCCCGGTGGTCAGCACACTGTGGTTTGGGTTTGAGGCGACACTCCAGGTTTCATCTGTTTTAGCCACTGTTTGGTGAGTATATTTCCTTCTCCTGAATCCTTCAGATATGAGATCATCTGTGGATTTTACCAGCCTGTGCTTGTGCTTTGCTGCAGGATAAGAAGGAAAGAGAAAAACAGAGAGACTTTAAGAGAGACAAAACTAGAGACATTAAGTTATAAACGTGTAGAAGAACAGCCCTACAAAGCACAGGCCCAGGAGCACAAAGGAACAGAGATCCCTGGTCAGTGATGATTGTCAATATTTCTTGCTGATAAGGAAATCAAACAATCACAAAGAGACACAAAAACCAACAGATAGATAGAAAATTTAAAAGCGAAGCAAAATAAAACAAAAGTTAGAAAACAAAAGTTACAAAACCAAGTTAAACAAAGAACAAAGACATTCAAAATTCTTTAAAAGAGATTTAAAGAAACTCATAAAGAGAAGAAAGTAATTAAAGACAAACAAATAAAAAACACACAAAAAACACATGCAAAACCAATGCAAGCGTGAAGACAATGACTGCAAAGTCACACTAAAGACCACAAAGAGACTCAAATCTACTAACGAAGAAGAAACTTAAAGACAGTAGGAAAGTTTTATATTTTCTACGGGACGGTGACTGTCTTTGTCCAACAAGTAAATAAAGGTTCTAGAAAAAAAAATAAATTCAAACTGTAAGGTGATTGGTTGTTACATACGCCAGGCAAACGTCCCTTTCCGCTCTCCTCCGTTGCTAAGTAACAGCTCCTATGCTCTCCGTGCTTCGGAAAGCACAGCTAGCTAAATGCTACGACCCAGATTTTGGGAAAACCCGAAGCCACAAGTAGTGTGTGTTTGATGAGAGTGCAGATTTGAAGCAATGACCGCTATAAAAGACGGAGAGTACACGGCTACGATCTACAAACTGGTGAGAATATAGCCAATTAGTTAGGGTTCTTAGCTTGTTGAGCTAGCAGCTACACAGCGTGAACCAAACTCCATTCACAAATCGTTTATTTTAGTGTCTCATCCTTAATGAAGTACTTATACAAGACTAATTATATTTTTCTAGAATTGAGATGCAATTTCCGTAAATTCGGCTTAAGTTTAAACTCATAACAAACATACAGAAAATGTCAACTGCAGTGTTTGAAGGTTTGTAACGGTAGTTAATCTTTGAAGTTCTCATCACTACAGTCCCTGTAATTTACTACAAGTGACTGGATAAAGGGAACGAGCGTTAATCAGTCAAGCTGTTCACAATAAATATGTGTCTGCGTTGTAGATTAAAGATGGTCAGTATGTGGATGCCATTCACATCCTGAACGGGCAGCTCCAAAAACACACCAAGGTAAGTCTGCCAATCTTCAAGGGGAGAAAGGAGCTATGCAACCCGTGATGTAAGACTTATAGAAACAGTAATCCTTTCTCTCTTCCTGTCTCTACTCAACAGTGCACACACAGAGCTCTGAAACATTACAACTTGATTTTCTTGTTTGTTTGTTACATGGGCTTTTTTTGGTGTGAAAAGCTATTGCATACATGTTTGTCCAAATACAGCAATTAATGGGGCTCATTTTTAAGACTTCTTTGTTGGATCCATACGATTAATTTTATTATAGTGTCTTGTCATTGATCTGAATTGCTTTACTGTTACTGTGATTACTATATTACTTTGGGTAGTAAATTATTAGCTCCCTCATCTGAGACACTGCTAATTTGTTCTGCTCTCAGTACGTTACTTTGATTATGACTGAAATTAACTGGCTACATCTTTCTTTTTAAATTAGCACATTGTCAGTGCATTTTTGCATACTGCACCTCGGTAAATCTGGCGCACTTTCAGTTGTAGGGATTACTGAACTGCTGCGAGACATCATTTCAGCTTTGTTCTTTCTTAATTTTTATTTATTGAGATCTTAAAACGGAAACAATTTTTAAAATACAGCAAAGAAAATCTTAAAATGCAGCAGGAACCCTGGTGGGCTGAGGATGTCTGCATTTTGTGCTCAGACATCCTCAGGTGAGCTGTGTGTTTTTCTCTACAGATGTGCCTCAGCTGGTCACTCTCTCTTCCTTTCACCTGTGTCTTAGTCCAGGGCGGCGCTGTCTCTGCTTGGTTTCTGCTACTATCACATCCAGGACTTCACCAACGCCGCCGAGTGCTACGAACAGCTCACGCAGCTGCACCCGGAGGTGGAGGAGTACAAAGTGTACTACGCCCAGTCCCTGTACAAAGCTGGTGCTTATCCCGAGGCCACCAAGGCTTCATTTGCACTCGACAACCCCAGCAGCCAAACCAAGGTACAACACACACACACACTGAGCCCAGCTGTGTGTGCATGTGTGTGTCATTTAAATAAATAAACGAAGAGCTGGAAGTGTTGTGGTCCAGGTGTTTCATCATTGCATCAAATTTGGCAGTTTATGAACAATTCCACTTTATTTGTACAGAATTTTTTTAACACCATCTGTTAGACGATCTCCATCATGAGGAGCATTTGTTCACCAGACGTGTTCTAGCGAATGCATATGGCCCATAAATGCACAATAAATGAACAAAGGCAACCAAAAATGTTTGTAATTCAGCAACAAGGGCCACACTTTTTATCAAAGTTACAACAAGGTGGCCTGTGCATCGGAGTCAACCCTCTGAACCCCCAAACCAGGAAAAGTGTCATATTTTTACAAAAAAATCACAAAAATAACACCATCAGAGCCAGAAGGTGAAACAGATGTAACAAGAAGCACTCGTAGCGCACAAACCTCCATCAAGGCAGCTCACTCTCTGGGTAATATTTACTCTGAAGAGAATACTGCTGTGTTTTCTATAGATACATTTTATATTCTTTGTTCTTTTAAATCTACTTTAAGAACTTAAAGACTTTAGGAAGTTTGTAGTGCAGTAAAAATTAGATACAGGTATCATGAAAGACGTTTACCTTGATTACACAAAAGAACTCGGTAATGAATTATAGGTACAGATTTGTAAATAACTGGAAATTAATTACTTGAGCTTATTGTGTAATATTGCTACAGTAATATAACTCTGTGTTCCTAACAGCTCGTTCTCTTTCTCCTGACAATACTTTATTTAAAGATATATCACATTGGGGTCAATTTGAAAGGAACGCAGATGTGAAATGTAAAAGTGAGGTCAGAGGTCAACTGTGACATGATGTTTGGATGCAAACTCTAATGTGATATTTAGAATCCTCGTACACCAGAATCATTTCCTAACTGTTACCAATACAAACAAAGGAAGTAGAATTGTAAGCATAATTCTGCAGATAAAAGAGATTTGACAAGTCTGACCATGAAAATGAGGTCAGAGGTCCAAAGTAACGTGATATTTAGAATCCCCACATATCATTCCCTAAATGTCTTTAATGAGAAACATGGAATTACTTTGACTTTTGGATCCAACTTTTGACCTTGAAGAAAAGGTCAGAGGTCAGATGTGATATTATGTTTATAATGATATTAGACCAATAAATCATGAAGTTGACCTTGACAACCTCGGTGGGTGTAAGCCAAATTTTAATGGATTGTTAACATGACTCCACTTTACACCCATACAAAGTTTTATTAGAATTTACTCAAAAGCTTTCGTGTTTACAGACGGATGCAAATGCTACCAAAAACATAACCTCATTGGCTATTCCGTCATAGATTTTTAACTTTCCAAAGGTCTAATGGAGGGAAAACGGAGCTAAAATGACATTATCTAATTAAATCAAATTCAAAATTTGGTCTGAAGAGATAGTTAGCCTGCTCCCTCCATCTTCCTCCAGGAGATAGTTGAAGAGTCAGTGATAAAGCAGGTTCTGAAATCACCAAATATATACACCACAAGGGTCAACGCCCTCATTGTACCTTCAGTGGCTCTAATATGCTGTTGAAAAGGTGCAGGGTAACAACTTGTAAGTTAATCAGTGCAAATTTTCTTTAGCACCATTATAAATCATTGAATGATAATAAGTCAAGCTACGAGTGTGTGTTTGTGTGTATGAATTTAAAACAGCATCATAAATGCTGTTTTATGTGGTGCGTCTTCCTCACTTGTCCAAGACAAACTTCTGTCAAGGCAAGAATGAAGGCTGATCTATAATCTATGCCTAATAATGTGGCATTTTGTGAAAATTAATTTAGTCAGCGTGTCACTTTTAAAGCAAAAATAAATTGTTTTCACTAACCAGTCCTGAGAAGCTAAGACTGAGTCGGCTAGGAGCCGTAGTCACGTAACGACAATTCAGCCATTTGTTGGGGCTGAATCTTTTTTTTTATTCCCACACATACTCCCAAATATATTTGACAGGCACAGAAATGATAAGTTTAAATTTGTAAATTTGCAAGAAAAAATCTCCTGATCTCCTATTTATAAAAAAACCTAAAACCTACAAGAAAAAAATGGAAACATTTATGATGAAAGCTGGTGACAAATTTTCATATATTTAACTGTAACTGGGTTAGATTTCTCTTGTAAATTTACAAATTTACAACATAAATTTTTGCCGTCCTGTTATGTGAATTATTTTTATTCTGATGGCCCACTCTATCCTCTCTTCCTTTCTACCTGCCTGTGGCCGGTTTGTGACATTATACCTTCAGTGGAGCTAATGCACTATTGTAAAAATTCGAGCAGAGTAAAAATATCATCTAGAGGCTTTGGATGACAGCTTTCATTACAGATTACACTTTGTACTGGCTCTTAATTTTTTTTTGGCCCCATATTAAAATTAGCACTTGGCTGCTGTTGCCGTGTCCCTGTTTTACCTTCGGTTTATTGTCTCTCTCTGGCACAGATGGTCAAGCTGCAGGCCTGCATCAAATATTGTGAGGAAGATTATTCCGCTGCCAAGGTGAGGCGCTTTAACACGTCATCTGTTAACACACGATACCATTTCTGTTCAGTATAGCATCAGATTAATCCTTATTATGCGCAGCCAGACACGCCTTCATTAGCGTCACTTTCTGCTGTGTTTTTGTAGTCGCTGTTGGAGCAGCTGCCGCCGGACGACCCGGACTACGTCTACAATATGGGCTGTTTGCTTTACCAGGACGGCAAGTATGAGGAGGCCTGCAGGAAGTTCATGTCCGCCATGCAAGTGCTGGGATACGTGCCAGGTGATCAGTTAAAAAGTTAATGCACTGATCTGAAATCAAAATACAATTTATTTACTGTCACTGGATTGTTTCTGGAAACCCAAAAATATTCACACGTAACAGCCAATAAGACGACGCTGTCTAAACACTGGAAGGAAGTTCCAGTAACACATCTTCATCTGCTCCGTGCTCAGACTCTATAAAAAAGCATGTTGACCCAAACAGCTCCTCCTGCAGAAATAATCTTGTCCTTCATTTCTTATCGGGAGAATCCACAGTCTGTGGGAGAATATCGGCTGTCTCTGGGTTTTTGTAATCAACTCCTCACTATTTTTTACAGTGGAAAGGGTTTATTTTTCAGGTTAACCGAAAATATTTGCAGATGAGATGAGTTTCTATTTCTGTTAAACAAAAAGAACCAGAACAGAAACAGGACATGACTTGAATTCATCCTAAATTTAAATAAAATTGATTGGGAAATGATTGTATATGAAAAGTACACCTCTGGGTTTTTTTGTGTCATTTTTTTCTCTTATTTTTCAGCGTTGTCCTACAACATCGCCCTGACTTATTACAGCCTGAAGAACCACAATCAGGCGCTCAAGTATATCGGGGAGATCATAGACCGTGGAATCAAGGAACATCCAGGTAAAAATAGCTGTGATTTTCTCCTCTTTTAGATATTTATTATTTTTAGATCATGTTTTTGATCAGTATGAGGGGTTTTTTCTGCATACCAGAGCTGAGTGTTGGAATGACGACCGAAGGCATCGACATCCACAGCGTGGGAAACACGCTGGTCCTGCATCAGTCGGCCCTGATCGAAGCCTTTAACCTCAAAGCTGCAATCAATTATGAGCTGAAGAACTGTAAGAACCTCCATTTGTTTCCAACACGTCACTTAGGGAGGTAGTGAGGTGGCAGACGAGCCCGTGTAAAAAACAATATTGATGACAACTGTGGCTGTAAAGTGAACCACAGTCGGTATTCAGACACCAACCACACAAAAGCTGAGGAACATCACAAACCTATCCATGCTGTGTAACCACAGCTTGTTGGCCAATCATAGCTATCTAAATCCTCTGTGAAGACACATGGGTGTGCTGAGAGCTGGTCTTTGGTTTCTGACTAACCTGACGTTAGCGGCTGTTTCTCACTGTTTATGTTATAAAGGATGGACGTGGGTCCTGGGTCTGATAAGAAAAGCCATCGTAACAGCTCCTTATTTATTATTGATTCAAATGAGCCAGACTTGTATATTCTCCAGCTTTCTGAAGGTCTTTCAAAGTTCTTATTTGGACAAGAAACAGGAAATGCAGCAAAGATAAGTGTCTGACTGGCAATAGTTTGATTTACTGCCAATGCAGTAAAAGCATAAATGGATAGAAACCATCGGTCTTGGATTGGCCTCCCAGGAGCCCGAACCTCAACATTATTGATGCAGAGAATGAAACAAAGAAGAGCTTTGAATGTCCTTCAAAAGCCGTGGAGAACCCTTCCTGAACACCAAGAGAAGAAAGAAACTACAGACGGTTTCCTAAGAGAGTTCAGACTTTCAAGCTCTTCAGAGGTGTACAAACTCTGTTTTTGCTGGAAACACTGGATTTCTGTGTGTCTGCATGTCTTTCAATAAATTGTTGCATCTACTTCCCATTTTCTTTGCAACATATAAAAAAAATGAGGGGTGGCTCAAAACTTTTGCACATTACTGTAACTTAGTTTACATTTGGATAAAAAGAATTTTCTTACATGAAAACTTTCCCTAAAGCTGGAGTTTGTAGAGCGTTGGTGTTTTACGAGGGCTGGATGCCTCGACGATATTCAGAGTCACTGCTTCCAGCAGCCATTTGTGGTGTAGCAACAAAAATAGAAAAAAATTATATATTTACCCTGTAGCCTAAAAATATTTTTGCATAGGCCGCAATTATCAAGAAGAGGTCTGTAAAACTGTTTATGCTCGCTGTGGTTTCACATGTGTAAAACCTCACCAGTGCAGAGAAAACAGGGTCTACGACAAGAAACAGATCCAGAAGTCTTCCACTGAGGTGAGTCTGGTGGCCAGTGCTCCTTAATGTTTTACACCTTAAGACATTTTGTGAAAGATGAAACATGTCAACATTCATCAAAAAATACTCTGCAAAGCAATGACTAAATGACCATGGACACAACAACTGCACACCATATTCTGCTATTCAGAGGATCTGTAATAACATTAACAGAGCTCAAAGTGCAGTTTCACTCTGTCTGTTAAGCATCAGGTACTACTGTAAGCAAGCTAATGCAAAACTTATGCATGTGATTAAACACACTGAAAAAGCCTTTGAAGAAGGAGCATGTACACTTTTACATTCAATGCTAAAAGTGAGCGTTTAACTTTGTTGGCCAAAAAGGTTAGAACCGAGGGACTCGAACCATGAACCTGTCAGTGTTGATGACCTGGGTCTTTTTCAGTCCTTTGAATTTTTAACTGATGAACGTGTTGGGACTGTGTGTTTTCTTACTTGGCTGCAGGCTCAGTGCTTGCGTCCTAAACCAGGTCACAGCCGTAAAACTTTTCCCTGTTCATAAGAGGAACAGAAACCGATAGAAAGAGATGAAAATCGTCTGCAAGAGAACTTGCAAAGCTTCCTTTAATCTTCAAAAGCAGGGTTGTCGTCCTTTCTTTCTCCACCCTCTGACACATTATCAGACCAAAGCTTTAAAGAACAGTGATCAGAGGACGACATGCAGGAAGGAAGCCCACATCAAACGGCCGGCTCTGTCAGACGGACGGAGAGCCGCGTCACCTGCTGCATGAAACGGATGGAAAGATGAGGTGCTGAACCCAGGCTGCAGGGATGAGCTCAGAAAATTTTTTAGGGGACATCCTGAGCATGTTTTGGCTATTAGACATTTCTTATTAACCTCATCAACACCATTGGTGGTGATTTGATCTCAGGGTCCTGCTGTGTGCGTGTTGAAGTGTGCTTCAGGAAGATATGAACCCCAAATAAGAGCCACCACGTCACCGGAAAACCACTGTGAGAGAGGGTTAGGGTTAGGCTAAACACTCCTAGTTTCAGAAACTAGACGTTACCCTTTAAAACAACTTGCTTAAAGACATGTCAGCCTTACAGGTTTTTGTTAAAAGATTTCCAGCTGGGAGTGCCAAACAGGAGAAAATCATTTTAAAGGGGTAGGTAGAACCTAACACTAAGCCCTCTGGAGGTCAAAAGGCATCACTGGTTACGACAGGAACAAATGTTTTATGGCAAAGAAATCATTGGCTTGCCTGGATTCAGACCTCACATTACCTCTCAACCTCTGCACGTCTCAGGTCACCTGATGGGAGGCAACAGTTGCCGTCAAGCTGAGAACGACTGTCAGACAGATTTGTGAAGCTTTGCCAGCAATTTCTGACTGATTGCCAAAATGTTGCAATCGTTATGAGTCAGTCTGCACCGATGAGCGTAAATTATCTGTGACTCGTCTCTTTGAGACAGGAGACTGAAAGCAAGGATGGAGACTGCCTCTGACTTGCATGCAGCGACTACGTCACTATTTGTGTTTCAGCTCTATGAGGTTCAGGCTGGACTCTGAGTGTAAGCAGTCAGTGTGAATTTCTGTGTTGACAGTACACGTTTTGTGATTTTTGCTGATTTATCACAGTTAATCACCATATTGTCACAAACAGATTGCAAGTAATTGCCACCCGGACCCCATTCAGTCACAGACTGGTAGCACTGTTTCCGTCTTATTGCCGTTTTACCACCAAACCTGCTCTGAAGTAGCCAACTGCCTGCGAGTGGTCAAAGACCTGTCTGTTCAGGTTTGCAGGGTCAATAATGTTGATCAGTCTCCAGCCACTGTTTTATCTAGTGTGACTGCAGGAAAGCATGTCTTAGGCATGTTTGGGGGTTACTTATGGAAATTAAATGATAATTCAGACTAATGTTTTTGTGACGCCCCCGATGTAGACGGTGGTCTGGAGAGCTCTGCAGAGGACCAGTGCAATACTTTTAGTCCAGTAAGAAGTGATCAGAACTTTGTTTTTTCAGAAAAAACACTTTTTGTAGAAAAAATGTAAATGCTTTGTGGCATATGTTACAGTTTTGATTTTATTAGATATTGAGCGTTAAATGACAGGTAGGTAAGGAGAGAGAGAGAGTGAGGATGAAAATCAGCTTTGCTCATGTTTGAGGAATTGACTCAGTACATCTGAAAACAGTTCCACGGGGCGCCTGCAGATGATGATTATCGATTTTCCTTATGAAGTTGTCAAGACTGCTCTGTTTAAGTTTCCCAGGTTCATAAAGTTCATCTCTCAAAGAGAAATTTCTCAGAGAAAATCCTCTATGTGCACTGAAACGACCTGTTTTCTTCTCTGTTGTGTTCCATGTGGATTCCTGCAGTGAAAACAGCTCAGGAGGCTCTGACGGACATGCCCCCGAGATCAGATGAGGTAAGGACCTGAAACTGTTTGCACAATCATGTTTGGAGGTCCCCATGAACACAAATTCATTACTGTTAGGGTGAAGACTTCAGTTGGGGTTATAGGCACGTAGGGATTATAAAGGAAGGAAGGAAATGAATGTTTCTGTGTTGTTATTCAGTAGTTGTCTGAATTAAGGCTGCCTGGGCTCGCTGAGCCTGACAGCCTGTAGATAACAGAGATTAATTCAAGATTAGAATGGAGACGTGGGTGTGAAGGCTTACATGGAGGTAATGATGGTATTTTTATCATCCTAAGATGACTTCATTAAAATTAATGTACAGATGGGACACTGTCCTTGGTCCAGCCTGTCACTGCCTCTGAGTCATGGCTTATGAGAGAACAACTAGTGCCCCCTAGTGGAAATCCATGCAAAGTGCACTGAGTCGGAAACACTAGGAAGTGAAGTTTTACCCAAATTTTTTAAGCCTGAAATTAATGGGACCACAACAGCAACACTCAAACGAAATGGATCCAGAGTGTATAAAATACAAAGTATCTATTTTATTTATTCTAGTCATTTAGATGATTTAAAGTGTTTGTTTTTTGTGAATTAAGTAATCGGTGGAACAAAACTTAAACACCATCTTTTTACAGTTTATCACTATAGACAACCACTCATTGGGCGAGGGGGGGAGGGGGCTCATCTTTTCTCTAACCTGTGCCTCCTTGTCTCCTCTGTCCTCCTGACTGTAACCTGCAACTCAGTCTCAGTATGCCAGTTTGAAGGATGTCTCTGTTCCTAATATGACAAAGGGAGAATCAGGGTGCTCATCCTCCTTAATCCCTCCCACCTGAGATGTGAGCAGAGGAGGTGAGGAGGAGATTTGAGGAGAGAGGAGACGAGACAAACACCGTCTAACAAAATGAGCCATCCTCGACTCTGAGCATCATTTTAAATGATGTCAATTAAATATGATGTTTGACACCGCATCATCATAAACTGTTCTGTTGTAGCCACAGCAGTTTTTCATGATCTCAGGTGTAATGGTGCTCGTGACATTTTTATAGTCTCGGCCACTTTTAATTAAATTCACCACGAGGAGCAAAGTGACCGTTTTCAGACCTGGTGTTTTTGCTCATACACAGAAACAATGAAGGAGAAAAAGCTTCATCATCGTTAAAAACTGAAACAAGAATTTAAACAGGCTGTTCAAAGAGTCCTTCTCCCTGCATGGTTTGTACCTCCAGCTGTGCCTCTTTTTTATACACTAACAATAAAAAGGAACAAAATGAACAACTGAAAACTCACAAACGATGAAAGTTTGTATTTCTGTTGAAGTCTGTACAACTTGTCTTTTATCTGGTTCATTATAAAAGCAATCAGCCCCGCTTCAATTCGAAAAAGTGCAGTTATTCTTGTACACTCAGTGCAGTATTATGTACTTCATATCCTATATTATGTGTATTTTTCAGGAACTGGACCCAGTGACACTCCACAACCAGGCTCTGTTGAACATGGACACGAAGCCGTCGGAGGGCTTCGAGAAGCTGGCCTTCCTCCTGCAGCAGCCCTCCTTCCCCCCCGTCACCTTTGGAAACCTGCTGCTGCTCTACTGCAAACACGAGGTACGCAGCAGTATTTTATCTGAAGGAGACCAACTACAGCAGCAAAGACTCACACTGACCTGCTAAACCTCAGGTCAAATATGCTTTTCTTGATTTTCTGTCATTTATCTCATGTTCCAGTGGTGGATGTTCATATTAAACATAAGCAAAGTTTCTGATAAAGTCAGTGTAGCCTATGTACAAGTACTCACTGTGGGCCAGAAGCTCAGGCTGCTTTAAACACTCAGTTTTTGTTTCTACTCTTGGCCCTGTGACAGTATATTTCCTTACTATGATCATCACACGCAGCTGCTGTTATAACCTGGTGTTTCTGAGGGTCAGTCAATCAGGAGCAGGTTGTCTTAAATGGCACTAAAAACAGCTTGTGTTTCAGAGAGATGATGAGCTAAGAGGCTCAGTAAAAGGTACATTTTAATAAAAACAAAAATATGTGCATGGAAATTAGAACAATAGGATCCTGGTAATTGTTCCTGTTGCTGTAGCAAACCTGCTGAAGGCTTTTATTCTGCTATAGAAACACATCAATATGAAACGTGCTGTGTTTAGCACTATTTGGACTTTCAGACAGGCTCTTGCTGTGATCCAGCAAACAGTGTGGAAAATAATTTGTCCCACTCCAGCGTGGCTTTAAAGGCTCGTAACAGCTCAGATTAGTTCAGGTAATTAGGTAACTGAAACAAGCAGTTTTAGTTTACAAAAGTTCAGAAAAAAAAACATTTTAAAAAACGTCCACATGGCCAAACAACGCAGGAATCTCAGAAACACGAAGGCGCACGAGGAGGGAAACCAGGTGGAATAACCAAGAACTGAGAAGAAGAAGACACAGCTGAAAATTATCGGGTGTGGCAAAAAGTTACAGAGGAAGGGAAACAGACAACGACAGGAAGTAGCTGCTGCAGATTACCAAAATAAGACAGAAAGTAACAACAAAGATAATAAATCTCAAGAGAAATTAACCAAGAAAAATCTTTCACAAAAGCTTCTGCCAGTTTAAATAAGGAGATGATGAAAGTTTCTGACTTTAAGCATCGATACACAGATCTACTGCTCCAAGACAACAGTTTTACAATTAATGTCTAATTGTAAAATTTCTTTTTCCTCCGTAAATTAAAATTTTCCATTCAGTTAGTTTTAATTGGCAGCCCTATAAACTCTAAACAGCTCCTCTTCCTGACTGCGCTCACGCTGACCTCATTATTCAGAGATTTATTGTGCTGTTCTCCATAAACACCACGACGCCTCTCTGTAGCATGTCAGCAGTTTCCACCAGTGAGCATCCACGCAGGGAGTAACACTGTTTGCAAAGGGATTTGGACTCGTGTGGTGTGAGTTCCAGTGGAAAGAGCTGAAAACAAAGAGCTGCAAGTCTTTCATTAAGATGGCATTAACTTCTCTGCTGGACTTCTCACAGTACTTTGACCTGGCAGCTGATGTCCTGGCAGAAAACGCACATCTCACCTACAAGTTCCTCTCCCCGGTGAGTAACGAGTATCCACAAGAGACCAGCCAGTTGATTTTATTCTAATTAGCACATCTGGTGTAGTGTGGTCTGCACAAATATGACTAGTAATAACAAAAACAATCGTCATCTGTTTCTTTTTCTTTTTCAGTACATGTACGAGTTTCTTGATGCTTTGTTGACCTGCCAGACGGCACCAGAGGAGGTACGGCATAAAACACCTGACACCTTATTAACAATAGGAAGCTATTTTTAATGCTCTGTATAAAATCAACCAACTGTCCACATGATATGAAACTTTCAGGGCCAAAAAATATATTTAAGCTCTGTTAAAACTTTTCTCATTGTAGAGTTGGATGTCTCGAGACCACTTTTACATGGTCTTGGTCTTGTCTTGGTCTTGCTGTCTCAGTCTTGTTGTCTCAGATCAACATAGTGGTCGGGAGATTTGGAGTCAACAGTATCCATGACACACAACGTAACGTTCGATAATGTGTCATGCGCAAAGCATCAGCTCTAAGAGCCGTGCTTAGAGAGCGCTTTGTGATGAATCAGAAGAGTCGACTCCCATTGAGCGAGAGCCGGCTCCTCACTTAATTTCCTTTGGCTGCTCAGCTCTCACACAGTGGCTCAGCTGTGCTCCAATCCCTCCATATTGTGGCCAATCACATGCAAGGATATAGGATAATATCATTATGTGAAAAACAGAGAGGGTGATGGACGCGACAGTCAAGTGGAGCGTGCGTCTGTCCTCTCAGTAAGTGAGTGAGACAGTAGACAGCGGTGAGGAGGGCTGTGCGAGTGCATCGCAAAAACACATAAATATGCCTGACACCCGTAAACGAAGCAGCATCTGGCTGCAGTTTAAAGACTGTTTTTTGTCTCGGTCTCGTCTCGACTTTGTCTTGGTCTTGACTCGGTCTGTCTTGGTCTTGGTCTTGTCTTGGTCTCAATACCCTCTGGTCTTGTATTGTCTTGGTCTTGGTTTAGGCGGTCTTGTCTACAAGTCTGTCTCATTGAAATGTCGACTTCCAGCTTGCACTTGGATTCATGTGCAAGATTTTTTTGAGTCTCTTTTTAATGACTGTAAATGAAACAGATTGTTTTGGTGAAGTGGTTGAAATGAGAATTAGCACCTTTACACCTGAGCTGAAAAACAAAGAGAGTGCAAACTCCAGGACGGGGAATGAGTTTCAGTTATGTGAGGGTGTTGTTCACAAGTGAGGCGAAAGGTCAGAGAGGAGACTGACAGATGGACCAATGAGGACGCTGTAGCGGTCCATTATGGTAAAGAGGAACTGTTTATGGCTCAGTCTACATTCCCTCACCGCGAGTTCGGCGTTTTGACTGAAGGCAGCATTGAAGATACATCAGCTTCCTCTGAGGGGTTTCTCTACTCAGCCATAGATGGGATGAGGACATCGGTCATTCAGTTGAGCTGCTGCTCCACATCGAAAGGAGTCAGTCAGGTGATTCAGGCCTCTGACTAGGATAACTCCTGGACCCTTTCTAGGTGCTTCAGGGATATCTAATTGGGAGGAGACCCTAGAGCAGAACCAGGACACTCTAGAGAGGTTTTGTAATTTGGCTGGTTTAGGAACACTTAACCAGCCTCCTAGAAGAACTGGAGGAGGTGGCTGGGAGGGGGAGGTCTTAACACCTATGCTTAGACTGCTGCTGCCACAACCCAGACCTGGACAATCGGCAGAGAATGTATAAAAGGATGAAATTACAAAATAATACTCGTTAGTGCGAGTCCTAGAAACATGAACCATAAATTTCTCAATCTGGAAAGAGTACATTAACCTACTGAGCTAACCAGTCAACACTGTGAATGAAACACAACTAATGCTGTGGATGACAGTTGGCTGGAAAAGACAGTTTGATGGTTCAGCATCAGATTTGTTTTTGTGTCCGTCATGTTTCATTACCTGCATTCTTTTTCAGGCTTTCAGGAAGTTTGAAGAGATGAACGGAAAACTGGCGGAACAGCTACGCAAGCTAACAAAGCAGGTTGTTTACCTCACGCTTCTCTTTCTGTCTTACTGCACACAGCATTTTCACACTGCCTGTATTTTATTTTGTGGGGTTATATATCAGACATGCTTTTGCTATAGGAGTGGCGCTGTGGGTTAAGTCAGAACCATGAAAAGTGGTTTGGAGGCTGGTTGCAAAGGAGCTTGCAGGATTGCAGCTGATCTTGACGATTTCTTGCAGGACAGGATTGAATACAAATAAAATGTCTGTGTGAATCACTCATCTTCTTCAAGCTGCAGGAAACCAGGCTGGCTCGAGATGAGGAACTGCAGAAGAAAGCTGTGCAGGACTTCGAACTGATGCAGGAAAAGTGAGGACACGCAAACATAAACACACTAAGTCATGTTTTTATTTCCTCAATGGAAACAAAGCAAAGTCAGTAACAGAGGATTACTTTTTGATTGGCCGCATCTCTCACAGGTACATCGTGGTCCTCATGGCTCAGGCTAAGATCTACTGGAACCGCGAGAACTTCCAGATGGTGGAGAAGATTTTCCGGAAGTCGGTGGAGTACTGCAACGATAACGACACCTGGAAGCTGAACGTGGCTCATGTGCTCTTCATGCAGAACAAGTACAAGGAGGCTATCGGCTTCTACGAGCCCATCGTCAAGAAGCACTACGACAATGTGAGTGCTTTAGGGCGGATTATTACCTGCCTGTTCACCTGTGGGCACCAAATGATGACAGTGTGACGTCAGCGCTAAAAGCTGACAGTGTGCCTTTTTGTCCAGGTGGAGCAGTGTAACATACAGGAGTGTCCCTGCAAGTGCAAACCATCGGTAAACAAAAAACAGACCAAACACCTGTTTCTCTGCCTCTGCAGTTTCTATCTGTGCATGAATCTGCTGTTTAGTATGATGGTTTGCAGTGGTGTTTCTGATGTTGTACAACTTCAGATAGTCACATGGCTGAAGGTCTGGAGTGTTTAACAGAGCACACTAACACTGGGGAATAAAGAGGTTTTTAGGGTGTTTTCACGCCTGCGCTTTTTAGTCCGTTCAATTCAAACTCTTGTTCGTTTTGGTGCGGTTGGTTTGTGCAGGTGTGAACGCAGTAATTGCACCAGTGTTGACCAAAGAGCATTTGTTTTATGGTGTGAACATGATCCAACCTCGATCTGAGCCAAAACTAGCTGTACATTGTAGGTTTTAGCTAAAAACTTCTCCATGCTCCGTGCAGTAGTCCAGAGCAAAGCACCTTCTTCCTGTATTTACTTTTGTTTCTCTCACCTCAGACACATCTGGCCAATCAGTAGACTGAACATTCTCATGTGGTTTGTAGTGACGCAAGAAAAGAAACCAAACCCTGAAAAAAAGCTACAAGTTTACCAACCCAGCTGATTCGGACCAGAGTAAACGGACTATAGCTGTGAAAACACCCGCAGTTTTCTTATATGTTCCAGTTCAGATTTAAACTCACATCAGTGGGATAATTTAAAGGTTCTGCTGCTGACTGAAAAGATTTCCTGTGAAATCAGTGGTCGAGCCTCTGATCCATGTTTGTGTTTGCTTCTGTAGATCCTGAACGTGAGCGCCGTGGTCCTAGCCAACCTGTGCGTGTCCTACATCATGACGAGCCAAAACGAAGAGGTAACGTACAGACATGGTCACTGTCAGCCCAAAGCTGTTTCTATATGATTTCTATCCAGAAGAACATGTTTATAACGCATATGAAAGTAATGAAAGTCACGAAAAGCACTGCTTTAAAAAGCAGACACACTCAGATGAGACAAAAGAGGTCAAAACTTCCATTAGAAATAGTAATGTCTACGAAATAAATTAATTACCCTATTCCAGTTTAATGTCCCTTCCCACTGTAGAGAAAAACGATGAAGCAGCATTTATATGCTGATAGAAGACTGAATTAATGTCCACTGGGATGTCCTCCTAAAGAGAGAGGGAGCACAGAGTCTGCATAAAACTGAAGCATATCTGTTCAGACACATGCACACATATAGTTATTGTACTCATCCTGTGTGATGGCCACTGTCACTGTTGATTCTTTGTTATATAGTAAAGCCACAGCAGAAACTATTTTATCTCCAGACTGATGGTGACAGAATAAACAAAAAGCCGGGCATGGAAACATGTTGAAATCCAGCAGTGCTGTTAGACTGCCTGAACGTTCAGAGCTCCAGCTCCAGCCTTTCCCCGCTGGGAGTCTGATCAGGTCCCTGTGTGAGACTTTCATCCAAACTCTAGCTTCACTATCCAGGATGGATGACTTTTTTGGGGGGAGCTTTTAGCCTTTGTTGTGATTAAAGGCTCATTATTATGACGGACAGTCTGAGAGTAGACAGGTAAGGTGTAAGGAAGAGCAGCAGACGGCCCAGGCCAGAATCGAGTATCTGCAATAGCAGGACAGCATCTCTCGGCTAACACAGTCTTCTAACTTCTCTGACTCTGATGAGCTCTGCATGTCGTCCCGGTTTAACAGGCTGAAGAGCTGATGAGGAAGATTGAGAAAGAAGAGGAGCAGATCTCCTACGACGACCCCGACAAAAAGGTCTTTCACCTCTGCATCGTCAACCTGGTCATCGGGTGAGTCCCACACTCGGATCCTGATTACACAGGAAGAGCTTTATGGGGACAGTCAGCAGGTATTTACTGTATTCTTCAGTTGCAATGAAAGGGCGTTACTATGCAATCAGAAATCAGTCCTAAGTATTTTATTTTGTATCATTTCTGATGTGAAGGTTAGAGAGGAAGAAGAAAAAAGTCCTGCTATCATCAGTAAGATCATCTCTGTGAAACCTCTTTTTGCACACTTGTGTTTTGTCTTTCAGGACGCTGTACTGTGCAAAGGGAAACTACGACTTTGGTATCTCCCGTGTCATCAAGAGCCTGGAGCCTTACAACAAGAAGGTCAGACATTTTTCCACCGATTGTATCAGTCAGATACAAAAGATCACAGAGTCCTTTGGGTCACCAAGGCAGACCCCAACGTCATCTCCTACTGCCCAGTTTAATGCCCCTGATGTTTGACTGGCTCCCAGTGCCTACAGCTAAGAAAAGAAAATCAAGCAGGTCACCCTGGTGATCCTCACACTGTGAATACAACACTCAGAAGATTTTGGCTTAGTCCAGCTGCAAGATTCCAGTACTTTTGTAATCACGATGATGATTCAACCGAGCGATCAGCTTCAGTGAGAGAAGAGGGGCCGACTGTGCTTCCGCTCAGGAACACTTTAAGTCCCCCTCCGCAGTCCTGCTTCTTGGACTGCAGCTGATTGGCCATCTGTTGGGAGAGTGAGCCTCCAATCAGAGCCTGGTGTTGGTGTAAGGGCTGGGGCTAAATGCTTAGCACTGACTGAACTTTCAGATTAGTAACGACGGGCTCATCTGAGTAAATCAGTGCTGGATGGCATCGTTCTTACAGATGGATGAAAAAAAAAAAGAAAACTAAAATCTTGTTTCTTGATGATTTTTCCTTTTCCCACACAAAAACGAGCAGGGCTCGTACAGACCACGTACTTCTGTGTCATTTAACACTGGAAGGACACACAGCAAAATAAACAGAGTGCAAGCCTTTAATGGCTTTGATGGAAAAACACAGCCACAGTGAGCATGCTTGGTGGCCTGGGCCCAAACCAGCCCCACCTTTCTGTGAACCCATCAGCTGCAGGAGGAGCAGCAGGAGGCACAGGAACAAACAAGCTTCATGGAGGTTTTTTAATATGCTTAACACCCGGACAGTCTTCTTCGCTTCCATGTCTACGTTCATGGTTATAGATTAGAGACTCATGCATGTAGTTTTAGATTAAGACTTAAAAAGAGAACCATGCACATGCACAGTTTTATCAAAAGCAGTCCTATGAACATTTCATCCTTCATGGTTTAGTTTTATTCATAAATCTGCAGCTTCTGTGAAATCTGACTCCACTTACAGCTTGTTTGTACAGTCTGATGAAATCTAACCATGCTTTAGCTTAATTTAATATTAAATGGAGATAATCCCAATTGCAGTGTTCGGATTTTGTGTCCGAAGATTAAAAAATATCTGAACAACAAATAGTCCTGCAGGACTCTGTTTCCGAGCACCTTCTCCGAGGCCGAGCTGCTCTTTTTGGGAACCTTTTGATCCCGTTCAGTCACAACATCAGCGGAGTCCAGCTGCAGCTGAGTCCACTAAAATCCAGCTGAGAACACAAGCCGTCATCCTGAGCATCTCGTCTCTCATCCCCTCCAACAATCACCATCCAGTCACATCCACAGTAAAAGCAGAGAGCACTACAGGAATGTGAAACCTGGCACGATGCACGCCGGCTTCTCGTCTCTGGTTACTTAATTTTAATTTATTTATTTAAAAGGGACAGTGCAGTTTAACATAGTTCAAGTGCAAGATATGAGACTGATGTACCGCACATAGGTTTATAGCTACTGCTAATTTTCAACAATTGTCCCTTGTTGGGCTTACAGTCTAAATAAATACATATTACAAATCATTCACTTCAAATCATTTTATACAGGAAACCGTCCTGTGTGGTTAAACTGTCATGACTACAGCTTACAATGTTCACTAAACAAATACTGCTGGCAGGAGCTGAGGCGTTCAGTCTGGTTATATGTTGTTCATCTGTTTTGTTTATGTGTAGCTGGGAACGGACACATGGTTCTACGCCAAGCGCTGTTTCCTGTCCCTGCTGGAGAACATGTCCAAACACATGGTCATGCTGAGGGACACCGTGGTACAGGAGTGCATTCAGTTCCTGGAGCACTGCGAGGGTGAGCAGCCGTCACAAACACGCCTGCAGAAATATCTCGAGAACACACCAGTGTGACGACACACTTAATGGGTTTACTCTGTTTTTTCAGATTAAAATGTTCGTGTACAGGTTCCAGTTTTTAGTGATTGTTAAAGTTTTGGTGATAGCTTAGTATCTTTAGTCTCTTCACACAGTTGGAAACTGACCACAGCTCCAGTCCTCTTCAGCTCTGAGAAAGCAACATGGTGGCAACTTAAACTGCTAATGTTGATGCTTAGGGTTATAAAAAGTCCAGAAGTCAGCAGGTGCTCCATTCAGCCACCTGCTGATATGAGCCTCTGACGTTTATCCAAAACACACTTTTTGAAGTTTTCCTGAGTGAATTATCAGGAATCGGATCACATTCAGGGTGTCACTGCTTGTTTCTGGTCCTCTGCGCCACAGACATTTAACTGCTGCACATTATTCAAACTGTGATCGATCCATCACAGTCACGCTGGGACTTTAGGTTGTTTAGCTGGAGTGTAAAATTGTTTGCAGTGTTTCCATTTTAAATGTTCATGTTGATACCTCCTGTACTGTGGTAAAAAGTAATTTTGTACTCCGAATGCTCTGACCAACTGTTTTCTTCGCTTTCCTGCAGTTTACGGGAAAGAGGTGCCGGCCATCATCGAGCAGCCTCTGGAGGAGGTCCGCATTCACATCGGCAAGAACACCGTCACCTACGAGGCTCGGCTTCTCAAGGCCCTGTTCTATGAGGTGATTGGTTGGAACAAGTGACATCACAAAGGTGTTACCGGCTGAGTTATGACAGTTTAATAAGTTCCACAGAAACTTGGTTTAAAAGACGGTCAGAACACAGTGACGTGTTTCTGTGGAGCCTTCGTCTGGCTTCTCTGCGCTGGGACGTGATCTCAGTGAGCAGATCTGATATAATCACAGTTAATGGACTGCATTTATCATCACTATAAACACAACGGTTTGTAGAACAGACCTTAGTTTTATTGGTTATGTTTATTTCACTAACATAAACATACATGATGACAGTAATGTAAGTTCATCTCCATGCATTGGGTTCATGCAGGTCCTCTGCAGCCGGTGCTCCCGACTCTGTTTGTCGATTAAATACGTGTGAAAAACAATATGATTTAAAGTAAATAAAGATATTTTTAGAACTAAATCTCAAGCTTTCCACCAGGAAGACAACCTGGGCGGACTCTGATGTTTTTTCTTAAAGTAAATGTAAATATGTGATTTAAATAGAGATGCTCCAATCAGCGTTTTTAGCTTTATATAGACTTTAAAAAACATCCTGCAGATTCGAACATCAAAGATCCTCGAATCTCTGACCACACCACGCTGCGTCCTCTGTGTTTTTCACTCACTGCAACTACAAGTTTCTCCTAAAGAGGCTACAGCAAAGAAAAAACACTGTGTTGTGGCCACAATGTCGCTGATGCACAGGGGTTAGAGTGGGATTTGGCTGGTGGAGGGGTATATTTCCTGGGTCTTTACCGTACAATATAAAGCGCCTCTTGTTGTGATTTGGCCCTATAAATTTATATATATAAAACTGCATTGAATTAAATTAATTCAATGCAAAAAAATAATTAAACTCACCACTTCATAACTCAGGGCAAACCTTTGGGCTCTTTTGTATAAAAACTTTTAGCTGTGTATTTTCAGTTCCCAAACTCTGAACATAAAACATAAAGACAAAGCATTTTTTTCCTGCTGTGCTCTCAGCTGAAAACAACGGGACCAGCTCTGCCCTCGTCACTGTTACAGCTCAGTGTGGGACTTACAATATCAGCACTGTAAATTTCAGACAGCACTTTCTGTGGACTCCCCTCCTGTAGTGATGGCTAAATGCTGAAGTATTAAGATTCCAGTCCTATTGTGTGCATGAACTCTGACACAAATGGAAGGATTGAAGGCTCAGAGTGCTCGCAGCCGTGTGTCACCTTCTGATCGGTTGAGGTGGGAGCAGCTGGAAGCAAAGCCGATCTGCATTAAAAATGAACTCACTTGATATTAAAAGCTGCCGATCAGATGTAATCATTCATTAACTGGAGGTGGGCTTTCAGGATCCCCGTGGCCCACTTTAACCCCTGGAGCCAGAAAATATTTTGTGATGATCTTGAAAAGTCTAATGAATCCAAATCTCATCCTCCAAAACCCTCATTTACATTTTACCATGGTCCTACTCATCGAGTACGCCATCCTTTTTTATGATTGGAGCATCACTACTGTTTAGGTTTGATAATAATAATAGTAAAAAATCAGCTTTATTGTTATAGTCACAA